>NC_090921.1:1012582627-1012930127 GCF_040938575.1 Ambystoma mexicanum
GTTTAGGTGACCCAGAAGGAGCGTAAACTGTAACCACAAGGGAAGTTTTACTGAGGGGATGGATGGGAGGGGCGATAAGGAATACGTCGGAGGAACATCCCATCGAAAAAACGTTACCAGGTAAGAAGTAACTTGTTCTTCGAAGGGATTGTGTCCTCCGACGTATTTCTTATCTTGATAGACTCCCATAGCATTGGTGTCTAACTGGAGGTGGGAGTAAAATTGCCATGTTTCCCTTCAAGAGTGAAAAGAGTGCAACACAGCTTTGCCAAATCTAGTCTCTTGGCTAGAGGAGGAATCCAGGTTGTAAAATCTTGTGAAGGTATGTGCAGACGACCATGTGGCAGCCGCACATATGTCTCGAATCGGTACCCCCTCTTTGGAGGGCCGAAGAGGCTGCGATTAACCTGGTTGAATGAGCCCTAAGATTTTGAGGAGGCTCTTTCCCTGCCAGTTTGTAACATTCCAGAATGGCTAAAATAATCCATCTGGTCTATTTTGTTATCCGTAATCCCAATTTGTGCCCTGAGTAACCTACGAACAGTTGGTCTGCTTGCCTAATCCTAGCAAGTCTGCTGATGTAAAAGCTCAAAGCCCGCCTTGGGTCCAGCCTATGCAGCCTTTCTTCCTCTTTCCCCGGATGGGGAGGGGGATAAAATGAAGGCAAGGTAATCTGGAGTGTTGTGGAATTCAGAAACCACCTTTGGGAGAAAATTAGGCTTCACTTGTAGGACAACTTTATTTTTATGAAAAATTGTATGAGGGGGTTTACAAGATAGTGCCTGTAATTTGCTCACCCTCCTAGCTGATGTCAATGCCACTAATAAGACAGTTTTAAGGGTGAGAGACCTTCGTGAACAAGAGTGGAGCGGTTCAAAAGGAGTCCTAAATGTAGTCTTCCATTTCCTATCAGGAAACGGAAGACTAAATTTAAATCCCATAAGGGAACTTGGAATGGTCTTGGAGGATGGACATTGGTTAATCCCTTCAGAAATTGTATTACTAAGGGTAATTTGAAATACGATGGTTCCTCTGCAGTGCGCTTGAAGATCGATAGCGCTGCAAGATAGCCCTTGATAGTGCCAACCTGAAGGCCCGAATTTGCCAAATAGAGTAGAAAAGATAACACTGTTGGTGTACCACATGAAAAGGGGGGTCAATAGTCTTCACTACACCAGCTGCAAAATTTGTTCCAACGGCAGCGGTATAAAGTCTTTGTTGCTGGCCTTCTTGCCGAAAGCAACACCATGACGTCATCTGGGAGGTCCCAATCCTTGTATCTCAACCTTTCAGATAACAAGCGTGACGGTTGAGGGTTCCGATGTCTGGATGGAGAACCTGACCTCCCTTCTGCGAGAGAAGATTCTCCTCGAGTGGAAGACTAATTGGAGGGCAGATTGACATGTCCAGAAGGTCCTGGTACCACAGTCCGGGGCAATTAGGATCATGGCTTTCCGGAACCTTCTCAACCCCCTGATCATTTGAGGAATGACACGGAGTGGAGGAAACGCGTACAGAAGTGGAAACTCCCAGTCCACTACGAACGCATCCCCTAGAGCTCCTCTCGGGGGAAATTCCCTTGAACAAAACAGAACGCACTTCCTGTTGATGCTGGTGGCAAACAGATCCACTTGAGGGGTTCCCCAAAGGGTGAAGATCTGTTGGACTTCCTGCGCTAGTTCCCACTTGTGGGAGTCTGTACTCTGCCTGCTCAGAGCGTCCGCTGTCAAGTTCTTCTCTCCGGCTAGGTGAACTGCCGATAGAGAGATTCTTCTTGGAAGGCCCAAAACAAAACCAAAGCTGTATCGTCTCTCTGCACAGAGGCAGTGATCCTAAGCCTCCTCTTTTGTTGAGGTAGTGCATGGCCACTGTTTTGTCTGTCATTATCAGGACATTTTTCCCCTGTAAAGATGGCAGAAAAGCCTTCAGTGCTAGCTGATTGCTCTCAGCTCTAACAGGTTGATATGTAGTCTGGACTCCGATGGAGACCAACGACTGCTGATTGTCAAGTCGTTGGTATGGGCTCCCCACCCCGTGAGTGAGGCATCTGACTACTGTTATCTCCAGCCATGGTTGCCAAAACAGTTCTCCTTTCAAGATGTTCTCCTGGCAGGCCCACCACTGAAGGTCTCGAGCCACCTTGTCTGGAACCTGAAGGAGGTCTGTCATTCCCCCTGAGAATTGCCACCGAGTTCTCAGTGCCCACTGAAGAGATCTCAGGCGAGCCTCTGGCACAAGGAAGATGCAGGATGCATGAGGCCTAGCAACCTCAAAAAGTCGAAGGCTGGGAGACGCTGGGCATTTTCAAACTTGGTGACCATCTGCAGAATATCTTGAGCCCTCACCTCTGGTGGCAAGACTTTTCCCAGGGAAATGTCCAGGACCGCTCCAATGAACTGGAGTCTCTGTGATGGTATCATCTGTGACTTCTTTAAATTGAGGGAGAAGCCCAGTTTGTGAAGGAAGTGGCAGACATAATCTAGCTGGATCTGAGCTTGTTCCGGAGATGCAGCTCTGATCAGCCAATCGTCCAGGTAGGGGTAGACGTGAATTTCTTCCCTCCTTAGACTTGAAGCCACTACCGACATTAGCTTGGTGAAGATCCTCGGGGCGGAGGTCAACCCAAATGGCAGAACTCGAAATTGATAATGAGAGTCGCAAATTGCGAACCTCAGGTATTTCCTGCGTTTGAGATGGATTGGCACATGGAAATAAGCATCCTGAAGGTCCAGCGATACCAGCCAGTTCCTGAGGCACTTGTTCAATTCTCTTAAGTCCAAGATAGGTCTCAGTCCTCCGTCCTTCGGTATTAGGAAGTAGGGAAAGGGGGAGGGGGGGAATTACCAGCCCTTGTTCCCCTCTGCTACAGGTACCGGTTCTATGGCACCTTTCTCCAGCAGGTCTACAATTTCCTGCAAGAGGAGCGGATCTAGAACTTTCCGAGAGCTGTTCCCCGGTGGATGACTGAGGAATGCGTAGAAAAGGCAGGCAGTAACCTTGGGCAACTGTCTCCAATGCCCAAGCATCGGACGTAATCGCCTGCCATTCCGTCAGATTTTGAGTTAGCCTGCCCCCTACTGGTATCTTGTGAGGAGAGTCCTCAGTGATTTAGAGGCGGCCGATGCAGGTGCCAAGGGTAAAGAGGTACATGCTGCGGCTTTTGTATTTTTACCCCGTCCACCTAGGGTGAATCTTTGACCTCTTTGAACCGACTGTCCTCTGCCTTTTTGGAATGCGGAATAAAAGCGAAAGGACTTACCTCTCCAAGAGGTTCCTGAGGGGCGATATGGCGTTTGACGGATTGCAGCACCCAGGGATTTTGCTGCTGCTTTGGATGTCTAACTTTTCTAGGCTGTCACCCACCTTCTTAACAAACAAAGAGCCGTCAAAGGGCATATTTAAAAGTCTGGCTTGTACATCTGGAGCAAACCCAGACTTTTGCAACCACGCAAATCTGCGGGTTGTAGTGCTTGCTGCCATGGCCCTACTGATGCTGTCAGCAGAATCAATGCCATTTTGAAGGCATTCGCACATTGCGGCTTTACCATCCTTAATGATGTTTAGAAACGCTTCCCTTTCTTCTCCCTCTGGGAGGCAGTCAGCCGCTGATGAAGCGCAATCCTAAAGTGTATGGCTGAACCTTGCGAGCGTACAAGTAACGTTAATAGATTTCAACGCCATGCTACATGCAGAAAAAACTTTTAGCCATAGAGTCGTATCTTGTCATCCCTGTCCTGTGGAACAGTAGGGTATGCCGATCTACTGCCTGATGCAGTTGCTGCTTGGACAACCAGACTCGCTGGAGTTGGAGGTTTAGACAAAAATTCAGGGTCAGTAGTAGATACCCTATATTTGGCTGATAACTTTGTTAACCGCCGGGATAACCTCAGGAGTTTCCCATTTAGCCATTATTTTTCTTTGTAATGCAGCATGAAATGGAACCACAGGATCCTCCTGTGGGCCTTTCACTAAAATGCCTGTAAGGTCATCCTGTTGGAATGCAGGTGAAGGTGTAGACCAACCCATGAATTCTATAATTCATGCCATTAAAATTCTGTAAGGGGTCTCAGCATGTTCCCCTGGGTCTGGTTTGGCAAATTCTATTTCTGGGGAAGGATCTAACCCACTTGCCTCATGTAAGAATTCTCGAAGGTCCTTCAACCTATTTTCCTCAGAGGTAAATTCCTCTGGTTCTGGTGTTGCAGATCTCTGCAACCCAAAGGGTCTTTCCTGATCCGAATCCTCCCCTTCCTTATAAATTGAAGACAAAGGTCTGAAATGATCAGACCTTGGAAATGGCTTAAATCCCATTTCCAGAGCAGAAGGGGCTAAATTTGTCATAAAACATCGACGGTCGTCGACACGGACTTTAAAGGCTTCGAAAACACCGAAAAAGGCGTCGAGAAGATTGGAAGTGGCCTCGAAGAACTCGAGGATAGGAATCCTACCCGAGGTTGTCGATGACCTCCAAGTTATGTTAGAGGCTTTGGGTATGACCACTGGCTGTGAGGTAGTGACGGCCGTGGGTTTGCTCTTTTTCGGCATAGACGTCGAAGACTGCGTCGATTCGATCGACCTATACGCCGATAAGCCCTTTGATAATGGCGTCGATGGCGCAGATTTATGCGTCGGAGGGACCTTCGATGGCACAGTGCCTTTGCCCGAGGGTTTGTGACGCTCTCTAGTAGTTTTCCGCCGGGTGCAACGACTCACGGCGTTTACATTTTTCGGGTCTTTCACCCAGGGTATCACCCTCAGCTGTCTTCGAGGGGGTTGAGGCCGCTAAGCATCCTTTTACGGAATTCCTCCCACTCGGCCTGAGAGCTACATTTTGTGGGGCATGCGACTCTTTCCGGAGAAACAGAAAAAGACGAGGGAGGGGATCTTCGACATCTTACTTGAATGCTTGGATCTCGAAGAGTGGTGGGAACTGCTTCGGACCGAGACAGAATGTTTCCTGAGTCGGCGAGGAGACGAATGTCTCGACTCTGCCGAGGAAACTTTCAAAGGAGTTTTAACTGTCTTACCTCTCTCAAGCTTCCCCTTACGCTCCTTCAAGTCTTTCGCCGTCATGGACATGCAGTCCTCACACTCCGACATTTTCTTTCCACAGTCTCAACATTTTTTGAAGCCGGACCGTGGAGTCGTCGGTTCGGATGAGGAAGCCATCGAGTAAGAGTTGGTATTCGAGGAATAATGAATATATTCTCTGACTAACGAACTGAGCAATGCGATTCCGAGGCCCACGAAGCGCGGAAAAACGGAACTGAGCAACGGACGCTGCACAAGTCCATTTATATGCATGACGACGTTGGCGCCGATACGGAGGCTCTTGAGGGACATCGACAGGCAGTGCCCTCTACTGAAAACATTTTTCCGAGGCCAGCAAGCTGGAGATGATCTATCAAGATAAGGAATATGTCAGAGGACACAATCCCTTCAAAGTCCCCCTTACAAGGTGATGGTTTAAGTTTGGACTAAATCTACCTAAGCTCTGCCTCCGAGCTCAGTCTAAAATTAAAAATAGGCGGTTCTGACAATCTTCTGATTAGGAGCAACAGCGGAGCTATGTAAGGAACAAGTTACTTACCTGTAACTGTTGTTCTCCAGCATGGGTCTGGCATGGATTCACATGCTCATGAATATTCCCCGTCGTCAGGCTGGGAATCCTCGGTAAAGAAAAAACCAGTATCAGTTTCGTTTCTGATCTGTCTTTCGTAGTAATAACCAATCACTGGTCTCTGCGTCATACTGACCACAGCCAATGACTGCCCTCTACCTAAGCACCGCCTCTGGCAGCCATCTTCAGATTTGGAAGCACGTGAAGTGGCAGTATGACCAAGTGAAGAGCCGCAGAGGGGTAGGCGGGAGGGTTCGCATGTGAATCCATGCCAGACCCATGCTGGAGAACAACAGTTACAGGTAAGTAACTTGTTCCTTCTCCAGCATGGGGTCTGGCATGGATTCACATGCTCATGAATAAAGAATACATAGCAGTACACACATGCACAACCACGGGAGGTGGCAAAGGCTCAACATTAAGCATCACATAAACTCAACATTAAGCATCTTACCTCCTCACCAGGCTCACCTCAGGCGAACAGGTTGCGCAGCACTGCTTGGCCGACCCTGGACTCCTCCCTGGAATCCCGGTCGACGCAGTAGAATTTCGTGAAGGTGTGCGTCGACCTCCACGTAGCAGCCCTGCATATGTCCAGCAGGGGCACACCAGATAGGAACGCCGTGGTAGCTGCGATCGCTCTGGTGGAATGGGCTCTCGGACGGCCAGGCAGCGGTCGGTTTGCCAACCGGTGACAGCACATGATACAGCCGGAGAGCCATCTGGAGATGGAAGCCTTCGAGAGAGCCTTCCCCTGATTGACAGGTCCAAAGTTCACAAAGAGTTGTGACGTCTTCCGAAAACCCTTCGTGCGGTCCACGTAGAACTTCAGCGCTCTAGCTACATCCAGCGAGTGCAAAGCCCTCTCAGCCGGCGACGAAGGCGACGGGAAAAACACAGGTAACACCAAGGGTTCGTTGAGATGGAAGTCCGACGGTACCTTGGGCATGAAGGAGGGGTGCGTCCTGAGCACTACCCTCGTGTCGTGGAAAGTCAAGTACGGGGCCTTGCAGGAAAGGGCCTGGATCTCTCCCACTCGTCGTGCGGAGGTGATGGCCAAAAGAAAAGCTGTTTTCCACGATAGAAACTTCAACGGGGCCGAGTGCAGAGGCTCGAACGGAGGTCCCATGAGCTTGGTCAGCACCACGTTGAGCTCCCACGCCGGGGCCGGAGCCTTCACCGGCGGGAACGATCTGAACAGTCCCTTCATGAACTCTTTCACCAGACGATGAGACCACAAGGACGTCCGGCCCGTGGTTCTGGTGTATCGGGAGATCGCAGCAAGATGAATCTTGATGGACGCGTGTGCCAGACCAGCTTTGGCCAGCATCAGCAGGTACGGCAGTACTTGGGGAGCCGTAATCCGTAGAGGGTTAATCTTCTGTGCGTGGCACCAGACAGAGAACCTCTTCCATTTGTGTCCGTAGCATTTAAGAGTCGAGGACGCCCTGGCCTTTGCAAGAACCTCTCTGCAATCGGCCGGTATGTCGTATCCTCCAAACTCTAGCGCTGCAGGAGCCAGGCCTGCAAGTTCAGCGACTTCGGGTCGTGGTGGAGGATGGCGCCTCCTTCCCTGGAGAGTAGATCCGCGTCCGCCGGCAGCTTGATCGGCGGGGACGCTGACAAGTCCAGAAGGTCCGGGAACCATATCTGCCTCGGCCACGCAGGTGCGATGAGGATCATCCTGCACCGTGACCTCTTGAGCTGGTTGATGAGCCGGATTAGCAGAGGCAAGGGAGGGAACGCGTAGAGGAACAGGCCCTCCCAGGGGAACGAGAAAGCATCGCTCATGCTCCTCGTCTGGGGAAACCTGCTGGCGAACCTCCGGCACTTGGTGTTCGTCGCCGTCGCGAACAGGTCGATCTGGGGTGTGCCCCACCGTCGGAAGAGGCGATCCACCAGATCCTGCCGTAGCTCCCACTCGTGGCACGAGCGCAGCTCCCTGCTGAGTGAGTCGGCGATGGTGTTTTTTATCCCTGCCAGATGAAACGGCACCAGAAAAATCCCTTGGGCGACGGCCCAATGCCACAGGTCCTGCGCCTCCTTGGACAGCGCCGGGGACCTGGTTCCGCCCTGTTTCCTGATGTAAAACATGGTGGTGGTGTTGTCGGTGAAGATCCTCACCACCTTGCCCTTGAGGGACGGAAGGAAGGACCTGAGGGCCCAAAACACTGCACGGAGCTCCAGGACGTTGATATGTAGGGACTTCTCCGTCGGGAGCCAGAGTCCCCTTGCGTGCAGATTTTCGGTGTGCGCTCCCCACCCTTCCAGGGAGGCATCCGTGGACAGTCTCCTGGTGGGCTGGGGTCTGCAAGTCCATGCCCGCCGTCAGATGCGCGCGGGTGCCCCACCACCGTATCGCTCGTCGGAAACTCTCGTCGAGCTTGATCCTTTCCTCGAAGCTGCCCGTCGTCTGGATCCAGCGCGCATCCAGGAATTCTTGCAACGGGCGCATCCGGAGCCTGCACATGGGAATGAGGTAGATGCAGGAAGACATCATCCCGAGGAGGGACTTGATGGACCTCACTTTGGCCGCGTCGGCCACCAACATCCGTTGCACCTTGCCCAAGATGGTCCTGGTCCTCTCCTCCGACGGGGAGGCCAGAAGGGACACTGTGTCGAGCCTCGCTCCCAGAAACAGTGCGGCTTGCGCGGGCACCAGGTGGGATTTGGCGTAGTTCACGGAGAATCCCAGGTCCGTGAGGAGTTGGACGGTCCTTGCCGTGTGGACCACGGCGAGCTCCCTCGTCTTGGCGCGGATGAGCCAGTCGTCCAGGTAGGGGTAGACGTGAATCCCCTCGCGGCGCAGCTGCGCCGCCACCGGTGCAAGGCACTTGGTGAATACCCTGGGTGCCGACCGTAGTCCGAAGGGAAGGGCTTTGAACTGGTAATGACGCCCTTGGACCACGAATCTGAGGAATTTGCGGTGCCCCTTTAGGATGGGAATGTGGAAGTAGGCATCCTCCAAATCCAACGACGATAGGAAGTCTCCTTCCTCCAGCTGACCCAGGACGTGCTGGAGGGTGACCATCCGGAACTTCTGCGCCTTGATGAACTTGTTCAGACGTCGCAGGTCTAGGATGGGGCGCCATCCTCCCGTCTTCTTCTTCACGAGGAAGTATCCTCCCGTCTTAAGTTCTTTCCTGGCCACGGGGGGGACGCGCGGGCACCTTCTTTGAAACTCGAGCGCGTGGCCCCGGGCCAGGGCGTCCAGCACCCAACGGTCGGTGGAGATGGACTCCCACACGCTGACGAAGCCCGCCAGCCGGCCTCCCACCGGGGTGCTTCGGTGGGGGCCCGACCCCACGGCCGGTTCAATCCTGCTTGGACGCGGCCTTGCCGCCATGACCTCCTTGGCGACGACGGCGGGGTCCGCTAGACTTGCCTCGTCCTCTGTAGGCCTCTTGCGACGACGAGCGGGCCGCTTGACGGTAGGAAGCGAAACCGCCGCCGGAACCTTTGGAGGCGCCCTTGCCTCCGCCGCTCCGAAAGGGCGTCCGTCGTTGCAGGACTCCAAGGGCCCGGGCCGTCTCCGTATCCGCCTTGATGGCCTGAAGGGAATCGTCCACTGTCTTCCCAAACAGGTTGTTCCCGTCGAAGGGCATGTCCAGGACTCTGGTCTGGACGTCCTGCCGGAAGTCCGTAGCTTTGAGCCATCCACGACGTCGAAGGCAAACGCCGTTGCCCAGCTGGCGGAACCCAGTGTCGGCGATGTCCGTCGCCACGGTGATGGCGTGGTCCGAGGCCACCTCACCTTCCTGCAGGATCTCAAGGGCCTCCGCCCTCTTGTCGTCCGGCAGAAAATCCAGCAGGGGAGCCATCTTGTACCAGAGCTCCCTGTCGTAGCGGGCCACGATAGCCAAGGCGTTGGCCGCTTTAATCGTCGTCGCTGCCGACGAGATGACTCTACGCCCCATAGTATCCAATTTCTTTCCCTCGCCGTCCGGCGGGGAAGTCGATGTGGAGGCCGCACCCCCCCCCCGCTTTCTTCCTGGCTGCCGCGGAGACGACGGAGTCCGGGGTAGGCTGCGCCCGGAGGCATAGGGGGGCCGTGTCCGGGACCCGGTACTTTTTCTCGTACCGGTCTCTTCTAGCTGGCGTCGTGGAAGGGTTCTTGAGGAGGGAAAGGCCCTCATCCCAAATGTCGTCCAACAGAGGCACTGCGAGGACCGTCTTCCTCTTGGCCTCGCGCCGCTGATAAAGGAAGCCTTCCTTTTTCTTCTCCTCAGGGCAGAGTTGGAAAAGCTCGGAAGCCCTGGAGATCATGGAGTGGAAAGATCCGATCTCGTCGGGCGGAGAGGCCCTGGTGGGAGGCGACGACGGAAAATCCTCGTCGTATGCCTCGTCGTCCGTACCCGTCGCTGCCGTGTCAGTCCCCGTATCATCCCCTCGGGTGGACGGGGAGGAGGGCTGGAAGGGGCGCGACGGTTGAAAAGGAGGTGGTGGATGGATCCTTCTTTTCTTGGTAGGGGGAACACCAGAAGGTCCCGGTTCTGGATCCCCCGACGGGAGAGGTTCCTCCGTCGGTAACGGTAGCCTCGTCCTTATCTCGGAGCATAAGGACTGTATGGCCAACAAAATGGCCGCCGAGTTGTCTTGCGGCGCTGGCAGAGGGGAATCCGACGGGCGAGCAGGGGCCCCGTCGGTATCCTCGACGATGTCGTCGTCGTCACCTGCGTCGGGGTCCATTCCGACGGGCTGGCCTTCTTCCACGCCTAGGCCGTGGCTTAAGACCTCGATCAGCTCCTCTTCTGAGGTTGAGGCCGACTCTACGACGACGCCCTGCCCCCCCTTCTTCCCCACGGGGGGTTTCACGGGGGTCCTATCGATGGGCACAAAGGAAGACTCCCTCCGAGGAGGCAGGGAGATTCTGGGCCCTGAGGTCGCCACCACTGGTGCAGCCACCACAGGCCGAGCCAGGGCCGCCGCGACCGTTTCGATAGAGGGCTTGGTCGGATGGATCAAGGCCTTCACCACCTTAGGTGCGCTCACCGCCTTATCCTTGAGGGAGGGGGCACTGCCACGCTCCTCCTCTGCCTTAGAGCTCGACCGGGGCCTCTCCAGGAGCTTCGCCGGGTGCTCGGCCTTCCTCTTACCCGACCCAGAGCGTTGGCTCGTGGTTGATGGTGCCGGGGAGGGTGCGCCCTGCCTGGCGCCCGTAGAGCCCGACCGTTCGGCGCTCCCGGTGCCAGCGGACTCGCGGTGCTTGGCCTTATGTTGGGCCCCCGTCGCCGGGGCGCCCTCAAAGGTCTTAGAAGACCGCTCGGATTTCTTCTTCTTCTCGCCAGACGGGCTCTTACCCTCAGTTGGCGAGACGTTGATGGCGGTCCTTCATGGTCCGTTCCGACATGTTGCCGCAAAACGCACAGTCCTTCTCCACGTGCGTCTTGTCCTCATGAAGGCAGTAAAGGCAGAAAGAGTGTTCGTCCTCCTTGAAGACGTTCTGCAGCTGGCATCCAGGGCAGACCCTGAACAGCTTTCCGGGCGTCGAGCTTCCCTTCTCCTGGGCCATCTCCGAGACCGGGCCTGAGAAGCTTTTGGAGTCCTCCGAAGTGTAGCTCGACGAAATCTTCACCCTTGAGGGGCACAGATGAATCCGACACGGGTCCCCGTTGATCGGATGTAGAATCGGTGGAGCTTGAGGCTCTTTTGACCGAAAGAATCGAAGTTTTTTGTAAAAAGCGCGAAAAAATAGCACTAACGCTCGAGAGCAATAGCACGAGGATCCCAACACATGAACGTGCGGTAAAAATCTGAAGATGGCTGCCAGAGGCGGTACTTAGGTAGAGGGCAGTCATTGGCTGTGGTCAGTATGACGCAGAGACCAGTGATTGGTTATTACTACGAAAGACAGATCAGAAACGAAACTGATACTGGTTTTTTCTTTACCGAGGATTCCCAGCCTGACGACGGGGAATATTCATGAGCATGTGAATCCATGCCAGACCCCATGCTGGAGAACATGGAGTAGCGCGAGTACAGAGTATCCAAGCAGATAAGATGGATTAGACTACAAGCATCCATGTGAATCTAAGCAGATACAAGCCTCAGAAATACGATTACAGTGAGTAATGTATCCCTTCTGAGGCTTGTGGAATCTGCTTGGATCACATTCTGTGCATAGATTAGCGAGCAGTGGAAGGATGTGAGAATAGTCATGAGCAAATAAATATCTTAGATCCGCTTGTCCCACTTGGAATGTGTGTCAATGCAGTAGTGCTGCGTAAAGGTGTGACTCAAGCTCCATGTAGCTGCTTTGCAAATTGTGTCGAGAGGTACATTTGCAATGAAAGCCAGAGTGGCCCCAGTGCCTCTTGTAGAGTGGGCCCTTGGCATAGAAGGCAGAGTTTTATCTGAAAGGGAGTAACACAGCTGGATACATTTCACTATCCATTTGGAGATGGCACCCTTATAGACGCAATCTCCTTCTCTGCCTGTAGCTACAGAGACAAATAGTTGATCTGTCTTCCTTAGCGGTCTGGTCTGGTCTACGTAATAGAGGACCACTCTTTGCACATCCATTGTGTGTAGTTTCACTACATCAGAGCTTTTGGGTTCTTGGAAGAAGGCCGGTAGCTCAATAGACTGGTTAACATGGAATTTAGAAATGAACTTATGTGAGAACATAGGTTGAGTTCGTAGAACCAGTTTATCCTTATGAACAGTAAAGAAAGGATCCTGCACTGACAGCCTGAATTTCACCGACCCTTCTTATGGATGTAATGGCTACTAAGAAGGCAGTCTTATAGGTAAGGTGTTTTAGACTAGCTTTATGAAAGGGTTCAAAGGGGGGGCCCCCTATGAGTTTAGCAAGCACCACATTAAGGTCCCATCCTGGTGGTGGGATTGAAATTGGAGGGTGGAGTCTACCACTTCCATGAAGGTTTTAACCACTGGTACTTTCCACCACGATACCTTGTTATGGGAGGTGGTGTAGGCCGACAGCGCCACCAGGTGTACCTTGAGTGAATTACATACCAACCCTGCGTCCAGCAGGTGGAGCATGTAGGTGACTATATTGGAAGGAGTGCAATCAACCGGGTTGATTTGTTTATTCTGGAACCAAATAACGAATCTCTTCCATTTATCAAAGATACATTGTCTTGTGTTTGGTTTCCTTGATTCAGGAGCCATGCTGCCAAGTTCCAGCTGGGTTGAGGATGCACAGTTTGTCCTTCGTGCTGGGATAGTAGGTTGTGCCAGCATGGGAGTCTGATGGGTTCGCACACCGCCAGTTTGTGCAGGTGCCGGAACCACAGTTGTCTCGCCCACATGGGAGCAACTAGGATGAGCGTCATCAATTCCCTGTGCATCTTGTTGACCACCTTCAACAGAGGGGTTGGTGGAAAAGCGTAGACAAACATCCCCAACCAGTTCATCCATAGAGTGTTTCCCATGGAGTCTGGCTGGGGGAACCTGGATGCGAATCCTGGGCATGGTCTGTTTGCGCTTTTGGCAAATAGGTCTATAGTGGAGAAACCCCACTGTGAGAAGGTCTCTTACGACTTCTTCGTGTAGACACCATTCGTGCTCTTCCAGGAGAGGGGTCTCTGCTCAAAGCGTCTGCTAGTGACTTGATCCCCTGGAACATGTTGCGATGACAGGTAAATGTTCCGTCCGAGTGCCCATTTCCAAATTTTCTGGGCAAGCTTGGACAGATTTGGCGAACAAGTCCCTCCTTGGTCGTTTATGTAAAACATAGCTGTCTGTTAAGATCTGCACTGACAGGTTCAACAGGAAGGGTTTGAACGCTTGAAGCGCTCTGAAGACTGCCAGAAGCTCTAGCAGATTTATGTGATTCTTGGCCACTGTGTGGGACCAGAGACCCTGAGCTGTGTGGTGAAGGAGGTGTCCCCCCCACCCAGAGGATGCGTCTGTAGTGACTACGGCCTATATCTTCAGGTCTTAAAAGGGTTTTCCCTTTGACAGCTTCTCTTGTCCTCCAGTGAAGACTCTGTACTAGTGTTGGCGAAACAACCACTAGATCAGCCCACTGACCACTTGCCTGAGACCACTTTCGCCAACCATTCCTGCATGGGTCACAGGCACGTGTGGGGAACCAGTTAAATACTGACGCCATCATGCCAAGCAAACATCGCTTTGCGCACCCTTATCTGGCAACCGGGCTGATATTGAGGAATAAGCAGTAGGATATTCTGAATTCTTTCCTCTGATGGAAAGGCCAACCCCTCTTGCATGTTTAGGACAGCTCCTAGGAACTGTTTGGAGGTGCTCGTCACCAGGCTTGACTTCTCGTTGACCGAGAACCCCAATTCGAAAAGGTTGATCGTTGTTTGGATGTTGGAACTGCAAATTACTGGGTTTTCCCCCGTGATGAGCCAGTCGTCTAGGTAAGGGTACACCACTGGGATTTTCTCCCTGCATAGGTGTGCCGCCACCACCGCCAGTACCTTGGTGAATACCCTTAGAGCCAAGGCTATACCGAAGGGCAGCACCTTGACCTGCTAGTGCTGACTGCACCTTTAAGCGCAAGAATCTTCTGTGCGCTGGGAGCATGGAAATATGAAAATAGGCATCTTTCATGCCCAATGTTGCCATGAAATCCTTTTTTAGGAGGGGGATTACCTCTTGGAGAGTAGTCATGCGAAATTTCTGGGGCTGGAATTACTTGTTTGCAGGCCGTAAATCCAATACTGGGCGCATTGTCAAATCTTTTTTTGGCACAAGGAAGTAAGTTGAATAAATACCCTTGTTTACCTGGTGTCCCGGGACGAGTTCTATCGTGTCCTTTGCTAGCAGATGGTCGATCTCCTGGTGTTCCTAAGAATGTACTTTGTCGTGGAGGATGGTTCCGGGGACGCTCTAACAGTTCTATGCAGTACCCAGCGGATAGCACGCATCTGTTTGATGTGATCCCTTCCCAAACTTGGGTGAAGTTGGAAATGTGTCCCCTTACTGGGTTTGCGTGAGAAGGGACCCTGAATGGAGTGTCACTGTTTTGGTGGAGGCATGCCGCCTCCTTTACTGGGACTGCCTCTACCCTTACCACGTCCTCTTTTATTACCCCTGCTATAACCCTGGGTAGACTGTTGGTTATTATTGTTCCACGGTGTACCCTGCCCCTGGGAATAGTTAGATCCTATCTGGGAATTTTGGCCGCGTGGGCGATGAAAATTGCCATTCGCCCTTTGATTAGGGGGGTTTGTTGGTTAGTTAGCTAGGGATTTGAGTGTGTACTATTCGTCCTTGCCGTTTTTCAGTGCGTCCTCGACCGCCTTACCAAACAGATCTGGCTCCACCGGTTTATCTAACAAAGATGCTTGGGTTTCAGCTTTGAATCCAGACTGCCGTAACCAAGCGTGTCTCTTGATAACAGTTCCTTCTGCTATCAATCTGCTGGCGTTATCCGCGGCATCAAGTTTGCTTTTAAAATGCAACAGGACACGGCTCTTTGCTCTGCCGCAACTCGTGCCACCTGGCTCTTTAAGGGTTCTGGGGAGGAGTCTATGAGTGCCGCGACTTCTTCCCACTGATGGCAGTTGTAGCTGGCCAACAGGCTGGTGGAGTTGGCAATCCTTGCCTGGTAGGCGGAAGTGGAGGCTACTTTCCTGCCCAAACCATACAGTTTCTTGCTCTCCTTGTCGGGAAGAGCTTCGGACGATGACAAGGGTGTTCCAGCCCTCTTACGGGTGTTAGTAACAACCAGGGAGTCCGGTTTCAGATGCCCCCTTATATACAGTGGTTCTGATTGGGTTGCCCTGAAAAGTTTCTCAATCCTGGGGTTCACTGCCCTGGTGATGTTAGGATTTAAAAGTGAAGGGTCTATTCTCCTCTGAATAGACAAGGATAGGGATGGCCTGAGCAACAGGCCTCCTTTCTCCCACTAACTCTTCTGCAAAGTCCCTCTCCTCTTGAGCACCCTGTGTGTCAATGTGGAAATGTTCTGCCGCTCGGGACAGAACTTCATTCAGGAGAGGTTGATTGTCGACAGGGCAGTCGGTAATCGGGGGGGTTCTTTCTCTACCGGGGAATCTACTCTGTAGGTCTCAGGGTCTTCCTCTTCCTGGTCCTCATCCCCATCGTAGCCTGTACCAGTTTGCTCTTCCAACATGCCCAAATCTGGATCCTCACAAAAGGATGTATCCCCTTGATATGGAGATTAGGGCTATATATAGAAGGGGTCCGAAGACCGTGTTGGGACTTCAAACCGGAACTTCTTACTTGGAGGTATTGGATCCTTAGAGCCAGAGGGTGCTGACCCGTCGGGAGTATAGGAGAGAAAGTGTTCAGGTTTTTTGTGTAAAAATCTGCAAGTGAAGACATCCTTGACATAACCCTGTCTATGTCATCACTAGACCATTCTCTAGAACTGAGAATCATCTTTTCTGGGGCTTTCTCCGCCTTATCCTGACTAGACTTACTGATTTTAGCAGGTGTCCTTGGGATAACAGAGGACTGGGACTTGTCTGTGTTTATGTGGAGTGGGAAGTTTGAGGTGTGTGAGGAGGCTGAGACTGCTTCCTCTGTTTTCCCTCCCCGTGGGCGGAAGAGTGTTTTCCCTGTTTTTTCGCCCCTCCGGAGCCTTCCGACGCCTGGCGTCGAGGTTCGGGGGTAGTGTCCCTATCTTTAGAATGTGGAGGTAGGGACTCGGGAGCCGCCGTTACGGGGTCTGCGGGTGCCAACTCCTGGAGTACGGTCTGGGCATGGAAGTCGGCTTAGTCTTCAGACGATCGAACTTCCGTTACCTTGAGGAGCGAGGCACTCTTGGCAACAGTGGATGATTGCCTGGAGTCATGCGGCGATCTAGATCAAGAACGCCCAGAGGACACCGATTCGGACCGTTCTCTATATGCCTCTTTCCAAGAACTCGACGTGCGCGTCGAGTCTCGGTTGGACTTCATGTGCTTTGTGGAAGTGCTGTGGGTAGCGCTTGTGTCGATGGGGGTCTTCCCCATAGCCGCCCTGCCGGACGACCTTCCGAGGTCGGGGACTTGCGCTCGGCTGTCTCCTGACGCCACTTTGCCCTCGCCGTCTGAAAGCACGGCATTGCTGCCATCGTTGAAGGCGCCCTCCGCTGCCATGGCCTCCTGACGCATGGCGTGGTGGGCCCAACGCTTGATCGAACGGTCCTTAAGTGTTTTCGGTTTAAACCTACTACACGCTCTGCAGTTCGCCTCGGGGTGGTCCCACGGCAAGCAGAGATTGCACGTGGCGTGCCCGTCGACCCAAGGGTACTTGCTGTTGCACTTGGGGCAGAATTGGAAAGGGGTACCCTCCATACGCACCTTGTGGCAGCAGGCTAGTAAGTGTAGGAATATATAAGCATGTACCTATATACCAAAAGAGTGGAGTTATGTTCGCCCTCCACTCTCCCTACTTGCAGGGCCGAGGCCCAAATCCGGCGTGCAGCTGTCAACAGTCAAATTCTTCTCAGGGACGGCGTTGAGTGTGGAAGTTCAGTGACTCGACGTTGGGGTGGAGAAATGGGTAAATAACAATTTTTAGCAAAATTATGGCTAAGGCCAGGGAACTCCGCAAAATGGGTACAGTGGACATCACTAGGGATAGTATTACTGGCTTGCCCTGTGTCGACGCCCATTTTCGAGTTTCGAAAAACAAACTAATACTCTGCAGCTTCCACTAGATGTCGGCCTATGCACAGCATGTGATCTAAGCAGATTCCACAAGCCTCAGAAATATATATCTATATGACACGCATTACTTACCGCAATAGCATTTCTGATGCTTGTTTTGAAGATTAAAGGGGATGTCAGTATAGGTGTGTCTAACACTATCCCTAATGTGACATTTACCCAAAAATCCTCACGAATAGAGGTCCCTCCGATTGTATTTTTTCCTGGCGTGAGGGGGCCTTATGACTATCGTGAGCAAGTACAGAAAAAGTAGTAAGACGTCTATGTTCCTTCCATCCAAGCGGGGAGGATGGGTGGGCGCATGCAAATCTAAGCAGATACCGTAATAGCATTTCTGATGATTGTAAGTAATGCATGTCTTCTGATGCTTAGAATCACATGCTGTGCATAGACTAGCAAGCAGCACCCAGAGTTGGAGGTGGGATGTGAGAAGAACAGTAGTGAAAAGATGTCTTAGTACTGCTTGTCCCACCTGCGAATCAGACCTAGTGTCTAGGCAAAAGTGTTTTGTAAAGTTGTGTACAGAACTCCAGGTTGCTGCTTTGCAAATGGACTCAAGAGGAACATTTACAATGAATGCTATGGAAGCCCCCGTGCCCCGAGTAGAGTGCTCTAGGCTTGAATGGCAGATCTCTTAGCAAGAGTGTAGCAAAGTGATGCAGTTGACAATCCATTTAAAGATGGCTGATTTAGAGACAGGGTCAACTTCTCTACCAGCTGCCACTGAAATTAAAAACTGGTTTGTTTTCCTCAGTGGTTTAGTTCTTTCCAGATAGTACATGACTGCCCTGCCCACATGCAGTTTGTGTAGGCTTCTTTCTGCCACATTGGTAAGGTTCTAGAAGAATTTAGGCAGTTCACATGGAACTTTGAAATGAATTTAGGTGCAAACCTTGGGCGAGTGTGCAGAACTACCTTATCTCTGAATTGCGACAAGGGTCTGGAATAGAAAAGGGCATTTAGTTCATTAACTCTTTGTATCGAAATGACTTCCACTAGGAAGGCAGTCTTGTGAGTGCTTTAAGGCTTGCTTTTTGCATAGGTTCAAAGAGAGACCCCATAATTCTGTTAATACCACATTTAGGTCCAATCCGGGAGACTGGTTGGAAATGGAAGGATGCATTCTCTTAACTCTAAAAGCTTTAATTACTGGGATCTTCCACCATGACACTTTCTGCTGGGACGTAGTGTAGGCTGAAAGTGCAGCTAAGTGAACCTTCAGGGAATTGAATACAAGACCTGAATCCAGCAGGTGAGTCAGGTAGAACACAATATGTGTAGGAGAACATTGAATGGGATTGATGCCCCTGGGATCACACCATATGGCAACGCGTTTCCATTTATTGGAGTAGCAATGTCTGGTATTGGGTTTCCTTGCTTCTTTAAGTATATCCATGCATCTATGAGGAAGCTGGAGATATCCAAACTCTGATTTTGGCCGCTAAATTGAGAGTATGCGGGCACGAATGGAGAGTTTCACCCTGTCCTGAGACAACATGCAAGGGCAAGGCTGTTTCAATGGAGAAAAGACATTTCCATCAGATGGGAGAACCAGGGCTGGCGTGCCCATGATGGGGCTACCAAAATCATGGCAACTGGTGCCTGGTGCATCTTCTGCACAATCTTGTGGCGTTGGTGGGGGGGACGGGTGGGGTGAAAGCGTAAACAAATCTCTGACAAAGTTATCCAGAGAACTTTCCCTTAGACTGGTTGTGAGGGTACCTGGAGGCATTATCTGGGCATTGTGAGTTTTCTAGAGTTGCGAACAAGTCAATCTCTCGGAAACCCCATTCTACGAGAACGGAGACCATGCCTTTGTGTAGTCGCCATTCGTACTGTAAGGTCAGTGGGAAGTCTCAGATGAGATAATCTGCCAGAAGATTGAGTTCCCCTGCAACGTGTTGAGACACTAGAAACATCTTGTGTTTGAGAGTCCACTTCCAAATGTTCTGAGATAATTCGGACAGCCCTGGAGAATGAGTGCCCCCTTGCTTGTTCAGGTAGTACATGGCTGTGGTGCTGTCCATAAGGACCAGTTCTGTCTTTCCCGGAAGCTGCGTTTTAAAGGCCTTCAGTGCTTTGAATACTGCTAGTAGCTCCAACAGGTTTATGTGGTTGGAAGCTACTGCTGAGGGCCAAACTCAGTGCGCCGTCTATTGAAGGCGAGCCCCCCCCCCCCACCTTGGCCCGTGAGGGATGCGTCTGTCGTGAGAGTGGTTTCTACTGCAGGGGTGGAGAAGGTTTTACACTTCAAGAGGTTTTTCCTAAACCACCCCCTCAAAGAGAATGAGGGCTACCAAGACAACCACTAGATCGTCCCATAGTCCGCTGAACTGACACCATTGGCTGTTTAGCCACTCTTGCATGGGGCGCATGCACAAATGCGCATGAGGAACCAAGAAAATGCTAGACGCCATCATACTCTGAGCCGACCAGTCAGTCCAAAACAAAAAAAGCCTTAGCAAGGACAACCAGAAAGTACAGATCGGAAAGCAGAAAAAGCAATAAATTCTATGGTAACCAAACCCAATATGCTTGCAACCCAAGTAAGGAACACCATAAAAAAAAAAATCATAGAATACAAATCCCCCTCATGCTCACGCCTGTCCACTCCAAGCACCCAAGCCTTGAGACACCATCTTGCTCCACTTCAACGCAGCCAACAAAAGACACCTCATTCATGGCTTAACAAACTCTTACCACCTCCCACTTGCCCACAGTCCTCCGCCCAAACCTCCACCCCTCCCCCCCCAGTGTCACAATTTTCTTTTTACCCATTCTCTCCCATCACACCAAGAATTCCTCTTGCTTGCAGCAGTCAGCTGCACAGCTCCCCTTAAGACCTGTTCCCACCCTCAATGCACCAAAAATACTGACATGTGCAGGTAACGTTGTACGCGCAATCCTTAAATCACTCAAAGAATCTTTCCCGAAAGCCCTAAAAACATCAAACCCATTCAGGAAAAAAAAAAAAAGCCCTTGACCCACTCCACAAAAATACCGACATTGCCAATATGTGTATCACCGCCAAACTGAGTGATCGCACGGCTTAAAAACAGCTTGGCCAATTTCCAAAGCCAACAACCTCTTAGACCCAGCACAATCAAGCTTCAAACCACTAAGGGGGGGGAACAGAATCTTCCCTAGTCTATCTGGGACCACCTAAAAAGAACAGCTGATAGACGGCTGCGTGGTTCTCATCCTGCTAGACCTCTGCAGCCTTCAATACCATTGATCACTTGATTCTATTAGTCAGACTACAAACACTAGGAATCAAAAGCACAGCCCTTTCGTGGATCTCATCCTTTATCTCTAATCCATCGCAAATCATGCACCTCAATCAGTTCACTTCCGTATCATGGCCAGTATGTAATGGTGTCCCCCAAGGAGCATCCACATCACCCCTAATCTTCTACATACAACCCATTCCTGCAATCATCCGCTCGTACAACCTTACCTGCTATAACTACACAGATGATACTCAGATCATCCCCAAAATCTCAAATTCTGAAGGCGCTGGCAGCCTAGACCAATCATCGTGCCTCTCCGACATGGACCACTGGATGACGACCAACCACCTCAACCCTGGGAAAATAAATCCTAGTCTGCAGAAGGAACAAGTTACTTACCTGTAACTGTTGTTCTCCAGCATGGGTCTGGCATGGATTCACATGCTCATGAATATTCCCCGTCGTCAGGCTGGGAATCCTCGGTAAAGAAAAAACCAGTATCAGTTTCGTTTCTGATCTGTCTTTCGTAGTAATAACCAATCACTGGTCTCTGCGTCATACTGACCACAGCCAATGACTGCCCTCTACCTAAGCACCGCCTCTGGCAGCCATCTTCAGATTTGGAAGCACGTGAAGTGGCAGTATGACCAAGTGAAGAGCCGCAGAGGGGTAGGCGGGAGGGTTCGCATGTGAATCCATGCCAGACCCATGCTGGAGAACAACAGTTACAGGTAAGTAACTTGTTCCTTCTCCAGCATGGGGTCTGGCATGGATTCACATGCTCATGAATAAAGAATACATAGCAGTACACACATGCACAACCACGGGAGGTGGCAAAGGCTCAACATTAAGCATCACATCAACTCAACATTAAGCATCTTACCTCCTCACCAGGCTCACCTCAGGCGAACAGGTTGCGCAGCACTGCTTGGCCGACCCTGGACTCCTCCCTGGAATCCCGGTCGACGCAGTAGAATTTCGTGAAGGTGTGCGTCGACCTCCACGTAGCAGCCCTGCATATGTCCAGCAGGGGCACACCAGATAGGAACGCCGTGGTAGCTGCGATCGCTCTGGTGGAATGGGCTCTCGGACGGCCAGGCAGCGGTCGGTTTGCCAACCGGTGACAGTACATGATACAGCCGGAGAGCCATCTGGAGATGGAAGCCTTCGAGAGAGCCTTCCCCTGATTGACAGGTCCAAAGTTCACAAAGAGTTGTGACGTCTTCCGAAAACCTTTCGTGCGGTCCACGTAGAACTTCAGCGCTCTAGCTACATCCAGCGAGTGCAAAGTCCTCTCAGCCGGCGACGAAGGCGACGGGAAGAACACAGGCAACACCAAGGGTTCGTTGAGATGAAAGTCCGACGGTAC
The DNA here is from genome assembly GCF_040938575.1 of Ambystoma mexicanum. NCBI lineage: Eukaryota > Metazoa > Chordata > Amphibia > Caudata > Ambystomatidae > Ambystoma > Ambystoma mexicanum. The sequence continues at coordinate 1,012,604,462 of NC_090921.1, forward strand.
CTTGGGCATGAAGGAGGGGTGCGTCCTGAGCACTACCCTCGTGTCGTGGAAAGTCAAGTACGGGGCCTTGCAGGAAAGGGCCTGGATCTCTCCCACTCGTCGTGCGGAGGTGATGGCCACGAGAAAAGCTGTTTTCCACGATAGAAACTTCAACGGGGCCGAGTGCAGAGGCTCGAACGGAGGTCCCATGAGTTTGGTCAGCACCACGTTGAGCTCCCACGCCGGGGCCGGAGCCTTCACCGGCGGGAACGATCTGAACAGTCCCTTCATGAACTCTTTCACCAGACGATGAGACCACAAGGACGTCCGGCCCGTGGTTCTGGTGTATCGGGAGATCGCAGCAAGATGAATCTTGATGGACGCGTGTGCCAGACCAGCTTTGGCCAGCGTCAGCAGGTACGGCAGCACTTGGGGAGCCGTAATCCGTAGAGGGTTAATCTTCTGTGCGTGGCACCAGACAGAGAACCTCTTCCATTTGTGTCCGTAGCATTTAAGAGTCGAGGACGCCCTGGCCTTTGCAAGAACCTCTCTGCAATCGGCCGGTATGTCGTATCCTCCAAACTCTAGCGCTGCAGGAGCCAGGCCTGCAAGTTCAGCGACTTCGGGTCGTGGTGGAGGATGGCGCCTCCTTCCCTGGAGAGTAGATCCGCGTCCGCCGGCAGCTTGATTGGCGGGGACGCCGACAAGTCCAGAAGGTCCGGGAACCATATCTGCCTCGGCCACGCAGGTGCGACGAGGATCATCCTGCACCGTGACCTCTTGAGCTGGTTGACGAGCCGGATTAGCAGAGGCAAGGGAGGGAACGCGTAGAGGAACAGGCCCTCCCAGGGGAACGAGAAAGCATCGCCCATGCTCCTCGTCTGGGGAAACCTGCTGGCGAACCTCCGGCACTTGGTGTTCGTCGCCGTCGCGAACAGGTCGATCTGGGGTGTGCCCCACCGTCGGAAGAGGCGATCCACCAGATCCTGCCGTAGTTCCCACTCGTGGCACGAGCGCAGCTCCCTGCTGAGTGAGTCGGCGATGGTGTTTTTTATCCCTGCCAGATGAAACGGCACCAGAAGAATCCCTTGGGCGACGGCCCAATGCCACAGGTCCTGCGCCTCCTTGGACAGCGCTGGGGACCTGGTTCCGCCCTGTTTCCTGATGTAAAACATGGTGGTGGTGTTGTCGGTGAAGATCCTCACCACCTTGCCCTTGAGGGACGGAAGGAAGGACCTGAGGGCCCAAAACACTGCACGGAGCTCCAGGACGTTGATATGCAGGGACTTCTCCGTCGGGAGCCAGAGTCCCCTTGCGTGCAGATTTTCGGTGTGCGCTCCCCACCCTTCTAGGGAGGCATCCGTGGTCACAGTCACCTGGTGGGCTGGGGTCTGGAAGTCCATGCCCGCCGTCAGATGCGCGCGGGTGCCCCACCACCGTATCGCTCGTCGGAAACTCTCGTCGAGCTTGATCCTTTCCTCGAAGCTGCCCGTCGTCTGGATCCAGCGCGCATCCAGGAACTCTTGCAACGGGCGCATCCGGAGCCTGCACATGGGAATGAGGTAGATGCAGGAAGACATCATCCCGAGGAGGGACTTGATGGACCTCACCTTGGCCGCGTCGGCCACCAACATCCGTTGCACCTTGCCCAAGATGGTCCTGGTCCTCTCCTCCGACGGGGAGGCCAGAAGGGACACTGTGTCGAGCCTCGCTCCCAGAAACAGTGCGACTTGCGCGGGCACCAGGTGGGATTTGGCGTAGTTCACGGAGAATCCCAGGTCCGTGAGGAGTTGGACGGTCCTTGCCGTGTGGACCACGGCGAGCTCCCTCGTCTTGGCGCGGATGAGCCAGTCGTCCAGGTAGGGGTAGACGTGAATCCCCTCGCGGCGCAGCTGCGCCGCCACCGGTGCGAGGCACTTGGTGAAAACCCTGGGTGCCGACCGCAGTCCGAAGGGAAGGGCTTTGAACTGGTAATGACGCCCTTGGACCACGAATCTGAGGAATTTTCGGTGCCCCTTTAGGATGGGAATGTGGAAGTAGGCATCCTCCAAATCCAACGACGATAGGAAGTCTCCTTCCTCCAGCTGACCCAGGACGTGCTGGAGGGTGACCATCCGGAACTTCTGCGCCTTGATGAACTTGTTCAGGCGTCGCAGGTCCAGGATGGGGCGCCATCCTCCCGTCTTCTTCTTCACGAGGAAGTAACGCGAGTAGACTCCGGAGCCCCGAAGCCTCTTTGGGACGAGTTCGATGGCGCCCTTTCCGAGCATCGCCTTTACCTCCAGGAGAAGTTGAGGGACGTGAAGTTCTTTCCTGGCCACGGGGGGGACGCGCGGGCACCTTCTTTGAAACTCGAGCGCGTGGCCCCGGGCCAGGGCGTCCAGCACCCAACGGTCGGTGGAGATGGACTCCCACACGCTGACGAAGCCCGCCAGCCGGCCTCCCACCGGGGTGCTTCGGTGGGGGCCCGACCCCACGGCCGGTTCAATCCTGCTTGGACGCGGCCTTGCCGCCTTGGCCTCCTTGGCGACGACGGCGGGGTCCGCCAGACTTGCCTCGTCCTCTGTAGGCCTCTTGCGACGACGAGCGGGCCGCTTGACGGTAGGAAGCGAAACCGCCGCCGGAACCTTTGGAGGCGCCCTTGCCTCCGCCGCTCCGAAAGGGCGTCCGCCGTTGCTGCAGTACTCCAAGGGCCCGGGCCGTCTCAGTATCCGCCTTGATGGCCTGAAGGGAGTCGTCCACTGTCTTCCCAAACAGGTTGTTCCCGTCGAAGGGCATGTCCAGGACCCTGGTCTGGACGTCCTGCCGAAAGTCCGTAGCCTTGAGCCATCCGCGACGTCGAAGGCAAACGCCGTTGCCCATCTGGCGGAACCCAGTGTCGGCGATGTCCGTCGCCACGGTGATGGCGTGGTCCGAGGCCACCTCACCTTCCTGCAGGATCTCAAGGGCCTCCGCCCTCTTGTCGTCCGGCAGAGAATCCAGCAGGGGAGCTAACTTGAACCAGAGTTCCCTGTCGTAGCGGGCCACGATAGCCAAGGCGTTGGCCGCTTTAATCGTCGTCGCCGCCGACGAGATGACTTTGCGTCCCATGGTATCCAATTTCTTTCCCTCGCCGTCCGGCGGGGAAGTCGACGTGGAGGCCGCACCCCCCCCCGCTTTCTTCCTGGCTGCCGCGGAGACGACGGAGTCCGGGGTAGGCTGCGCCCGGAGGCATAGGGGGGCCGAGTCCGGGACCCGGTACTTTTTCTCGTACCGGTCTCTTCTCGCTGGCGTCGTGGAAGGGTTCTTGAGGAGGGAAAGGCCCTCATCCCAAATGTCGTCCAACAGAGGCACTGCGAGGACCGTCTTCCTCTTGGTCTCGCGCCGTTGGTAAAGGAAGCCTTCCTTTTTCTTCTCCTCAGGGCAGAGTTGGAAAAGCTCGGATGCCCTGGCGATCATTGAGTGGAACGATCCAATCTCGTCGGGCGGAGAAGCCCTGGTGGGAGGCGACGACGGAAAATCCTCGTCGTATGCCTCGTCGTCCGTACCCGTCGCCGCCGTGTCAGTCCCCGTATCATCCCCTCGGGTGGACGGGGAGGAGGGCTGGACGGGGCGCGACGGTTGAAAAGGAGGCGGTGGATGAATCCTTCTTTTCTTGGTAGGGGGAACACCAGAAGGTCCCGGTTCTGGATCCCCCGACGGGAGAGGTTCCTCCGTCGGTAACGGTAGTCTCGTCCTTATCTCGGAGCATAAGGACTGTATAGCCAACAAAATGGCCGCTGAGTTGTCTTGCGGCGCTGGCAGAGGGGAATCCGACGGGCGAGCAGGGGCCCCGTCGGTATCCTCGACGATGTCGTCGTCGTCACCTGCGTCGGGGCCCATTCCGACGGGCTGGTCTTGTTCCACGCCTAGGCCGTGGCTTAAGACCTCGATCAGTTCCTCTTCTGAGGCTGAGGCCGAATCTACGACGACGCCCTGCCCCCCCTTCTTCCCCACGGAGGGTTTCACGGGGGTCCTATCGATGGGCACGAAAGAAGACTCCCTCCGAGGAGGCAGGGAGATTCTGGGCCCCGAGGCCGCCACCACTGGTGCAGCCTCCACAGGCTGGGCCAGGGCCGCCGCGACCGTTTCGATAGAGGGCTTGGTCGAATGGATCAAGGCCTTCACCACCTTAGGTGCGCTCACCGCCTTATCCTTGAGGGAGGGGGCACTGCCACGCTCCTCCTCTGCCTTAGAGCTCGACCGGGATCTCTCCAGGAGCTTCGCCGGGTGCTCGGCCTTCCTCTTACCCGACCCAGAGCGTTGGCTCGTGGTTGATGGTGCCGGGGAGGGTGCGCCCTGCCTGGCGCCCGTAGAGCCCGACCGTTCGGCGCTCCCGGTGCCAGCGGACTCGCGGTGCTTGGCCTTATGTTGGGCCCCCGTCGCCGGGGCGCCCTCAAAGGTCTTAGAAGACCGCTCAGATTTCTTCTTCTTCTCGTCAGACGGGCTCTTACCCTCCAGCCAGCTGGCGAGACGTTGATGGCGGTCCTTCATGGTCCGTTCCGACATGTTGCCGCAAAACGCACAGTCCTTCTCCACGTGCGTCTTGTCCCCATGAAGGCAGTAAAGGCAGAAAGAGTGTTCGTCCTCCTTGAAGACGTTCTGCAGCTGGCATCCAGGGCAGGCCCTGAACAGCTTTCCGGGCGTCGAGCTTCCCTTCTCCTGGGCCATCTCCGAGACCGGGCCTGAGAAGCTTCTGGAGTCCTCCGAAGCGTAGCTCGACGAAATCTTCACCCTTGAGGGGCACAGATGAATCCGACACGGGTCCCCGTTGATCGGATGTAGTATCGGTGGAGCTTGAGGCTCTTTTGACCGAAAGAATCGAAGTTTTTGTGAAAAAGCGCGAAAAAATAGCACTAACGCTCGAGAGCAATAGCACGAGGATCCCAACACATGAACGTGCGGTAAAAATCTGAAGATGGCTGCCAGAGGCGGTGCTTAGGTAGAGGGCAGTCATTGGCTGTGGTCAGTATGACGCAGAGACCAGTGATTGGTTATTACTACGAAAGACAGATCAGAAACGAAACTGATACTGGTTTTTTCTTTACCGAGGATTCCCAGCCTGACGACGGGGAATATTCATGAGCATGTGAATCCATGCCAGACCCCATGCTGGAGAAAAACGATGCTCCTCCCCCAATCAATCCCGTGGCCCAAACCACTAGGACATACACTGGCACCCTCTAACATGGTAAACCTTGGATGAGAGTATGACTCAGATTTATCCCTCACCCATCACACCACCACCGTATACAAAACCTGCATCTTCCACCTACGGATTTTCAGGCAGAATGTTAACCTGCCTCACCTATCCCACCTAGACTACGCAAACTGCCTCTACCTAGGAGCCCCAGCATCCCAACTAAGGAAACTCCTAAGAATCCAAACACGGCAGCACGCCTGCTCAATAATCTGCCCGCCAGAGAACGCATCAGCCCTACCCTGAGAGTCCTCCACTGGCTCCCTATTGCTTGATGCACCACCTTCAAAGCCATGTGCATCACCCACTGCGCAGTCCACAACACCTGCCCGGAATTCCTCAGAAAACTTGGTCCCCTACCAACCTTCCAGGAACCTCAGATCTTACAGCATTTCACCTAGTGATCCCACCCCACAGCTCCACAAGGCTTGGCGGTTACTCCTCCTCAATCCAAGTGCCAATCATTTGGAATTCCCTACTCCTACACATTGGCAACACTTAAAACCACCTGAAATTCAGTAAGGCCCTTAAAACCGGGCTTTTCCCAAACCTCTTCTAATCCATTGCACCCTTTGAACACACCACTAATCTACCCTTCATCAATCACAACAGGGACCAGCAGCTCTCGCAGCAGTTTCAACTGACACCACCCCCAATTGCTCAACACTACCAGCCAACAAGTACCCCAGGTAAGCCAGCAACTTTAGCTGTGGCACACAGGTCCACGGGAGACCATGAACATTGAGTTAATCGGCTCAGAGTAGCGCATGCCCATCACTAAGGAATCACTGCGATTGTTCAAGTTAATCGCTCACTCAGGGAATTCTCAATACTAGGAATCTCCCACTACTAATGTACTCCCAAATCTATGTACCACAAAACCAATTAGAGACGCAGGGAAAATATTTTAACGGCACTGAGATTCATCCCTGAAAACAGACTTGTGCAACTACTCAGGAATCTCATTGTCTTTGTGTTGTGACCTCTTGGGAAGGGCAAGAACGCTTACTTACAGTCCACTAATACATAAGGAACTGTATCATGTCAAACTCAAATTTGAAATACAGAACATTTCATTAGACAACAAATGTCCGATTATAAAAAACACAATTACACAAAGTGACCAGTGCAAGTGCATTAAGTGCAAAGTTACCTACAGGTTAAAAAAAATAAAAAAGGACTAAAAAGGAGTCTGAAACTGTGCAATATTCATCAACTGCGTTAGATATTAGACATAACTTGTAGTATTAACGGATACTCTTTATTCTCAGAACATTGGTCGAATCCTTTTAACATTTGGAAAAAAGGTTCCAACAATATTACTGACTTATTCATAGACATCGTTCTCAAATACAGCGTTCTGTACACCCAACATGTTTCGTTCTTTTAACATTGATGTAAACATAAGAATGTCAGGAGGGCCCAACGTGTAAGTCCGAACTGTACGCACCATCTTCATCAACAATAGTTAAAACTGGCATCTAGGTTATCTTCCCAACCTCGTGAAAGTAAACATTCAGCAGTCGGGTACAAGTGTCTTCATAGTAAACCACAATAGTTTGCATTATACATCATTGATCCAGACTGTTTTAGCACATATCCATGCAGTCATAAAGTTTCTACATCAATCTTATCTCCAGAAAATGTCAGTGTCCAATCCCCGAAGCTTGCTAATATTCTTTGGTCTCCCTCTGCAGTCAGTGTAGGGAGTACAGTGGTCAGTTCCCATCACAGGAAACTACAAGAGAAAACGCTCTTTCAACAGGACTGCACATACCACTGGAATCCCAAATCTATGTATAACAAACTACTGATTAATTATATTACAGAAACCCACTGTACTATATGCTGGAACCTACGGCGTTGTGAACCCTAGGCCTCTCTTCCACCATACAGAATTGTCCAATCTAGGTGTAGCCTCCTTTGTTTTATATGACAAAGCCTACTGCATTTAAAACTTAGACCTCTCTCCCACTATAGAGGATTTTGATATAAGTGTGGCCTCCATCTTAGTTTAATATACGCAGAAACCTGCTACATAGTGAAACCTAGGCACATTGGTATAGGACTCAATTCTAGACCTGGACAAATGTTGCAGCTTATGGTACATATATCTCACACCACTAGTGTGGACACAGGCCCCAGGCACGGCCAAGCATCCATGCACGATAGAATAAATCTATGGCTATGCACATGTGGTCTAGCATATCACAGCCATCCAGACAAACACCTGGCATACCTCAACACCTCTGCCACTAGCATACAGCGACTACCACCCGAAAGGAACCGGTATAGCTGACCGCACAGACTCAATAGCAATCTGTCTCAAATACGTAGCACCCACCCACGTGTCTGACCTCTCTTGGGGCTGCTTAGTCGAGCTTTGCCAGCCACCCAAGTCTTAGAACTGCAGCATGCACACATGCAGCTCCTCAGCTGAACTCCCTAGAATTTCCCACCACAGACTATGGTCACCAAGGGCGTTCCAACCAAGAAGCACATTGATGCCACACAAGTGGGGCAAGAGCGCTATATAAATAAACAAATACAATTTGGAGCCATCTTTCAGTTGGGAAAGAATGAAACTCTGAAGGTCATGCATAAAACTCAGCATGACGACATTGCTCGAGACGATAGATGAGAAACATTTATGGTCATGGAAGGATCTGTACTTGATTTAACCATAAAGTATCACATCCCACAGTCCACTTTTTTCTGCTTCCCTATCTTTAAAAATAAATGCTACCCCTCAGTTCTCGATTGACAAAACAGATGGTATAGTTAGTGGGGGTGGCCAAAAGAATAGACGGACCCGCCACTTTATGCAGCCATGTTTCAGTAAGGGCTCATATGTCTGTATCATGGTCGACAATATAGTCAGCCACCTCCAATGCGTGTTTTACCAACGATCTAGTATTAAGTAAAAGAAAACGCAAACTAGATTGTATGTGTACGAGACTCCCCAAAACACATTGAAAAAGCCAAAACAGGTTTAACAGAGTGCAGTGCAATATTAAAGTACAATGGAGATAACTCACCCAGTTAAATCACGAAGATAGTGAGCAGCCAAGCCGCCACGTCCGGCAAAGACAGGCTGGTCTATCTCGCTTTGGTGCCCTTGCACCAAAATTGCAAATATGTAGTCACAAGGACTACAAAACTGCCAGAATGACAATGCATTACTTACCGTAAAAGAATTTCTGATGATTGTATCCGCTTAGATTCACATGCTGTGCATAGGTCCGACATCCAGTGGTCACTGCGGAGTATTGCATTTTGTTTTTCCTAGTCGAAAAGGGACGTCGACAAGGCGTGTCTAAAATACTATCCCTATAGTGACGTGTGTTGTACCCACAATCCCTCACGCGTCGAGGTCCCTCTGTTTGTATTTTTTTGCCCTGAGGGAGCCTTCTAGACGTGAGTGAGTACAGAAAAGAGATATAAAAGGAAGTCTATGTTCCTTCCATCCGAGCGGGGAGGAAGGGTGGGCGCATGTGAATTTAAGCAGATACAATCATCAGAAATGCTTTTACGGTAAGTAATGCATTGTCTTCTGATGCTTGTTAATCTGCTTAGAATCACATGCTGTGCATAGACTAGCGAGCAGTACCTGGAGTTGGCGGTGGGTTATGAGAAGGAACAGTAGAGAAAAGATGTCTTAATACTGCCTGACCCACCTGGGAGTCAGATCTCGCGTGTGCATCTAGACAGTAGTGTTTTGTAAAGGTGTGCACAGAACTCCAGGTAGCCGCTTTGCAGATGGACTCAAGGGGAACATTTGCAATGAATGCTATGGATGCCCCCGTGCCTCGAGTAGAGTGTGCTCTAGGCTTAAAGGGCAGTTCTCTCTTAGCAAGAGTATAGCAGAGAGTGATGCATTGAACAATCCATCTAGAAATAGTGGACTTTGAAACTTCTCTTCCTGCTGCCAACGAGACGAAGAACTGGTTAGTCTTCCTCAGTGGTCTGGTTCTTTCCATGTAGAACATGACCGCTCTGCGCACATCTAGTGTGTGCAGAGTTTTTTCTCCCAAGTTGGAAGGATTTTGAAAGAAGGTTGGCAGTTCTATAGATTGGTTTACGTGGAATCTCGATATGAACTTCGGAGCAAACCTTGGGTGTGTGCGTAGGACCACCTTATCTCTGTGAACTGTAACGAAAGGGTCTAGAACAGAAAGAGCCTGAAGTTCACTTACCCTCCTGATGGAGGTGATAGCTATTAAAAAAGCAGTCTTAAGAGTGAGGTATTTAAGAGATGCTTTGTGCATGGGTTCGAAAGGTGAGCCCATGAGTCTGGTAAGTACCACGTTAAGGTCCCATCCGGGAGCTGGGTCAGCTATCGGGGGGTGTATTCTCTTTATTCCCTCCATGAAGGCCTTTATAACAGGGATCTTCCACCACGACACTTTGAGTTGGGAAGTGGTGTATGCGGAAAGTGCCGCTAGATGGACTTTAATGGAATTGAACACTAGACCTGAATCCAATAAGTGGGTCAGGTATAGAACAATATGTGTGGGAGAGCAGTCAATTGGGTTAATGCCTTTCCCTCTGCACCAGATGACAAATCTCCTCCACTTGCTAGAGTAGCAGTGGCGAGTGTTAGGTTTTCTGGCTTCCCTTAGAATGTCCATACATCTCTGCGGGAGCAGTAGATGTCCGAATTCTATGATCTCAGGAGCCAAGCTGCTAAGTTCATGGCGTGAGCCGAGCCCGTCGGGGCCGGGGACAGACGACGAAGAGCGCGAGCGCTCCTTAGAGGGGTGTACGACTTCCGTAGCGGAGGTCGTGTTATCACGTTCCTCGTCACTGTCGGTGGTCGCAGCGGCGGGTGAAGACCCGGCCTTCGACATAGCGTAGGCCCCCACCTCTTGACCCTACGGTCTTTTAGAGTCTTTGGCTTTAGAAGCCGACAAGCCGAGCAACCCTCTTTGTGATCGAGGGGCAAGCAGCGGTTACACCGTGAATGCTTGTCCTTCCAAGTAAACTTGCTCTTACAAAGTGGGCAAAACCTAAAGGGTGTCCTCTCCATAGCCGAGGCAATAAACCGTGATAACTACCCCAAGGGAAAGGAAGGGGAAAAGGAAAGGCATTCTCAGAAAAAGAATCCGATGTCCCACGATCCCACTCTCCCTACTGTATTTGGCATGCGAGGCCAGGCCACGGGTTCGGCAACACCGAAGGATCTCCTCCGCTCGTCCCCTCCATCGAAGATCTTGCTCGGCGGAGACAGCTTCACAACTGCGTCGAGGGAGGGATCGATATATTAATCTTTAAACAGGAAAAAAATCGACCAAAGATCAAGGAGATGGAATCTGCAATGTCTCTCGAGGAGCTCCGCGTAAAGGCGACCAGTAGCTGGGCGGAAAAAAACAATCTGAGGGACCTCGACGCGTGAGGGATTGTGGGTACAACACACGTCACTATAGGGATAGCATTTCAGACACGCCTTGTCGACGTCCCTTTTCGACTATGAAAAACAAAATGCAATACCCCGCAGTGACCACTGGATGTCGGACCTATTCACAGCATGTGATTCTAAGCAGATTAACAAGCATCAGAAATGTAGTTTCCGGATAAGAGAACAGCAAGGCAGTATTCCATATCCTCACTTGCACCCTGTACCCTTATACAAAAGTATCCCATTCCTTTCTGTGTCCGTACCAGACTGCCATGTTAACGTTGGAGATTCCAGGCTAATCCATTGTTGTGCTATTGCCCCCTTTGCTATTGAACATTCATTGCTCAAGAGTATTGGTCTAGGTCAGCTTTGGACCATATTCCCAATAATGCATTCCTGGTGTCTAGATTTATTGGCCTCTCCAGGACCCCTTCCATTTCTTTTTGCACCTTATGTCAGTGCCTCAATTTGTGGGCATTTACACACCACGCGTTTGTTGCACATTTGACTTGTCCTCTTTAACTCTACCCATCTTGCATACGCTTTCCTTGGAGTAATACAATTGAGATATTTGAATTGACTACCCTAAGTTTTGCTGATATAGCAACCTCTAGGCTACTGCAATACTTCTCTCCATTTCCCCCACACCCTAATTAAGCTGTCGGAGCATGAAATGCCAGTATCTTCTAGATTGTGGAGACCCATTTTATTTATGCATCCAATTCATTACTCTCTACCAGAGGGGCGTAACTCACCAGGATCCTTATGTGCAGTACCAGGGAATGCCCAAGTTGTATTGGTAGTGGTCTTGTCTATCCAGCCCCCATTCTTTCTGCAATTCTTGAAAGGACTTCATGTTGTGGGATTACATCATCCTCCACCATTTTGATACCCCTACTTTTCCAACCCCCCCTGCCCATTTCCAGTGACGCAGAAAATTTGTATTTTCCCAAAGCAGGGTGGCCAATCAGTCTCTTATCACAAGCGAAATCTTAACATACATGGCCCCACGCCTTTCCCACAGCCTTTGTAGTCGAAGTTGATAGTTGCGTGCCCCCATATAGTAGTTTCTCCTATCCATTTGTCGCGAGACGAGTCACTTCTGTGTCAATTAGCGATTCTTCAACCTTCCGGTGCACCCATCCATCCATCTGCTATGGATAGCTGTGAGGCCCACTACCACCATTTTAGGTTTGGTAGTTCCAATCCCCCTCACATTGGGAAGGGTCTCCAGTAGTTGTCTTTTCTCCAGAGAAACTCCCATTGGGATTGTATTGATCCGGTCAAATTCAATGGGGCATGTTGCACTTTGGGGCTGGACTATGTATAGCAGTCAGGGGATGGGTTACCATACTGTACAGTGCAACCCTACCCATGAGAGTAGAAGGGAATTTCCATTGCTTGGCATCCATCTTGAAGCGTCTCTGCGGACTCACCATCCCCCTGACCTCCCCCGCCCGCAGCCACCAGGTACTTCAATTCCTTTTCTTCAGTGGTGGGTTATTGTTGGATGCCCCTACATGCATTCGCTTGGCTTTATAAAAACACTATGCCTGGTGCCCCCTTCTGCTGGGATGGTCAACCCCTTCCACACCGGTCAAGTGTTGGCTAAACCACTTTGTTAAAGTCCACAACAAAATGATCCGGCAGCACCCCCAAGACCATTCTTTTAACCTTGAGCATCCCTAACAGTAGGTATGGGGGTAGAGTATGCATTATTGAGGGTTGTGTTCCTTTTCAATCCCCCCATCCCTGCTCTGCCCCATACCGACACCCCAAACCTCATGCCCCCCACCCAAGACCCTGAAGCACTAGTCTTAATTTCACTGACTCGGTCCTGGGCGGCCTGAGTCTTCAGCAGCTGAGGGATTCCTTCACCTGCAGTGTTGCGATCAAAGTGGTATTTAATGGTTTATAAACATCATATTATATGTCCAGAGTTGTATTCCCTTATTAATCTCAGTAACAAATAGCATACGTTTGTCTTATGTTCATGGTTACTGAAAGGGTAGGATCACCACTGTATTACATCACTTAAATACCAGCTCCCTGGCACAAGCATAGCTTATAGCCTATAATAACAAATCCTAGGTTGCCTCCTCTCCCCCCCCACACCCTTTGTGCGCCAAAACAGTTACCCAGGACTATACCTCGCCATACTCTGATCACCAGACCCTTTGCTGGACCTGAACTGGTGTCAAGACCCTGCTGGTTTTAGCCAACAGGCTAAATTTGCCCTAGGGAATCAGATCTGAAACCATGAGCTGAAGATTTGTTCATGTATGGATCTCCACAATGGGCATTTAAATCCCCCTGTTAAGCCATAACTCTTCCATAATTTTGCTGGTATACAATCCACCTGGAGGGTCATACATTAGTACCTTTAGTGGGAGAATGGCTGCCAATACACTAGGGGGTGAGGGGTTTCAATTGCTTACACTTTTAACCAGCCAATTTGAGTAGCCCTCCAGGTGGATCGAATGGATCAAAAATTCTCTCCTTCACTCCTAACATCCTGGACCTTGCCAAGGCAGGCCACATTCAACTTCACCACCTTAGAGGCACTGTCCCTTTCCTCACCTTCCCCCAGAAGCACAATGTCACTAGAGCTCTGGTCCTCTCCAGGATGGATTACTGCAGCCACCTCTTTGTCAATCTACCTTTTTCTCCCCGCCACCCTCTTCAACTTAACCAGAACATGCGTGCAAGACTTCTCCTTGGCCTCAAGCTCCAGCCCCAAAATCTCCACTGGCGCCCGGTTGCAACAAGGATCAAATTCGAAACCCTTTACATCATCCATAAGGCTGTCCTAGGCCAGGGACTACACTAGCTGCAAATCTCACTCAATACTCTGCGTCCAGATCCTTTTGATCTTCTGGCTCCAATTCTCTGCTGATCAAACACTTCTCCAAGCAGAGAGCTGGTGGCAGATCTCTGGCTGGCTCCCTCCTCTGGAACAATCCCCCCTCCGTCTTGAACTGGATCACCTCAAATTCCACAAGCAACTCAAAACCTCTCCTCTCCCTCGTGCTAACCATAACCCACAGCTGCTGGATTTGTGGCCAGGTCTCAATAGCCCAATAGGGTCCTGGCCATTTCTCCAATCGCCGCCAGCTTCCGCAAACCACCCCCCGCCTTGCCTCCCTCAGCATTACCCCTCTGGGCCTACACCCACTAGTTGGGTGGTTTGTCTCAGCTCTGCACGTTCCTGATGGGCGTCAGACCTCCCTTTTGGCTGGGGATGCCTCCCGTCCATGCACTTAACTGTTGGCACCCACCCTGGCACTCCCCTTGCCCCCACTGCACCTCCCGGGGACCCTTAGCACTTACTCCCTCGTACCCCACCCACTTTTTCTCTGCACTGGCACATTATGAATGTTACAAGTTCTAATAGGACCATTGTCCGTTTGCTTATTTACTCATAGCCACTGTCATGGTTAATTTGCTCCCTTGTTCCCTTTTGCCTTGTGGCGCTTCCAAACAGTTGTATATGCGCCATACAAATAACCGATAAAATAAATGAATGCATGTTCAGAGCAAGGGGGTGGGAGCGGATTGGCAATAGTCTCAACAGGCCAACTACTTTTGTAAAAAAGTACAGCCCACTTAGTTCCTACTGCTTCTAAAGCATTTTAAGCTGGCTGCATTTTACTATTAAGGTCATCACCCCTGACGCAGGTGCAAAATGTAATATTGTGGGGTACACATGGGACGTGTGCCAGATGTCACCAGTTAACTAAGGTATAAAATATTCCTGGATAAAAATCTGATACAAAACCAAGCCATGTATATTTTCAATTCCATCTTAAAATAATATTTGAAGGCTTCCACTTTATTGCCCTTTAGAAAAATTACTGGAAACAATGGTTATGACATTTTCCATCAAGGCACTCTACCTGCCTTAAAAGTAAAAGCCAATGCTAGTGAGCAAGTAGACCTTGCGAGGCCTGATCATTAACAGCAACATAATCAGATCGGTTAAGTGGTTTACAATCATTAACAATGTTAATGGGACCAGAAAAGGGGTAGTCATGCCTGCAGTAGCCTTATCTAGCACATCCAAGTTCTTTAGTTAGTTCCTTATAATAATAATAATTTGGCACTTATATAGCGCTACGAACCCTCAGGTATCTGAGCGCTGCTTATTACCACCCACGGTTGGTGCTCATTTATCGGCCTCGGAAGGATGAAAGGCTGAGTTTGGCCCTGCCGGGATTCGAACCTGCATTAGCAGGCTCTGCACAGATGTCAACGCGAGTGCTCTACTCGCTCTGCCACTTGACCGGCTCAATGCATCTTTGCTCAATGCAGGCAGAGTACACTTAAATGCTTGTCCAGAGAACTACCTGCGCCATTTTCAAGTAGTGATTCAAATAATGCTGATACATTGCCCTGTTCTTTCGAAAGGATCCGAGGGTATACTATGGATTTATTCTTGCTATCAGCAGCTGAGGCTTGTTTAACAACGTGTGCACCAAGATTACTGGCAAACTTAGCTTTCTGGTTGGTAACCCATTTTAGAGAGGGGGGCCATTTGAGAGTTCAATTAACCAACAGCAGTCCAACCCTTGCGGCAGGCCCTTCCACAAATAACTTTCCTTGCGTTTTGGTTTAGCTCTAGTAACGGACACTTCGGCTGTAACCAAACACCCCTTTTTCTTTTTATCACACCACTAAATCAATGTATAACCTCCCAAATGTAAACTATGATGAGTGTTATCCTCCTGGTACTTATGAATCACTTTTAGTATGGGAATTGGTGGGGTGAAAACATCAGGAAATACCCCCATACCAACTTATCCACAGAGCATTGCAGAGGGACCCTAGTTGCAGGTATATGGCAGGCATTTTATATATTAGTAAATAAGTGTCTAGATCTTCACACTTTGTGACAATTTGTCAGAGTATTGGTGATAAGTTCCCAATCGTGTTCTTGAACCACTCAGACAGGAGTGCACTCCAGATAGAGTGGAAGATTGAAATAATGTGTATTAAGACAAAAGCCATATTTGCTGAGCAAGTTTGTATATAGAAAACAAGGCTCATGATAACTATTAGAACACTTGCTTTAAAGAATTGCTTGGAACCGCTGAGCTTGATCACCAGTAGTTCTAGGTTTGTGTGGCATGACGCCTGTTGAGGGGTCCAACTGCCATGCGATGGCAGTGAGCCCAACGTAAACACCTGCTATTGTCACTTGCATAGGACAGTTCACAAAAGGTAGTTTTGTTGGGCCACTACCTTTAGTGCCATTTACCAGCTTTTTAGACTAGATTGTCCCAGTCGCTTCTCACCAATGACTTGGTGATCCATTCCTGAAGAGGGGACTGATGTAAAGCAATTTTTTTCAGTTTCAGAGTTTCATTACTTTGCTAAATTCTTTGAACTATTATGCACCGTTTGTCTTGATGAAAATAAATGTGCACCTGAATATTTAAAGAGGAATTCCTTGGTTTGGCTTGCTACCAAACTTGATATCTGGCCATTTGAGAATCCCATCTGATGAAATGGGTAGATGGGTGTGTGTGATGTGGAGAGGCACTCTACCTGATGAGTAAATAGTCTAGACCGGGGTCAACTTGTATCCCCCTGTATGTGCATGTGTGCCAACATCCAGACATGCACTTTTGTGAAGGCCCATGGTCCCCCATGCAATCCCAAATGAAGGCCCTTAAACTGCAAAGGTGCAGCATCAGCGAGAACCTGATAACACGAAGAAAAATAAATAAAAATACACATCTTTGAGGCATAATCCTATTTCCATTACATTCATCATTTAATCTGTTTTTAAAAGCTCTTTTACCTTTTGAACAGTGGTCATTCTGTTTTTGTGACTTGACAAATTTGTTTGCCAGCCTTCAGTTTAATACCAGACTCTTTGTCCAAGCTTTTTCTACAACTAAGACATACAGGGAGAAAAACTCAATTGGTACTTCAATGCCCACTCCCCATTAATAGCAAAGCATAAAGCATTCACATCTGCCTGAAGGAGCAGACAGTGTTGAGTCTTCTCTGGGGCACTGGTAAATTGTAAGCTTGTCCTCATAGTTTGATGCAGTAACCACCCTAGACTTGGTGGCTGTTGCGATTCCCCTTGCATATGTGGGTGAACAAACAATGCCCCTCCGCCCCCCATGTGGGGAAGGAGGGACATTAACTGGGGAGTCCATGGTTTGTGGAACGGGTGCCACCACAGTTGGGTCTCTTAACCGTTAGGTAGGATTTTCAGATTTGTGATAAATCTTCCTGACCCGTGTCAACCCCAGAACATTGGTTATGTCTCTCTCTAGTGTATAGCTGAAGTTTGTTTTACAACTTTTGGACTTGCGCTGGATTGCCGTTTGGGCTCCCCTGTTAATTTCTCTTTCATGTACTTGGGCGAACTACTGGTCACAACTAGTAGAAGAGATTTTCTTACTTAGCTGATAACATTTTGTTAGAGAATTGTGAGTTTACATGAATGGCTGGTGGCAGTGGTTTTACCTTCATGACTTAGTCATTTTAATGTTAATGCAGCCTCATTAATGCAGCCTCAGTAATGCATAGGAGGGGCATGATTATTCTAAAATGGTGGGCTCCATTTTTGCCATTTCGTGTGCGTTTGCCGTTTGAGGTCTTCCCCTGCCATTCTAGGTGGGAACAACCTCAGTTTTGCCTTCGGCAGGAATCCTTTGGGTGTCTGAGAAGGCAGGAAGCGAGGGAGGAGTCCAAAACTCAGCAGCCCTTTGTCTTTCACCTTGCCTGAAAGGAACCAACTCCCAGTGGGGGGGGGGCTAGCTGTCCCAATTGGATAGCCAGACCGCCCCTTTCTAGTTCCTGATCAAAATACCAAACCTAAAAGCTGCTGACAAGTCAACCACTGGAGCTTATACAGAGGAACATTAAGAAACAACTGCTGTAGCAATTTCCAGCTAACGGAGAGCCTGCTGTGTAACCAGAGCCTGCAGCAACCCTTTCTTTCAATCGACCTGTGGGTCCCAAACACGACTCCTACATAGAGGCTGGTGAGATCCACTAGTCTCATGAAGACCTGCATTTTGAGTCATCCCATGGCGTGCTCAGACCTTGCTGGACTGCAATACCCCAATACACTGGGACCTCGAGCCCTTTTGCAGGCATGGTCTTCTGAAAAACGAAGTCTGAAACTTTGGGGACCTCCTGGTTCTCCAGACACCAGACTTGGATCCCTTAAGTCTCAGAGTGCAGGACTGAGAGTGACAAGAATCCGACCAGGGATATTTGTTCTTCATCTAGCCAATGAAAAGGGTGCCAACACCACGAATCGCATCCAGCCACAAAGAACCCCTTGCCTGGAGTCTTTCCCTGTGATCCCTCCTGCAAATTCCCTTTGTGTCCAGTCTGCAAAGCAAGGAATTCAACCACCACTTTTTGGCTGCAGATCCTGAAGACGTCCTGTTGCAAACTCTTCTGTGCTGAGGTAGTGTGTTGGCTGGGGTATTACAAGCCTTAAGCCTTTTGCGATTCCTGTGTAGCTTTGGGGTGTTTAATGTGATTGGGAGTCCCCTCATACAGTTAACCCAGACCCACTGCTAGAATCCTCCTAGGGTGTCTTCTTTGAAGTCACTGGACCCGAACCAACTGTTAAGAGACTTCCACAGAAATTCAGACTTTCTGCAACTGAACTCTCTAACCCTGCCTACAGCTGGCACCTAGACCAGTAGAGCCACTCTTCTGCCTCAGAACCCATGCAATAGAGAAGGGCAGGACTGGATAAGAAAAGGATTCTGCAAAGAAAAATATAACGCGTGTTTAAATGTGACTTGTAACAGTTTGGTAGCTGTCCCTCTGAAAGACGCAGTTACAAACGTTTACTTTGAATGCGTTTGCCCTTAAGTGTACATATGGTTATTTTACTCACCTATGAATTGCTTGCCCCACTTTCCAAAAGTAATGCCATTGGCTTCACCTTTTTTTTTTAGAATAGAAGTGTATAAGTTCACCAACTGGGACTTGCTTCCCCATGACCTGCTGTATAGCTTGTTTAGATTAAGTCTACATGGGGTTTTACCTACCCTGAAGAACATTGGGTGATTCTCAAAGTGTAACATTGAGTTTTGCGTTCCATGGTCTGCATAAAAAGACCAAACCGTCTTATGTTTGTTTGTACATATCTTTAAATTGCTGGTAGCCCCTTTTAACAAAGGTATATAGGTTTTACTCCCCAAGACTAGCCGATTGGTGTTATAGGCTTACCTAAACCTGAACTGCTGACTACTATTCTTAAAAAGGTAAGAACTTGGGTTTTATCGTTTAAGTATTGAGTTGCTTTTTATAATTGTGTTCATATATAATGTGATAGTGCTTATTTACCAAAGATTCATCTTGGCCTACTTGTATTCAAATATACCCTTTATTTTTACAATACATAGTGTTTCTTTGGACCAGATGTATGTTATAATTACTTTGAATCAAGCTACAGCCCCCTCTACCTCCCAAGCCTGGGTGCTCCGTCTACGCTACCAAATACTCAGGTGGTACAGGCTTATACCAAGAGTGGAATTTTGTACCGTCTCAGTTGTATGGTTTTACTAAGCCCTTGGTTGGACTTCAGAAAAACTGTCCCAACACTCGTGTACTAAGCAAGAACCACGACAATGACCGCATTTTGAAGATGTTCCATGCCAATGATAGTCTTTGTCTTCTAGCTTTGTATTAAATGTTTCATGCTCATTTTGTCCTTTTCCAGGGCATAACCCGATTTCATCAGCAAGCCACTGGAAGATGGTCTTTTTGTTAAGAGTAGCTGGAATATCTGTGGGTGGGGTGGAGGGGACCGTTTCACCTTAACCATGCATGTCTTTAGTTGTCCCGCCACCTGGTGCCCTGCAGTCTCTGCTGCAGAGATTTTAATTAGATTAAATAAATGCTGCCCATAACAGACGATCACATGAACCCTTCCCTGTATGGAACCCAGCACTTTCTTAAAACACGCGGCATCCTGAGTGCACGCTGTTTATGCATCACATTAGTTGCTTGGAATAAATAGGCAGATCTTACACGCAATGCATATATTTGGTTGTCCCTTGGGAAAGGGGGGGCTGGAGGGAAGAAGTGCTTATAGGACTAAAGCAGGGCAGCACCTCTCCTGTTTTGGCCATGGGGTTGGATAGCCATGTATTGGCCCAGGGTCAGATAGTGGCTTGTACTTTAATACAGGCAAACTGCCCTTGAGGCTGGTTTTAGCAGTGGAAATAGAAATCTGTTTTTAACCTAACCAAATAGTGGGACACAATGAGTAATGGTTTATTCCCCCACGGTGTTACATGAAATAACTCTCCCTCTACTGCCAGAGTTGGAGAACCTAGCAGCAGCTCTAAAGACGGATGTGCACCCAGACAGATCTTCAATGGCAAATGTGTTCTAGGATGCTCCAAATCTTCAGGGGGGATCCATGGGCTAATCTATAGGATTGTCAAGGTCCACCTCCTTGAGAGGGGTTGTGCCCTCAGGTCTTCCTCGAGACGGCTTTAATCCCTTTATGGGACTTTATAAAGGAAGATTCACCTTCCAACAGGTGATCCCATTGACACCTTTTTATTTACTCTGTTTTGACTGAAGTTTGCAATCCTGGTCGCAGCAGCAACAAACTACTAATTCCCCCCTGAAGCAATAAGGCATCTTAGATCCTCAGGTTCACTTTGTCCCACTTTAGAAAATAATTCTAAAATACCATTGGCTTGTAAAGCTAAAGAGATGGGTTGCTTTTTTCCAGGCAGTGAGTCAATATTTCACCAGTGTCAACATTTTTCTTAAGCTCCCTGGGATAGATGCTTTTGGTGTTGAAACATGTGTCCGTGCCAAGTGATGCCTTTGAAGTGTGCCCAGCTTGGGCAGGCTGCCCTTTTCTGGGTCTACAAATGCATTTAGACACTGTCCTTCGACTGTGTGATTGATCAATGGCTTGCTGTTTGGCACAGATCTTGAGATTGCAGGCTTACATTGTGGGTTGCTGTGTCTTGGAGGGCTTAGGAAAGGGTTTTAGAATCAGGGTTTGAGTGTGTTGTAGTTGTGGAGGCAAGAGGTCACCTTAGGCCAGCTATGAGATGGTCCAACGTAGCTAGGGGCCGAATGCAAGGGTAACCTTTTGGTACCACTCCAAGCTGATCAGGGTCCAAATGTTAGTGATGGAGTAGGAGGTTGATGATTTAGTGTGCTCATCAGCCTCACTGACAGGCCACCTAGCATTTTACCCTGCTATCTTTAAGGGTATTGGGCTTAAACTTGGTTTGCATGCCGGACACTCAGTACAATGACTTGGAATGCAATGACTGCAGACACTACGGATCTCCTTTCAAGGGAATTTGGAGCTAAAGTTGCGACAAAACTAAGTGTATTGGCCATTTTAGTTAAACTGAGGTAAACAAGGAAAACAAGTGTAAAGAGATGTGAAGGGATGTTCAGGCCTTAAATGGTCTGCGTCAAGCCCCAAACCCCACACTGTTGCTACTATAATTCCAGGCTTTTGAGGTATCAGCGAACAAAGGTTTGGGGGGATTTAAGCAAAATGATACTCTTTAATCACCAAGAAAATGATTGATTCACTCAAAGAAAGAAGGTCATAGAAGTTGAGTGGCAGGACCAAGAAGCTCATACTACAAGATATATCCAAGGGTACTAAAAAGGTAATTGAGACCCTCACCCACTTGTGGATTATAGGTGGGCCAAACAATTGTTGGAGGTTGTGATCCTAGTACCCGGCATTAAAAAAAAAATAAAAAATAAAAAAAATCATTTGGTGGAGTGGAGACACACAATGAGGATTGCAGACTAAAATGTGTTTGCTTTTGAATAGCAATAAAATAAATTTTGAAATGAGATTGTGCGGCCAAGTCGTGATGCTTTATTTAAAGGCCCTTTGAAAGGATTATAGGTGATATGGCATTTATATAACGCGCCTTTACACAAGTGTTTCAAGGTGCGACGAGGCAAGGGAGGGGAACAGAGGGAAGACAAACAATTTTACAAGGCAAGGTGACGGATCGTGCAAGTGCAGGGGAGAGGCAGCTAATAGAATAAACAAAAATAAATAAAAAGAATAAATAAGTGCAGACATTGGGGCTATAGGGATACAGAAACAGTCTGAGAGTGCAAGGGTTGCCAGAGGGGCAATGCAGGTGTGCAACTGGCAGAGAGAGCACCTGGGCCCAAGAACAGAGGGCAGCCAGGTGACCACTGCAGTTTCAGACAGGAGTTCAGCAGGGGAGAGGAGGAGAGAAAGCAGAAGCAAAGAGGAAGGTCTTGAGGTGCTTCCGGAACCGGAGATGGTTCTCAATTTTCAGAGAGGCAGGGAGGCTGTTCCAGAGGGAGGGCCCAGCCGAAGAAAAATCTACCAACAACTTGTTGCTTGGAGAAGCGACTGACCCTGAGAGAGTAGGAGGCGCATGAGCAATGAGCTCGAGAAGATAGATATTTAGGAAAAGAGAGTTGAAGGTATTGAGGCCCCAGAAGGCGTTGGACAATGCAGAGGGTTTTGAACTTCATCTCGCAGCCACTGGGAGCCAGTGCAGATTTTCGTCCTGGAGGGATACGATTCCCTGGGTTTGAGGCCAAGGACAAGTCTTGCAGTCCTGTTTTGGATGAGTTGCAGTGGGTGTAGAGTAGAGGCATGCAGATTTAGAAAGAGGCTGTTGCAGTCATCCAGCCTAGAGAGAACCAGAGCTCTGGAGACCGTGAGCTTCTGTGGGAAGGAGAGAAGTAAGAATACCTCAGAGGAGGTGCAGCTGGTAGTGTGCCTTCTTAGAGACGTCAGATGTGAGGAGAGAAGGAGAGTGTGGAGTCGAAGATGTCTGAGGTGTTTAGCCTCACAGGTGGGAGCAGAAAGAGGGCCAAGAGGCCAGCCCGAGAGGGACGGGAGAGAGTGGGTGTGCCGATGAGGAGAAGCTCAGTCTTACTGGCATTAAGGCAGAGATTGACGGCCCAAAACTCCTGGGTAGCAGACAGACGAGCGATGAGGTGGCTGAAGGGAGCCTGAAAATGAGTCACCCGCATAGCACTGAAAGTTGGGGCAGAGAGCAGCAATGCAGTGGGCAGGAAGTACCAGTTATTAGTTGAACAGCACGGGAGAGAGGTTACAACCCTGGGGAACACCACATGTAGAGGAAGGACCCAAGTTGGACCTGGGAGGGTCGATCGAGAGGAAAGAAGTCAGCCAAGCCATGTTATCAAAGAGCTGGTTGAGCAGGATGGCATGGCTGACTGTGTCAAAGGCAGAAGAGAGATCAAGTAAGATGAGGACATTGGTGTTGGAATCGAGGTTAGAAAGCGGGTCTTCACGGATGTTCAGGAGAGCAGTTTCCGTGCTTCTGGCAGGTCTGAAGCCAGACTGATGGTCATGGAGACAACCAACATTCAGTGTGAAGATTAAGCTGGGAGATGGTCAGCTTTTCCAGGAGATATGTCCAAGAAAGGAGTGATGGAGATTGGGCAATTGCTAGGCGGGCAGGTTGGGTCGGCAGAGGGAAAGACTCCAGTGTGCACAAAGGAGTGCTTCGGGCGGGGGGAATTTTACTGGCAAAGGAGTGGTTGCACAAGTCAGCCAGAGCCAGGGTGTCAATATGGTCCTTGATGGGTTTGGAGGAATAGGGGTGACCCCGTTTTGACAAGCCTTTCATTGATCAGACTAGTCTAGAAACCTTGTCTAGGGAGAACAGGGGAAAGGCAGAGGGAGGAGAGGTGGCTGAGGAAAGGCAAGAGGAAGAGTAGAGAGAAGAGGCCAAGCAATTGTTGGCAGTTGTCATCCTAGTACCCGGCATAAAAAATGGAATGAGATTTTAAATTTGGTGGAGCCACAGAATGAGTATTGCAGACTAAAATTGTGTGGTTTGATTTGGAATAGCAATAGAATCAATTCTGAAGTGAGACTATGCAGTTCAGTCTTGTGGTGCTTTATGTAAAGGCCCATTGAAATAAGATAAATGGCGCCTATTGTACTAGCCAGTTGCACTTCTCATGCTTTAATAGATGCAAGTAAGGACCAGACTTAGAGAACACGCATCCAGTGCATAATCCTGGAACGTCTTCACGTTGCCAAAAGGATGTCTGCTCAGCAAGTTACAACAGATGCTCAAGGAAGATAACCTCACTTTAGAGGACCTCGAATGAGGGGGCTGGTGGAGTGCAGGTGAGACTATGTATTTTGTTGATTTATTTAGCACGCCTAGCCCAAAGGCATTTGGGCGCATTTTTCTTACAAGTTACAGATGGGAGTTGACTATTAAGCCCACCCCCTGTCAAGAGTAGAAACAGCAATATTGAGGGGGGCCATGCAGCAGAGCCACGATCAGTGCAGGTAATATTTTCAGAGATTGCAGAGCATAGATCTCTATACCCATAACCATGCATTCACCAGAATCGGGGTGGGCTATTGCACACTGGTGTAAACAAACGATGGGACAGAGCCAACTAAAGTTTGAGTCGCCATACCTTAACATGTGGGGTGGGAAGCAGTAGCCACCCATACTTGTGAAAATTCAGAAAATGTACATTTTTGTAGACCATTTAATTTATAGTGCAATGTTGGAGTGCGCATAGAGAATGGTGGATCATATTCTGATGCCCATTTGACTTCTTACTCTTGCCCGAGGACCCCGACGCTCCCGACACCCAAAGTCACAGAAATACAAACTTGGGTTTGCACCATTGGAAGTACAAGTTCCCAGACCACCTCAGATCAAGTTACAAAATACAGAAAAATAACCCAGATGACGAATAGTGAAGGCCCCTACATGATGCCCAATCTTAAAATCCTAAACTACAAATGGACCGTTTAAAAAATAAAAAATTTTAAAAAAAGACCACTAAAATAAAGATACTGCCTTCTATAAATAAAGAGGTTAGAAATTAAGTTCTTGCAGGAGACACATCTTTAGAGTCTTAACAAGACTTACACCAAGGAAATCTAGCAGTTCTGCAGGTAATTCTAGAGTAGTTAACATCCTATTTAGGAGAGATCTGAAGTTGCCAATACATAAAGTAGAACGGGATCTGGAATTCAATACATTGCTGCAAAGCAGACTGAGGATAAGCGCTTGATCTTTCGTAAACGTATATGCTCCAACGTTACCCCAAGAGGTTTACTTTGACAAAAATTGATAGTGTCCCAAGATCAGGGAGGACATGTGGTTGCATTAGGTGGAGACTAACCAAATTGAATGGTAAATATGGAAGTGGGATGCTCACAAACGGGTGGCCAGAAACATTTTCTTGGGCCTCTCGTGCGCCTTGAATCTGATGAAGTCTGGCGAGAATAACTAGACAAGCAGTCCATATTTTACACTAGTCCACAAAAGAGGCACTTATTAACCTATTCCTGCTCTAGTAGTATTTTTGGTGACACTTCACTCGAGGGCATAGCGATAGAGATAGACCACACAAACATCAAGTCATGGACAGTTCATCGTAAGGGCCAGGGTCGAAGAGAACGTGTCATTTTACGTTTGTGGCACATACTATATGCGTCTACTAATGAGGGAGTATGCCACAACTAGTCTCAACACTCTGAAAGCAACAATCTAATAAAATCCGCTATGCAGCAGACAAGCAAAGAGGGAGATTAGTCAAATTGGAAGCAGAGCTTCATATGGCGAAACAAGCAAATGAGAAACCTTTAGCATAACAGGGAGGCCCTAGAAGGGGTGTTGCACTCCCTGAAGCAAACATGAATTTACAGGCTTAGAGCAAGTACTACACCAAGCAGGTGTTTGGGAGCATAGAGAGAAAGTATGTGTTGCAGAGCTGCCTAAAAAAAAATAAAATGAAAATAAAGAAAAGTGGCAAGGAAAGTGCTCACTGCTAGAGAAGGGTACATTTTTCAGAATGAGGCAATAGGCAAAGGCTTTTATGAGAAACTTTACTGCCATAATTAGTATCAGTGTAGAACAGGTTATAGGTTACTTAGAAAGCCTAAAGGTCCCCACTTTGATTGCCAGCGAGTGGCTCCCTTGAGGCAGATGCAACTATGCAAATAATTAACTTTATAATTGCGAGAAAGTGTCCGGCTTTAACCCCTTAAGTGCCAAGGACGAGTATGCTCGTCCTTTTTGCATAGACTAATAGCCTGGCACTTTGCCTCCCTATTTAACTTTATACGTTTTAGCCAGGAAATCTTGAAGAGGCTCCATCACACCTTCAAGGAAATCTACCCTTAGTCCGGTAATGCCAAAGCAGGGAAACCCCATCTTAGTGCGTACATCTAGCTTCTCTCAAAAAAGTTACTCACTGTAGTGACTAACGTACTTAGTGCATAGTTCCCCTGTCCACCATATTTGTGGGAATATTCCTTACTTCGGGACCAGAGTGCTTTTTGGCATCAAGAGAAAAGCGTCTCTATTTTTGTGGGGCCAGCACGTTTGGCTTTAGCCCTGCCTTCTGAGCCACCGCGTAGCATATCGCCCTTCAGTCCTCTATCGCCAAGTTCGGTAGACATTGGAGCAATAGGGAACTTTTTAGCAGGGAAGGTTGGCTAATGTTTCACTCCTACGTCCTGTCCCCTTTTCTCCTTACTTGTGGGAGATTCACAAGCCCCGATTTATAGAACTGGGTGGATGGAAAAAAATCCCTTAGTTGAAGAGTTTCCTACGAACAGCTTGACCAAACCGAGCATCAGTTTGTGATCTGAGGTCAAGACAAGGGTTTACAAAAAGCTGAGGTAGAGGCCCAGGTGACCGCCTTAACAAGGGTTTCCAAAAGGCACATACTTCTGGAAACCCACTGCTGAAGCTTTGCCTTTCACAAGGTGAGCATGTATGCACTTGGGGACATATAGTCACTGTACTGTGTAAGCTTCCGAAACGCAGGAGAATATCCAACAGGATATACAGGCTCTAGAGGGATGTAACCCCTTAGGATTTCCGAACGGTTCAAAAAGATGTGGGGAGGTCCTCAAGTCTTAAATTCTATCTAGATACAATTTGAGCGCTCCAACATCAAGGTTGTGGAGAACCCACTCTGCAGCCGATGCAGGGTCTGGGACCAACACCAGTAAGAAAATTGACTGGCTGATGTTTTGGCAGGAAGGAGGGTGCATGTGGAGCAATACCTTGTCCTTATGGAACGAAAGAAAAAGTTCCTCTTTAAGAAAGCCTGGAGTCCGATAGTTTTTTTCTGGTCGCCGTTACATTGGCTAGAACAATTTCCAGGTGACAATCTTTAAATCCAACATGGCCATGTGCTCGAAGGGCTTATGACAAAGGGCATTGAGAACCACATTGAAGTTTCATTTTGCCTGAGGTGTTCCGACAAGCAGAAAGATGCAAAAGACCAGCAAAGTGGTTTTATTACTGGATTTGTGAGGGTAAAAGAACAAGAGCATGTTGAAGTAAGCCCCAATAGCAGACAAGTACGTTCAGCATGCGTATATGTATGCCGGTATAGGCAAGGTCAGAAATGAGGGACAGGACAATCTATTGAACACTGATGAGGATCCACCTGCCTGCCCAGACACCAGTGACAGACTCAGAGCCATTTGCTCCTGTAGAGAGTCCGTGTAAATGGTTTACGCACTGCTTGGATGATGCATTGTCCTCCGACAGATTGACCTGATCTAGAGACTTGAAAGACAGGAGCAAGGCCGCTAAACCAAGGGACTGTGTGGAGGGATGCCACACTGCTCGTTCTGGTGTAAGATTTAGAATCTGGCAACTGGATCAGAGCGAAGAAGGAACAAGTTACTTAACTGTTCTCCAGCATGGGTCTGGTATGGATTCACATGCTTATGAATATTCCCCGTCAGGCTGGGAATCCTCGGTAAAGACAAAATCAGTTTTGTTTCTGAACGGTCTTTCTACTAATAACCAATCACTAGTCTCTGGGTCATACTGCCCCCAGCCAATGACTGCCCTCTACCTAAGCCCCTCCTCTGGCAGCCACCTTCAGATTTGGTAGCACGTAAAGTGGCAGTATGACCAAGTGAAGAGCCGCAGAGGGGAAGGAGGGAGGGTTCGCATGTGAATCCATGCCAGACCCAGACCCATGCTGGAGAACAGTTACAGGTAAGTAACTTGTTCCTTCACCATGGGGTCTGGCATGTATTCACATGCTCATGAATATAAGAATACATAGGAGTACACACATGCACAACCACAGGAGGTGGCAAAAGGCTCAACATTAAGCAACTCTTACCTCCTCACCAGGCCCACCTTCAGGCAAACAGGTTGCACAGCACTGCTTGGCCGACTCTGGACTCCTCCCTGGAATCCCGGTCAATGCAGTAGAATCTCGTGAAGGTGTGCGTCGACCTCCACGTGGCAGCCCTGCAGATGCCCAGCAGGGGCACACCAGACAAGAACGCTGTAGTAGCGGCGATCGCTCTGGTCGAATGGGCTCTCGGACGGCCGGGCAACGGTCGGTTGGCCAACCGATGACAGTGCATGATGCAGCCGGAGAGCCATCTGGAAATGGAAGCCTTAGAGAGCCTTCCCTTGGTTCACAGGTCCAAAGTTCACAAAAAGCTGTGATTTCTTCCGAAAACTTAGTTCGGTCCACGTAGAACTGAAGCGCTCTCTAGCTACATCCAGCGAGTGCAAAGTCCTCTCGGCCGGCGACGGAAAGAAAACTGGCAACACCAAGGGCTCTTTAAGATGGAAGTCCGACGGCACCTTGGGCATGAACGAGGGGTGCGTCCTCAGCACCACCCTCGTATCGTGAAAAGTCAAGTATGGAAGTTTGCAGGATAGGGCCTGAATATCTCCCACGCGTTGTGCGGAGGGGATGGCCACAAGGAACGCTGTCTTCCACGACAGGAACTTCAATGGAGCCGAATGCAAGGGCTCAAATGGCGGCCCCATGAGCCTGGTCAGCACCACGTTGAGCTCCCACACCAGGACTGGGGCCTTCACCAGCGGGAACGATCAGAACAGTCCCTTCATAAATTCCTTCACCAGTCGATGAGACCACAAGGACGGCCGTCCGGTAGTTCTGGCGTATCGGGAGATCACCGCCAGATGCAGCTTGATGGAAGTGTGAGCTAGTCCAGCTTTGGGCAGCGACAGTAAGTATGGTAGTACTTGAGGTGCCGTAATCCGTAGAGGGTTCATCTGTGCACAGCACCAGACAGAGAACCTCTTCCACTTATGTCCGTAGCACGAGAGTTGAGGACGCCCTAGCCTTTGTGAGAACCTCCCTGCAGTCAGCCGGGATATCGTACCCTCCAAACTCTAGTGCTGCAGGAGCCAGGCCTGCAAGTTCAGCGACTCCGGGTTGTGATGAAGAATGGCGCCTCCCTCTCTGGAGAAAAGATCTGCACCCGTTGACAGCTTGACTGGTGGGGACGTTGAGAGGTCCAGAAGGTCCGAGAACCAGATCTGTCTCGGCCACGCCGGTACGATGAGGATCATCCTGCACTGGGACCTCTTGAGCCGGCTGATGTGGAAGCAGCGGCGGCGGCAACGGAGGAAACGCATACAGGAACAGGCTGTCCCAGGGGAACGAGAAAGCGTCGCCCATGCTCCTCGGCTGGGGAAACCTGCTGGCGAACCTCTGGCACTTGGAGTTCGTCGCCGTCGCGAACAGGTCGATCTAGGGTTTGCCCCATCGTTGGAAGAGGTGATCCACTTGATCCTGGCGTAGTTCCCACCCGTGGCACGCGCGCAGCTCCCTGCTGAGTGAGTTGGCAATGGTGTTTTTTATTCCTGCCAGATGGAAGGGAACCAGAAAAATCCCCTGGGCGACGGCCCAGTGCCACAGATCCTGGACCTCCTTGGATAGGGCTGGGGATCTGGTGCCACCCTGCTTCCGGATGTAGAACATTGTGGTGGTGTGGTCAGTGAAGATCCTCACGACCTTGCCCTTAAGGGACAGGAGAACGACTTGAGCGCCCAGAACACAGCGCGGAGCTCCAAGACGTTGATATGGAGAGACCTCTCTTCCAGGAGCCAAAGGCCTCTTGCGTGGAGATCTCCGGTGTGCGCACCACATCCCTCCAGGGATGCTCAGTCGTCAC
The DNA here is from genome assembly GCF_040938575.1 of Ambystoma mexicanum. Classification (NCBI taxonomy): domain Eukaryota; kingdom Metazoa; phylum Chordata; class Amphibia; order Caudata; family Ambystomatidae; genus Ambystoma; species Ambystoma mexicanum. The sequence continues at coordinate 1,012,634,015 of NC_090921.1, forward strand.
GGTCTCCTGATGTGCCGGGGTCTGGAAGTCTGTGCTCGCCGCGAGGTGTGCACAGGTGCCCCAAAATGAATCGCCTGATCGAAGACAAGATCCCGCTCAACGAGGTATTCCAAGCTGCCCACCACTTGCATCCAGCGGGTGTCGAGGAACTCCTGTAGAGGACGCATCCGTAGCCTGCACAGGCGCACTAGGTAGATGCATGAGGACATCATTCCGAGGAGTGACTTGATGGATCTCACCCTGGCCACGTCCGTGGCTAGCAGGCGCTGCACTTTGCCTAAGGTGGCCTTCGTCCTTTCCTCCGACAGAGACGCCAATCGTTCCACTGTATCGAGCTTCGCTCCCAGAAACAGTGCCGCCTGCGACGGAACCAGATGGGATTTCGGGTAGTTGGAGAAACCCAGCTCCGTGAGTAAGCGGACGGTCTTCGCTGTGTGCTTGATGGCGAGTTCTCGTGTCCTTGCACGGATAAGCCAGTTGTCCAGGTAGGGGTAAACGTAGATCCCCCTGCAGGCGCAGCCCCGCCGCCACTGGTGCTAGGCAGTTGGTGAACACCCTGGGTGCCGTCTTCAATCCGAAAGGCAGAGCTCTGAATTGGTAGGGGCGTCCTTGAACTACGAATCTGAGAAACTTTCGGTGCCCTTGTAGGATGGGGGATGTGGAAGTAAGCATCCTCCAAGTCCAACAACGATAGGAAGTCGCCCTCCTCCAGCTTCCCCAGCACATGCTGGAGTGGCCATCCTGAACTTCTGTGCCTTGATGTATTTGTTCAACCGACGTAGGTCCAAGATGGGGCGCCAACCGCCTGTCTTCTTTCTGACGAGGAAGTATCTTGAGTATACTCCGGAGCCTCTTGGGGACGAGCTCAATGGCACCTTTCTTGAGCATCGCCTTTACCTCCAACTGCAGTTGAGGGACGCGATTTTCCTTCCTGCCACGGAGGAATGGAGATGGACTACCACACGCTGACAAACTTCGCCAGCCGGCCTCCCACCAGGGTGCTTCGGTGGGGGCCCAATGCTACGGCCGGTTCAATCTTGCTTGGAGGCCACCTTGGCGACGAGATCCTCCTCGTTTGCTGCAACCTCTGTAGGCCTCCTGGGACGAGGAGCAGGCCGCCTGGCGGTACGTAGAGGAACCACCGCCTGATCCTGATCCCTTGGAGGGCCCCCTGTCTGCCTCTGGCGCTCCGAAAGGGCCGTCGTTGCTGAAGGACTCCCAGGGCTCAGGCCGTCTTTCGGCCTTGATGGCCTGCAGCGACTCATCCACCTTTTCCCCAAACAGGTTGTTGCCATCGAACGGCATGTCCAACACCCTGGTGTGCACATCCTGACGGAAGTCTGTCGCCTTGAGCCAGCCTTGTCGTCAAAAGCAAACACTGTTGCCTAACTGGCGAAACCCAGTGTCGTCAATGTCCGTTGCCACCGTTATGGCGTGGTCCGACACCACCTGACCTTCCTGCAGAATCTTTAGGGCCTCCGCCCTCTTGTCTGGTATGAAGTCCAGTAGGGGAGCTATCTTGTACCATAGCTCCCTGTCGTAACGGGCCACAATCGCTAAGGCGTAGGCCGCTTTAATTATAGTCGCCGCCGACGAGATGACCCGTCGCCCCATGGCGTCCAATTTCTTTCACTCACCGTCAGGTGGGAAAGTGGAGGTCGAAGCCGTCGCCTCCGCCGCCTTCTTCTTGGCCGCCTGTGAGACGACCGAATCCAGCGTCAGCTGAGCCCTTAGGCACAAGGGGGCAGCGTCGGGGACCCGGTACTTCTCATACCAGTCGTCTTAGCAGGCATCATGGACGGGTTCTTCAGGACCGCAAGTCCCTCGTCCCAGATATCATCGAGTAACAGTACCGCGAGGACCGTCTTTTTCTTGGCCTCTCGCCGCTGATAGAGGAAACCTTCCTTCTGTTCCTCGGGGCAGAGCTGGAAGAGCTTGGACGCCCTGGCGATCATGGCGTGAAAGGAGCCAATTTCATCGGGTGGGGAAGCCAGAGGGGGTGGTGATGGAAGGTCCATCCCGTTGTCACCACCGTCATCCGTTGTCGTGTCCGTCGCCGTGTCATCCCTGGGATCCGGAGAGGGGGATGAAGGCTCCATGGGCTGCGAGGGCATGAAGGGCGGGGGGGGATGAACTCTCCTCCGCTTGTTCGGAGGGCTTCCCGACGGGCCCGGTTCTGGTTCGTCCACCGGGGTTTGTGGTAATCTCGTCCTTCTCTCCGTGCATAAGGTTTGGATCTCCATCAAAATGGCCACCGAGTTGTCCTGAGGCTCGGGCAATGGCTGCGACAGGGGGGCTGGCCGCTCCTCCACAGGGGCCTCGTCGGTGCCACCGTTGCCATCTTCAACCACCTCTTTGGGATCTTTCCCGTGGGATTGTACCTTCTCGAACCTCTCCTTGAGGCTCTTCACAGCCTCCACCAGCTCCTCAGAGGCTGAATCTGTGTCCTAATGGCCACCGCTCCCCCCCTCTTTTTCCACCGGGGTCTTCTTTGGGGGTCTTGAAGGGCTGGAAAGTGTATTCACTCCGCGGTGGCAGGGAAACTCTGGGCCCCGAGGTCGCCTCCACTGGTGTAGCCTCCACAGGCTTCGCCAGGGTCGCCGTGACTCCCTCGATAGAGGCCTTAGCTGGGTGAATCAAGGCCTTCACCACCTTGGGCGCGCTTGAAGCCTTCACCTTTGGGGAGGGTCACCACCGCTCCCCCCTCGGCTAAATCCGTAGAGATCGTCCGGGGCCTCTCCAAAAAATTACCCGGGTTCTCAGATTTCCTCTTCCCCGAACCAGAGCGTTGGGTCGTGGTTGATGGTGCCGGAGAAGGTGCGCCCTGCCTGGCAGCCAAAGAGCCCGACCGCAGCGCTCCCGGTGCCCGCGGACTCGTGGGCTTAGCCTTCTCTTGAGCCCCCGTCGCCAGGGCGCCCTCACAGGACTTGGAAGACGGCTCGGACCTTTTCTTCTCACCTGCTGGGCCCTTCTCCAGCCAGCTGGCGAGGCGGGAACGACGATCCCTCATGGTCCGTTCCGATAGGTTCTTGCAGAACGCACAGTCCTTCTCCACGTGCGTCTTGTCCTCATGAAGGCAGTAGAGACATCTGGAATGCTCGTCCTGCTTGAAAACATTCTGTAAACCGCATCCAGGGCAGTTCCTGAACAGCTTGGATCCGGGCGTCAAGCTACCCTTGTCCTGGACCGCGTCCATGGTAGGCCTCAAATCTTCTGGAATCCTCCAAGAAGCGTCACTCGACGAACACTTCACCCTTGAGGGGCATTGGAAATTCTGAAAACGGGTCCCTGTTGATCGGAAGAAGAAAGGGTGGAGCTTGAGGCTCGATTTAACCGGAAAATGAGAAAATCTCCTTGAAAAAGCACGAAAACACAGCAAAAGCTCAAGCTATAGCACGAGGACTCCCAACACTTGAACGTGCGGTAAAAATCTGAAGATGGCTGCCAGAGGAGGTAAGTAGAGGGCAGTCATTGGCTGGGGGCAGTACGACCCAGAGACCAGTGATTGGTTATTAGTAGAAAGACAGTTCAGAAACAAAACTGAACCTGATTTTTTCTTTACCAAGGATTCCCAGCCTGACGACGGGGAATATTCATGAGCATGTGAATCCATGCCAGACCCCATGCTGGAGAACGACAGTTGTTTCAACTCTGGAAACCAGAACCTGGCTGGCCACATTGGGGCTATGCAGATTAGAGAGAAGTCGTAAGACCTCCATAGTTTAAGCAGAGCACGAATGATCAAGGGGAGGGTCAGAAAGGCAACCACCAACATCCCATCCCAAATGATAGAGCACATCCCCCAGAGAGTCCAGGCCTTTGTCCTCCCTGGAGGCATAAAGCACATGTTTATGATTGGAGAATGTTGCAAACAGGTCTACACTAGGAGTCCCCCCCCCCCAGTCCCAGGTCTACACTGGAGTCCCACTGAGAAGAAATCTGGGACAGAACCTGAGCGTTTAATTCCTTCTCGTAATTTGCAACAGATTGGCGACTGAGGGATTCTGCCTCGGTTTTCTTGACCAGGTATATGGACTGCCTGAAGCCAAACATTGTTTTGCACTACCCATTCCGAAATCCAGCCAAAAGTACAAGAGGTTCTGCCTTCTTTGTCGACACAGAACATTGCATCAGAGTTGTCCGTCCTGATGCGAACCGTTGTGTTGCAGATGTTAGACTGAAAAGTATTTCAAAGCAAGAAAGAAGCACACCCCTGGCCCCCCAAAAGAATATTGCCACAAGTTGAGGTACTTGATAGGATGACCCCCCCCTGTCCTGTCTGGGGGGAGATGGCAGAATAGAACACCTCCAGATGGCTAAAGTAGCTCCCCAACTGAGGAGAGGAATCCAGTAACATGATCTGAAGAATGGGTCTGAAAATGAAGGTCCCACTGTAAGATTGCTGGTGGTACACTTAACCAGAGGTAGTTTGCCATTTTCCAAGAGACAAGAATTGACCGGGTCCGTCGCCTGGGACCAGGCCTGAATGAATGTTAATTAGCTAAGTCTCATCTTCAACCTTGCTCGTGGGAGGGCAAAGCCACAGGATGCCATAGAGCCCAGAAGCTATCACACAGACATGCGGATGGAACTGAGAAAATGAGCATGTGTTGCCATAGGTCTCTAATCCTGTAGCCGATTAGAAAAACCCTGGCATTAACTGTTCCATCCAAAACCCAAGATCAGGTCCTTTGAGACAGTCAATGACAATTTGCTAGTTCACAGACAACCACAGCCTGAAAGGCAGCTGGAGTAGTAGGTGCATGTATGAAGCTGCTGTATGAGGGCAGGGACTCCAGTGGAGCCAGTCATCCAAATATTGATAGACGTGAACTCCTTGAAACCTGAAAAATATTGCAATCGCAGCGATCTTTGTGAAAACTCTTGGCGCCCAGCTGTGCCCAAAATGAAGAACTCTGTACTGGAAAAGTTCGGCTCCTACCGAAAAAAAAAGTAATTTGCAATGCTGGGGCCAGATGGGTATATGAAGGTATTCATCTTAAAGATTCACCACACAGAACCAAACGTCCTTTGCAAGGGAGGACTGCATTTGCAAGGGCGTGATCTTGAATCTTTCTTGGAGGAATGTGCACATTGAAGTAGGACATACCTAAAGAAAAAGAATAAAAACCCACACCCTCTTCTGCTGGAAGGACTTTATCGCCCTCATGCCCAGAAGCTTCTGGGCCTTGGCATGGAGAGGGGGCGATCCAGTCTGTTGCAGGGGAGGACCGGATGGAGGAATCAACAGTAGGGGGGACGTCAGAAACAAGAACGGGCTACCGACAGCATCCACAGATCTTTGGTGATGGTGTGTCATGCATCCGGGTACAAGGAAATGCATCTACACCCAGCCCCCCCCCACACTGGAGTCATATGGAACCATTCCAAACCATCATTTGGTGATGGTCAGAAGGAGGAAGCACTGGCCCCAGAGGTAGAGTGCTGAATGGGAGAAAAAAAAAGCCTCCTGGCTTTTGGAGCATTCTGGCCAAGAGCACTTTGGAACAGTCCGGCTGAAGCATTTTGCGATCTTGGAAACCTTGAAACCCAGAAAAAACCTAGATTGGTAATCAGACTGAGTGTAAGAGGACTTCACAGCAGGCTGCTTTGTTAGGACAGGACAGATACACTTTACAGTTTGTCAGAACTGTGGAAAAGGTAGTCTTCTTCGAAAGGAAGTTCTAGAACCTTCTGCTGCACCCCTCTTGCAAAATTGGTCGTGTGCACCTACGCCTGCAGTCACAACCATGCCCAGCATATGCCCTTGGGCATTAATACACATGTGATGTGCCGCAAGTCCTGGGACAGGACTGTGTCCGATAAGCCGGTCTTGAAATCAAATCTGTTCTGAGTGAATAACTGTTCAAACTCTGACTATTTCCTCCATAGCTTTAAATTAGCTGCTGCCAACTGCCTCAGTATTTGCCCCTCGAAGCTAGAGGGCAGAGTTTGCAAATACTCTTCCCCTACTGCTTCTAAGGCCTCATTTTCTTAGAGAGTACCTGTGCCACAGAGGAAGAGGTTGCTGAGGATTGAGTGTACGGTAGCTGCTGCCACAACAGTTTAAGAGGGAAGAGAACATATGGATGGGAGAAATCTTCATACGCTTGCAATCTGTACATAGAGTATTTTTTATTTACATGTTAGCCCATGTGTGGCTTCTGACACCTTACAGGCATCTGAAAGTCTTTCTGAAGAGAAAGACCAGAGCACTTGAGACATTAACACAAGACGTCCTGACAACACCCTAGTTTGCTGGACAGGAGGTTTAGGAGTTGCAATGTCCAAGAACGCCATCAGTTTGACTGAAGACGTTTGACTGAAGACCGAGCATAGTCCTTGTCAAGCCCATTCAGGGGTAACCATTTTGGTAAAATCATCCTTCAGTGCTGAAGAGTGGAGCGCGAGGCGCTCGCTCAGGATCTTAGAGCTCCGGAACCCGTGCCAGTGTAAAAACAGGAGTAAAGGTGGAGCTTCCGCTGGTGGAGACTGAGGTTTGAGAACAATTTCCCTGAAGAGTTCCTTAAAGTATGCCCTTATTGAATCAGAGTGCATTAGGTTGAAACAGCAAAATAATTCTTCCTCTGAAGATGGCCTTGGTTGTGGTCTATCAAAAAAGCTATGATGCCACACAAGACTGGTTGCCAAGAACTAACTCCCATGTATGGATCCTCGTAGTGTAGTGGGGCTGATGTAGGAGGCAGTGATGAAGCCAGCATGGCATCCACAGATTACACAGCACATTTGTATGAAAAGGATTTGAGCCTCTGGACGGAGGAGACAAACTGGGCCTGGCATCTGTACCAATCTCCATTAGGGATGCAGACAAACTTGGCACCCCACCCACCCCCCCAGCCAAGGGAACAAAATGGTAGCCACAGATGGCGCTAGTTGATGCGCCACTGAGTCCTTCTGAAGTGCCATGAATCACAGGTTTGACAGAGGCCATGGTTGTTTTGGCCACTGACTGGAGCTTCAAGCAATGGCTTAGCCCCTATGAGGGATCCTTGGCAGTGCCGGTGGATAAGGACTGGGCGTTTGTCCTGTGCACTCCTTCAGGCTAGCCGGTACAATGTTTAGCCCCTTTGAGGGGAACCTCAGGAGTGACCCCGGCACGTTTAGCCCCCCCTAAGGGGGAACCTGAGCATGGTCTGGTATCCAATTTATGCCTCGAACTAGGCACCCCAGGGCGAGCCCTAGTAACGGTCGGACCCCTCCTGGAACTGGTGACACCGGGAAAGGAGTCACACCAATGGGGTGCCCTAAAAAGTAAGGTACTAATCAGGCATTTGAAATTCTGAAGGAGGTGGAGGAACGCCACAAACACTTGCTCCCACCGGACTAGCCTTTGCTGGAGTCCAACGATGGTCTGGGCCAAGCAGCCACGTAGTGACATCCACAGGCAAAATCCTTCTTGTCCAGCATAGGCGGAGAAAAGAACTAACTGTGGTACTGAGGCAGGAAGGGTAATTCAGGGAAAAGCAGAAAGAAAAAAACAGCGATGCAAAGTGCGTCCAATCCAACAGCACAGAGAAAATGCCTGAAGTGTGATGCGCTAGGTGGGGCCCAGGAAAGTGGGGCAAAGGTCACACATGCTGTCCCCATGTAAAACATTTGTTTAAAAACACGCTTTTTTTCTTTTGATGGTATCAAAAAGTGCTCTGGTCCCAAAGAACGGAATATCTACACAAGTATGGTGGAAAGGGGCGCGGAATGTATGAGTATTAAGGCTCCCAGATTTATGGTATTTATATTTTCAACATTTCTATCTGTATGTATCCACATGTGTCCTTAAACCAGGATTTTCAACTAGTGCGTTTCCTCATTTATTAAAAGAAAGTTAGCATTTTAACCTTAAAAACAAATAGCTGCTCCTTATGCCGGCATAACATCTCTTTATCCCTTTAAACAATTTACTGCCAAACTCTTTTTAGCATCTCCACTGATACTTTCCATTGCACAGCTGTTGGCCTGCAAGGCATAATAGACTATCTGAAGAGCTAATAAACGCACATGAAATTCTGTCTTTTACAAATAAATACTGAAAAGAATCAGTGGTTTCCGCTGGTTAAATTTTGTTCTCTATTCACAAAAAACTGACAGGATTTATAAAAAAATAGTTGCAATTGTCAGGATAACTGTGAAAATAGATTGTATCCACTTCAACAATTGTTCACCAATAGTGTGCAGCAGTTGTAGACACAGAATCTGTGTTTTGTAGTGTACTGGGTTTACATCTGGCTGGTCCTTCATAAAAAGTGTGGTATAATGTTTCTACAGCTTTGACGCATTATATAGCGCAGCAAAGTAGCAAGTGACTTAATAGGATTACATCCACTCAGTTTGATATTAGATGTACGCAGCAAGGATGCCAATTGTCACCCCTCCAACTTATTCATCGAAACATTTAGCTGTATTGGTCAGAAAAAAACGATAAAGAAAAATACTTTGATGCCTGCACTCAAAGGTTCTCTACACGAAAGATCTAATGTTGAATGATCCGGAGCAATCCATTAGCCATTTGACAAAAGTACTGGAATTATTTAGGAGGGTCAGATATTGAAGCCAATACCTCAAAGACTGAAATCGTCCCCCAGAACGCCATGTTGACAGTTATTTATTTGATGGGACTCCCTCCTTGGAAAAAGGATTTCAGTACATGGGAGTCCAAATCAAGGCATAGGCACCAGATTCATGCAAACATCTGACAAACTGAAAATGGTGTACATTAAGCCTTCATGGTAACAGTGTGGGTAATGTAAGAGGACCATTCTACCAAAGCTGCTTCCCCTTTCTAATATGCTCACACTTAATCTCTTGGTAAAATATCCAAACAAGGTTTTGAGCAATCTTCTATGTTGAAGGGGATTGAGGGCAAATACCACTGACGTCTTGCAGAGCTGGTTTCAGACAGGTGTTTTGGCTAGCCAGCATAAATGTTCACCATGGGGTATACCCACTTGTGCACAGTAATTTGGAGCGATGCTGACAAAGTGTCAGAATTTCATACCCATTGAGGAAACCTCTGTTCACGAGACCGTGCTAGGAGGCTCATTAAACATGCAGTAACCTTGCAACCATTTCATACCACCATCCATTTCATACCACCATCAATTAGACATGTACTTCTGGAACTGAAAAATGGCAATCAACTTGGGGGTGAGAAATACCTCTTAAAGGGTTTGTGCCTTTGGAATAACCCTCTTAATGATGATCACATTATCTCCTAGAAATCCTGGCAGAAGGCTGATATGGATCAAGTGCCATTATGAATATGACTATTTTGAGTGACTATAAAATATGATTCAATGTAATGACCTATTCACAAATTCTAATTTGCAACTCTTCTCCCCACTAAAAACACAAATGCACACCCTCCCGGGTCTATTGCAGCACTGCAAGACTGACCTAATCTGCAGTCATGATTTACAAACCTCTTGCTCCTCCTGAATCTGGCTCATTCTTATTGTGATGCAAGAGAGCCTGGGAGACTGACCTGGAGCAGACAGTTTTAAAATGCTGGCTGGAACAGGCATGCTTGGAGCCTTCCATTGGAAGGTGGACCTTGATTTGCTCTATACACCACAAAGAACGATCTACAACTTCTATTGACCATCATGGAAGATGCACCACACAATGTTCCCTACCAACACATGCCTTTCCTGTAATGAGACAATTTCTGGTCCAGCAGCAAAATCAGGGACTACTGGGAGGAGATCCTTCGACAAACTAACCTAGTTTTAGGCTTGTCCTTCCAGTCACCACAGGCTTGCATGTTTATTTTATTGCATTTATTCTACGCCCAAACCTGGAGTTACCATGGCGTAGATTACAGAATACTTATTCTTGGTTTTTACATTACATAAATTAAGCTGTACAGTTAAACACAGTCTTGGTCGTTACATTTAGGTCTAGTACTGCAATAACCAGGTATGACCAACAGGAAAATGAAAAGAGCCTGCAGAGCCTTTATTGTAGCCAAGAAACTAATGACACTGGAAAAGTGACAACTTCTGCCGACACCTCTAGTCTGGCCAACTACCGCCATACCTCCATTACCCCCTTCCTGGGCCAACTCTTGGAGAAGCTGGCCATCTCCCAGCTTATCCACCACACCAAATCCGTTAGTTGTCTCCACGACCACCAGTGTGGTTTCAGAGCAGCCAGAAGCACAGAAACTGCACTCCTGAAAACCTGTGAAGACGTGCTCTCTAATCTCGATTCCAACTTTCCTTCCGTCCTCATCCTTCTTGACCTTTCCTCTGCCTTTGATACTGTCAATCATGCCACCCTTATCAGCTCAGCGATATCCTTGGCGGCACAAGCATAGCGCTTGACTGGTTGGCCTCCTTCCTCCGACTGACATTCCCAGGTTCAACTGAGCCCTTTTCTCTCCATCACGCACTCCACCTTTGGTGTCCCTCAGAGCTCCATCCTCTCGCCGTGACTCTTCAACATCTACCATGCTCCTCTAGCCCATTTGATTTTCTCTCCCAATTTCCAGCGTTATGCAGAACCCACTCTCCTTCAAGCTTCCCTCCACTGCCATCTCTTCTTCCACTCTCATTCCTGCTATTCAGGTATGGTGCACTGCTAATGATCTCTGCCTTAATGCCAGTAAGACCGATATCCTTCTGATTGGGACCCCAGGTCCCCCCTACTCTGGCTGCCCTCCCTGGGCCCCTCACCCTAATATGAGGCAAAAGACCTTGGCGTCATCTTCGACTTCACTCCTCACATCACGGACCTTGCCAAGAATACCCACTTTCAGCTGCACCTCCTCAGAGGCATTCTCCATTTCCCCACCTTCACCCAGAAACTCAATGTCTACAAAGGAGCTGTGGTCCTCTCCACGCTGACTACTGCAACAGCCTCTTCCTCAATCTTCCCAATTCCCTCCCTTTGCTCCCTTCAACTAATCCAGAATAGGACTGCAAGACTTCTCCTTGGCCTCAAGCCCAGGGACTGGTCCCAAGTGAAGGGGGCCACATCTCTCCGGCCCTAAAATATGTCCACTGGCAGTTGCTGCAAGGATCAAGTTCAAGACCCTGTGCCTCATCCACAAGGCTTTCTGGTGTCTGGGGAATCTGCTACATTCAACACTCTCCCTAAATACCTCGCTGCTAGAGCTCTTCGGTCGTCTAAACCTAGTGGTCTGCAAATCAGATGCTTTTTAAAGCAGAGTGGGGGTATATCCCCTTCTGCAGGAGCCTCCCACTGGAATGGCCTCCCAGACCCCTCAGACTTGAGCCAGATCCTCTTAAATTCCCGTAGCTTCTCAAGACCCTCCTTTTCGCTTCTTCCTTCCCTCTACCTCCCCCAATGTCTCCCCTCTGTTGCATTGTGCCCGGCTGCCTGGTTTCTTCGCATTCATACAGGGCACCAGGCCATACTAGCCCAGTCTACACCAGCATCTAGTTCTCCCCTGCCCCCCCTTCCCCCAACCTGCACTAGCCTGGCTGGGCCTGCACCACTGTGAGCCCTTTCAGACCCTTCCTAGCACTGGCTAGTGGCCCTTCACTGTACCGCACTTCTGCATTCCCGGCACTTGTCCACCTGGCCTCCCCTTACCATCCACCCAGCACCACCCCCCCCCTCTAAAACCCCCCCTCCCTTCAGCACCCCTCCGCCCAGCACTACCGCTGTCCGCTCAGACAGGCACTTCCTCCTGCTCCCCACTCCCAGTTCTGCACTTAAACCACCAGAATGTCACAAGGCGTAAGATGGTTTGTCGTGATCTGTTCTCCCAAACCCCCCATGCATCTGTGTTACTGCTCCTTGAAACACCATTTGCTGAATAAGCGCATTATACATGCCCAATAAACAAGCCTCCCATGAATATTAGCTGTATAGTTTAGTTATTCTTTGGGATGAAGAGTCCTTTCCGAGAAGAGGCAAGCTTGTTGACAAGCACAAGACGGAGGCACCTTCAATGACCTGCGTGGTATACCATACCATGTTAATCCCTCCTGCCCTTAAAACCACTTTCCCCTCCTTTTCATGGATGCTAGTACTAGTTCAAAGTGGGTAGCATACAAATTGAGCATCTACTACACTTGGTTGTAAATAAAGATTTACCGCTGATGAAGTGTTGAAAGGCTTAGAGGCGGACAGAGCATGCAGCTCACTGACCCTGCAGGTCAAAGTGACAGCCACCAAAAAGGCCACCCAGGACAGTAACTTCCACCATGTCCATGAATGGTTTGAAAGTCAGGGCAGGGAGCACAACACGTCATAGGAAGGAAAAGGACTCTTGGGCCCCAAGCCCTTCAGAATGCTGCTTCACCACCGCATTTGAGAGGTAGAACTCTTCCCTCCACAGATTGTTTTTGAAGGCCACCACCAAAGGTTAGGTCCAGCAGGATTCCATGGAGATCCTGAGGAAGCTAAACAAGACAATGACAGACATGGGCCCATGCCACCACAGGAGTTACCAGTGTCAATACATCAGTGAAGACATTAATTTACTTTTATAGAGGGCCTTTGTGGAGGGATGTCAAAGAGTCATGATGGCCTTCATTCTCTTAAGAACTCCAGGGCCATTCTTCAGGAAACAAGCAGGTAACTGAGTTGAAGGGAGGGATGCCAAGAGGGTAATAAGCCAGACTGGAGGTCAACAAAACAACCTGGCTACCACAAAGCCGTTTTTCAGGACCACTGAGCAAGGGAAGTCTCAATTTCTTCAATAACCGGAGTGAGGTTAAGGGGGACAAATCAAGTGTCAATCATGTCAAGTGTCTGCCCAACAATGAGGCAAGCTAGCAGCACCTTGCATTGCAAGACTCCACAAAAATAGTGGGAGCACCACCTAGTGAAAAAACCCAAAAACACTTCTGGGTGAAGTCCCCAATCATGAACAGTGTTATCCAGATTAGGGCATTTGCCCTCAGATTCCAAACCCCAGAAAGATAGCGGATTAGTACATTGGTTCAGCCCAATGGCACACTCCCACAGCTCCACTGTGAGGGCAATGAGCTATAGAGGGGTCCTGGTTCCACCATGCTTTTGCCAGGTAAAACAGTTCTCATTTAAGACTACTGGGACAACTGATGAGCAGGTACGCTTTCCAGGCATTGAAGATGGCTTGGCGCTCCACCACTGACAAAGCTGCTGGTCGTAGTTCCACCAGCAAGTTGCCCATGGTTGCTCCTGATCCCAACAGTGCAGAGTCTTGTGGTGGTCCAGAAAGGAAAGTGATATGCAAACCCCACTCCCCTCCCTCAGACTGAAGCGGTGACCCATCACCTCAGATCTGGAGTCAGAAAAGGAGTCCTCTTTTACACCACTGGCTGAGGTGTTGGACAACAGTCAGATGCTGGAGTAAAGCTGTATCCGCCCCCATCTTTATCTTGGCGTGAGGTACAGATAGAATGCAGGCGGCCATGCGCTTCAGGATCCACTAGGCTGATCGCTGAGCTGTTTAGGACCAGATCAAATTGCTCTACTTTCCTCTACACTCACCCTAGCTAGCAACTAGTTAGGTAGTTAAAAGGTCTGCAAGACCTTAACTGCCTCAAACTGTCAACGCCCCTCCCAAAGAGCATTGTTAAAGCAGGGAGATACATTAAGCCCAAAAGGGGAGCATTCCGTACTGAAAATAGCATGGCTCTAGAGAAAAGATTAGAACTAATTGATAGTTGCACAAGGGGTACATGCAGGTAGGCATCCTGGAAATCCACTATCCCTGACAGAGGAGGCCAGATCTGCACTAGTGTGAGCTTGAACAGTTTCAGGCCCCAGCCACTCTGTGTCCACTGTTCAGCTGGCCACATTGTTTTAACTGTTCACCTGCCAACTGTACTGCATACCTGTATTAGGATGCTGGCACAATTGACTAACTTGTAACCCCCGTCAATAAGCTATGCGTCTGTTTCTCTGATCATATTTCTGTAATAATCAACTATGTTCAAGTGCCCAGATACCTCAGGGTTTGGTGTGCTCTACAAATAATAAACTAAGATGTGGTTGAAGGAAGAAGGGTCCAGGATGGTGCGCCGGATGCCTGGTTGTCCTTCAGCAGAGTTAAAATCCTAGCAGGATACAACAGTCCCACGCTTCCCACCCCGAGGAGGATGGAACCTCCACTGCCCTTATGTAGATTAGCTTTCAACTCCGGTTCTAAGCAGAGGATGGGACCAGTGGAAGAAGATCCATAAACCAACTGACAAGACCCAAGGGTCAGAGGAAACTGCCCTCCATTCCGCAAGGTAAAACAAAACATCCTCCTCTCCCAGCCCCTCCCGTCTGGCCCCACTGGTATACAAGCCAGCCCCTTCTATGGCTTTGGATCTGAAGACTGAGGGAGAAGGCCATTGGAAGTAGCCCCTGGGTCGAATATGTTGCCTCATCTTCTGCTGAAGGGGGCAGTAGTCAGCTTGCCTTGCCCTGCTCAAAAAAATGGGAAGCCCCAAAGAGCAAGGCCTGCATTCTAAAGATATTTCATGAGAAAGAAAAGGATTTTGTTCCGGCGTAGTGACTTAACAACTTGAGTGCTGGGTTTTCATCTGAAGCTTTTTCCTCACAAAAAAAAAAATAGGTCAGTAATCTTGTCCTGGACATCAAAGAAACGTTGTGGCCTGCAAACAGGCTTCATGTCTACTCCAACTATCCTCAAGCGAACAACTTCAGAGCCTGAATGAGGTTGTTCTTCAAACCTCCATTACGTCCTATAGTAAGCAAACACCTCTTGTCTGAGTGCATGGACAGGACCCATCCCCACACATGAAGCGCTCTTGCCAAGGAAGGAAATTCGTCCTCTTGTTCATCACCCGTATCTGCAGGACCAGAAGGGTGCACACAACAGGAGAAATCCAAGCGGCAAAGGGGGCTGTGGCAGCATAGGGAGAAGCCCTAGAGTCAAAACCAAAAGGTGCCTGTCGGTGGGGCCATTAAAGGTACCGGTGGACAAATGAAAGGCAAGGTGGTAGATTTGCATGATGGGACTGCTGGCTAAAGAGACTAGGCTCCCCAGATAATTGCCTTAAAGTAGCCATGCATGGTTGGGGATTATACAAGGACCTGGAATTCTGCTATTGCAACCGGACTCTGACCAAGATGATCACCTTTCTCCATCCAACAATCACAGGTCCAAGAACACCAATGGTGGGGAAGATTTGGGCAGGTGTGGGAGGTTCAGTTGGTGCAGACTACCAAACCTGAGAAAAGGAAGGATTAAACCCCTGGTGGACGCTGGTATTGAAGTTTGAGGGCCCAGTAGTCTCCTGCATCAGTCGCACTTCTGATGGATGACTGAGGGGCCATCTTTCTTGTGATGTTTGGCATGCTTGAGCTCATTAGCCTTGGATTAACCTCAGCCTTGCCGGTAAGCTTGTCCGATAGCACAACCCCCACCCCCTCAACCTCTGGTAGCTACAAGGGTCACCAAGAAACCTTGTGGCCTTGGTAACTCCTCCCTAATGTTGAAGCCAGTGATTAAGTGCATACTGACATTGAATGCCCAATGTGCCAACCAATGCAAGAGTGAATAGTGATCAGCAGCAGCAACCGATTTGGGAAAAAACCTGAACCCGCAAAGCCAGCTTTGCCTGGTATAGACCAGGGAATCTAAGCGCTGCCAGGGGCAGGGGGAAGACGTTGAAAGAAATGTAAGAAAACCTAGAAGATGCACAATGAGCACAGCACCAGAGCTCCTGTGGCACTGAGAAAAGGACAGGCAGGGCAGAGGGTGGACGAGCATGGCCACATTTACATATGCAAAAATAAAATGTTATTTTTTGTTGTGCACGTAAAATGCTTTAGTACGGTACGCGAGCAGGGACTGCTAAGTATGTAAAGTGGTCTAAAATAGCACCATTCTGCATGCCTCTAACAAAAAGGGCAGGGTGAGTTAAAGTGAGAAGGCAGATGCAGAAAGCATTACCCGTGTGCAGATCTGAAAATCTGTGGGTCGTGCACTTGGCAGGTTAGCTGTATGGGCAGCCTTAGGATTGAAAAAATGTACGTTTATGGAAGATGGATATGGTCCAGGTCTGTTCAGTGCGCAAGACCTAGTCGGTAGTTTGCGGAGTGTGGGTAATATAAGGATGCAGGATTTTAGTGACGAGTTTGTGGGGTGGGGGGTTGGGGAGGGTATGAGTTGGGCTGCTGCTTCCTTGCTCTTGGTTGTATTTTTCACAGAGATGCAGGTACGGACGAGTCATGCAGCAGAGCATTCATCCAATTGGATTGCCACAAATTGAAGTGAGAAGTTTAGCAATTGCTAGTCTTACGGTAGTAGTTTCTGGTGTACAATCTTTAGTTGGATTCCATTAGCTTTCATTTATTTCAGAGAGGTTGGTCAAAAATCCAAGTCTTAAGCTTCTTGCAGGCAGAGAGGTTTGGGTAGGGTGTACCACAGTTTTGCAGCAAGAACTGAAGGTGATTATCCTTGCAAATACTTTAAAAAAGGTAGCAGGCGCTCCTCTCCAGGGAGAACATGGCATGATAACCTGTTCTGAGATGAGCGTTTGCAGCACACGCTTTTTGCTCACTACCTTTCACAGATGGGAAATATCCATTTGCATATCACTCTTTGTCCCGCCCACATGGGCAGTCCAGCACCGAAATGCTATGCAATTCCTCTCTGAACAAGAGTACCACCAGCAACCCCATACACACGTTTCAGCCTTGTTGGGCCTCATCAGTGAGGTGAAGCTGTGCCTCTCTGAGCACAGTGAGCAGGGAGTCCACGTCTGGTTGCCCCCAAGTAACTCAGGGTAACCAACCCCAAGTTCCTTGCAAATACTTTAAAAGGTAGCAGGCACTCCCCTCCAGAAAGAAGATGACATGGCATGATGACCTGTTCTGAGATGAGTTTGCAGCACACGCTTTTTGCTCACTGTGCCTTTCACAACCAGACGTGGACTCCCTGCTCACTGTGCTCAGAGAGACAAAGCTTCACCTCACTGATGAGGCCCAAAAAGGATGAAACACGTGTATGGGGTTGCTTTTGGTACTCTTGTTCAGAGAGGAATTGCCATAGCATTTCGGTGCTGGCCTGCCCATTTGGGCGGGACAAAGACTGATATGCAAATAGATATTTCCCCCATCTGTGAAAGGTACAGTGAGCAAAAAGCGTGTGCTGCAAACTCATCTCAGAACAGGTCATCATGCCATGTTCTTTCTGGAGAGGAGCGCCTGCTACCTTTTTTGGATTATCCTTGCAGTTTAAAAAAAAAAATTAAAATGTTTGATTGAAGTTGGGGACTAGTACTAGCGCAACATTGCTGGACCCAAGTGCTCTGGAGGGAGCATAGTGTTGAAACTTACTTGTGAAGGAGGAAGGGCCTCCTCCATGGTATGTATGACTGATGGGCACTACACAATGTTTAGAAATGAAACTGATGGGTAGCCAGTGGAAAACAATTGCTACATTTTGAGTAGTAGTCATGAAGATGCATTTTGAACTCTAAATTCTCATTAGGAAATCTGCGAGACTGGGGAGGAAGGATAGCTCAGGGGCAAAGAGTTGGTCTTGGAAGCAAGACAACGCAGCGCAACAGGTTTGAATCCCGATCCAGCGCTTTGGTTGGTATCAAGTGCATTCTAAAAGAATTAGAATTCCGATTTATAACTGCGATAGAGGCTGTTGGCATAGTTTAGTTTGGATCGTACGAGATATTATGCCATTGGCTCTTTGGGTGACTGTTAAGGCAAAATGTGGCAAAGAATGCGCAGCTGGCAGAAACCGCTTCGGATAATGACTCTAGTCTGCGGATCAAGTGCATTTTGCATTGTGGTTCCAAGATCCTTACTGTGGTTGACGGGAAACGGGCAAGGGCTGATCTCAGTCCAAGGGATTGCAAGTTATAATTGATGCTCTGTAATCCTACAGGTTGCGTTTTCCTAGGTTTGAGTTTGTCCGTTGGCTGTCTTCGACCAGTCTACCTGTGCAAGGCAGTTCTTAATGTATTGAGTGACTGGTGATTCACAAATGTGCAGATCTTGCATCATCTGTGTAGTTGTAGCAGGAGATATCCAATCTATTGATGTCAAATAGGGGTGTCCTGTAGATGTTGAAAACTAGAAGTGAGGATATGTTGGGTACTCCACAGAAGAGTGTGAGGCCAGAAATTGTCGAGCCCAAGATAGTGGTTGCTATACCGTATGAGAAAGGTGTTAAGAGGGAAGGAGGTGACAGCATGAAGCATTTTTTAATACTAAAATCTTCCTGTCTTTTTAGGAGACTGTTGTGACTGATTTCATCCGCATTTAAGTAGATGCCAGATGCCTCATTCAGAAGGTGGTTTGTTTCCATGAAATCCCAGAGGGGACCATACACGATTGTTTCCAGATTAAAGGGGTGTTGGGATAGGGCAATAGCTGTGTCGGTCAAATGGGGCAGCTGTAGGTTTTTTTTAAGCAGCAGTCTGATGTATGCAGATTTCAAGTGAATGGTGACTCTTCAAGCATTGGAGTTCAGGAGGCATAGGAAGATGGGCGTTCAATCTTAAGATTTCAGAAAGGATTTGTAAAGATGTGGGGTGGGGGACATGGATCCTGAGGAGATCCTGATGGGTTGCATTGAGCAATGGGATCTTTTAGGTCCTCTGCAGACACAGCAGGAAGACAATAGATGGAGGAACGGACGTACATCTGTGTGTAAGCAATCTATACGAGGTGCTTTTAGTACTATGAGTTTCCTACTGCGAGCCGTCACTGTCGTTTGTCCTGCATTTCATTCATAAGATTTCCATCTTAGACAGTGTCCATAAAGTTGAGAAAATCTGAAAGGGATTTATGTGGCATTGAAAGAACAGCAATCTTACAATTTCTCCTTGTGCTCTTCAGATTCTTCCTCCTGACCCTACCAAGTAGATTAGATTTCTATTGCCCACCTGCAACACCAAGATTTAAGTACTGTTAGAGATTCTGTACGCCAGATTTTAGGCGACGGGGCCATCAGCGCTGAAGGCAGATTACTACAGGACTTTGAGATTGAAGCAACAGATTAGTGGTTAGATGTTTTGGGGTGCTAGGGAAACACATTGTGGCCAAAGGTTTTGTAGGTGTCTCCTTACTACCGGTTTGTGTGTAAAGTGCGCAGAGTGCTCTCTTGACTTTCTTCGAGACCTGTGAAAACATTCAGCGCCATGTTTGATGGTCAGTGTCACGTTTGGATGCGTTGATCTTGCTGAGGGGCTTAAATGGATGGGGGAAATCTGTGTGGGCATAACCTGCAGCCTCATGGTCATCAGATGTGCCTTTTACTCGCTAAAAATAGGCAAACCCCGCCCGAAAAATAAAAATATGGAGTTAAAATACTTGCATCAAAACAAATAGGACCCCGACCCATATGATCCTGTCCCCCTGCTTTTATCCACAGAGCTCCATGTACCAGTAAGTGCACGCAGTACCACAGGAAGAAACCTATTACTGCCTGATCGGAAGAATTAAACAGGTTATTTGAATGTACATTAATACCTAGGTGCAAAGAAATAACTGCAAAAACATTTCCGTTTTCCAGCTAAAACATTTTTTATCCGCTTACAAAATGCACTCATTGGAAAGTGACCTTACATTTCTACTCCCTAGAAAAATCATTTTACTCCCAACAAAAAAAAATATAGGGAGTAAAAAATACTCCCACCTCCAAATCCTATCTGAAGCACTGGCAAGGATGGCCCAGAGGTGTCTTCATTGAAAGGCTGTTCTCGGGTTGAACCGTCCCCTTAATTTTGTTGCTTGACTTGACCACAATCGGCAGTCTAGGCCTTGGCCTCAAATATACATGGTGCTCTGCACTCACTTTGTCCAAGTATTTCACCAAAATGGTCCACACTCGAGTATTATTTGGTTCCTTAGAAGGCAATGGTTGCATACCTAATGGGTGACCTTTGTTACAGCAAAGTCAACATTTGGGTGTTTTCCCCCAGTTAGAGTAAGACAGGTCAGCTAAAAGAGGAGAAGGAAATGGAGACATTTGCAAACCCATAAGAGAATACCCAATAATTGTCCCTACAGTATGCTAGGCAGCAGTCCATTACTGTCACTCGTCTCGAAGTCAGATTATTTGATCCATCTCAGCATCTTGGAGAATGTAGCAGTCAGTGAGGGCCAGTCGCTTCTCCAAGCAAAAAGTTGGTGATAGATCTTTCTTCGGTTGGGGCCTCCCTCTGGAACAGCCACCCTGAAACTTTAGAACCATCTATGGTTCTGTAAGCACCTAAAATCCTTCCTCTTTGCTTCGGCTTGCTCTCCTCCTCTCCCCTGCTGAACTCCTGGCTGAAACTGCACTTGTCTATCTCTGGCCCAGGTCCCCTTCCCTGAAAGTTGCATCCCTGCACTGCCTCCCTGGCATCCCTCGCACTTGGGGATCGTTTCTGTATCCATACAGCCCCCTTTCAGCACTTGACACCCGATGTCTCAACTTACCCTTTCACTTGCCACCAGCTGGCTACACTATTATTTATTGCCTATTCTATTTATTTTACTGTCATTCCCATGTACTGCACTACCCCTCCCTGCCCCCACACTTTTCCCCTTCCCGATCTCAATGTCACCTGGCCTAGTAAGATAGTTGCACCGTCTTCCCTCTGTTTCCCCTCCCTTGCCTCATCACGCCTTGAAACACTTCTGTATAGGCGCGCTATAAATGCCATATATCATGATAGTACAAATAGGTAGTAATAGGTAGGCCAAATACTCACATGGTTGCAATCTGAGGAGATCTCATTGTCCGGCTGCAAATAAATTAAAAAAACAAACGTTAACTGACAGCATCCTAACAAATGTGTTTACCAAACCAAGCATGTAATCTGTTCCAATCATACATCCTCAAATTAAAAACAAGCTTTTACTGCAGAGCTCAAAAAGGCCAGCGTTACTTCAAAAGACAGCCTCCAAGCTCCATTACAATTTTTACAGAACTGGATAAATTATGAAAATTACTAAATATTTAAATTTAGTTACACAAATTCAAAAACAACCTACAGCCACCGGTTACAATACATACATGGATTGATCTAGGCAAGGACTGGCCTACCACTTCAAATCTGCAAGATATTGACCACTTCTTGCTGCACAGAACAGTCCAGCATGTGAGAATAGGCAGCAAGCGTTGATTAGACAAACCCATTAGTCCATATTTCACTTAAGGCATTGCTGCTAGCAGGCGGGATATTAACAATTAAGGATTGAGGTGTTCAGCACAATTTTTTAATTTCACACAAAAACGAATGTAATATACAAAAGCCAAAGTATAGTCTTAACATAGTTTGAGGCCCCATGCTCTTTCGCTTTCTTTTGTTGTCCTGCTGGTCTTCCATATGCACATTGTCCTTTTGCCTCGCCTTAACAGGCTGCCACTGAATGACTCCGGTCTTGTACTTACCATAATCGCATTTCTGATGCTTGTATCTGCTTAGATTCACATGCTGTGCGTAGGCCGACATTATCGAAGCTAGACTATTGCAATGCATTACTGCTGGGCACCTTGAACACCAACTTAGCTAAACTACAATTGCTGCGAAATAAAGCACAGCGAGCAGCCCTAGGACTGAGAAATCTGACCACATCTCCGCCATCAGGAGAGAAGCCCACTGGCTTCCCATCAAAGACAGAATCATCTTCAAAACACTCACCTACAAATGTCTTGCTAAGAAGACCCCCATATACACATCAATAACACCATTTCCCTAAACAGGGCCACTAGAACACCAAGAACAACGCACATCTCTCTATCCCATGCTATAAATGCGCCAGAGCAGGGAAAGCAGTTTTTCAGTAATGCCTCCAAAACTCTGGAACACTCCCATTACATGATAGAAATGAGCCCTCACACCAGTGCTTCACGAAGATGCTCAAAACGTGGCTATTCAACAGATTCGAGCCCGATGACTCCCTCCACCACCGCCAACAGAAAACAAAGCACTACGCATCTATCACCCCCACATCACCTACTCTTGCTCCCCTCCTGAAAAAACGAAAGCCAGCTAACTACTGTACTACCATTTGTAGTATAACTTAACTTTCTGGGGTGAAATGTATCTAATCAGATTGTATCTATATAATCATGATGTCCAACTATGTTGCGATACCTTGGTTTGGGCGTATAATAAATGCAATAAAATGTGGAAGCTACAGAGTATTACAGTTTTCAAAGTTCGGAAAGGGATGTTGATCGGGTGTGCCAGTAATACTAAACCTAGTGCGTCATCCACTGTACCCACTGTCCTTCACGCATCGAGGTCCCTCAGATTGTTTTGTTTCTGACATGATGTAGCAAGAAGTCTAGCCAAGCAGACTTGCATCAGACAAGCTCAATCATCCATGCACCTTTTCTCCAAGGGGAGAAAGGGTGGGCGCATGTGAATCTAAGCAGATACAAGCATCAGAAATACAATTACGGTGAGTAATGTATCCCTTCCGAGACTTGTGGAATCTTAGATCACATGCTGTGCATAGATTAGCGAGCAATGTTAGAAGGTGGTGGGTTGTGAGACGGTTCATGGTCAAACAGATGTTTTAGAAACGCGTGTCCCACCTGTGCATCTGTCTTGGAATGATCATCAATGCAGTAGTGCTGAGTGAATGTGTACTGAGCTCCATGTAGCTGCTTTGCAAATGCTGTCTAAGGGGACATTTGCAATAAATGCCAGAGTAGCTCCCGTGCTCCTAGTGGAGTGGGCTCTTGGCGTGAAAGGCAGTGTCTTGTCTGACAAGGAATAGCACAGTTGTATGCATCAGACTATCCATCTGGAGATGGCATTCTAGGAAATGCAGTCCCCTTCTCTGCCTGGAGCTATTGCGACAAACAGTTGGTCTGTTTTCCTTAGCAGTCTGGTCTGGTTTACATAAAGTACCGCCTTCCTTAAATCTAGTGTGTGGAGTTTTACCTCAGCTGGGCTTCTTGGGTTCCGGAAGGAGGCCAGAAGCTCAATGGACTGGATCACATGATATTTTGAGATGAACTTTGGAGTGAACCTAGGAGCAATACGTAAAACCGGTTTGTCTTGGTGCATGACAAAAAAAGATCCTGCACTGACAATGCTTGTAATTCACTAACTTTTCTTATGGGAGTAATAGCCACCAAGAAGGCAGTCTTGTAAGTTAGTGAGTACTACATGGAGATCCCATCCTGGCGGTGGGTTGAAATTGGAGGGTGGAGTCTCTTTACTCCCTCCATGAATGCCTTGATGACAGGTACTAGATCGAAGTATCCTGAAACTAAGAAGCTGAGTCGGGGAACTGCTGGAAGATTTGGCACCCTGAGCCCACTGTCGTCCTGTGGGACCTGCTGCATCTGGTCGTCCTAGAAGGTCTGCGAAGATTTTGACCCAATGGACCAACTGTTCTCAGCACCTCCATCAAACCCTGCAAGTAAGCTCTCTCAGAAGTGTCCCTGGGCCAACCAGTGGGCTGGCCAGCTTATGCAGACTCTTTGCCCCGATACCGCCGCCGTTCAAAACTTGGTACATCGCTAGCTCTATGTTCACGGCACTCACACCGAATTTCGTACATTTGCCACTCCCAGGTCTGAAGGGAAGCGAGTGCGCTAGAACTGGAGTATACGTGGTTACCATGTTGCCCAGCCGTGGTGACAAACTTTGCAGATGCATAGCATTTGTGTCCCTCTTGCCCCTGAAGCCTGCTGCAGCGAAACTGGCCTGATCCATCCACCAGAAACGGAGAAATCGCCACTGTCACGCGGGAATCATCGCTGCATCATCGTCGCTGAAAGCTGCTGAGCTGCCAAACTGCCGCACTTGAACCTGCAACCGAAGTGGACTTGGCTGCTTAAGTTTGGTCCGGAGTGCACCTGGGGTCAGTGAGTAATCGCAACCCTAACCGGTGGCCCCTAGCACCTCAATCCATTTTTAGGCATGAGTGGCCCCTGAGGGCCCCTCTCCTTTCCACTGCTAGTGCAAACTATTCCCAACTCTTGGAATCGACTGCCCTCAAGTGGAGGCCCTCTTGGAATAGTGGTAACCTATTCATCGCCTCACTTACCTTCCTGAGCCGCTACATACCCCTGAAGAGACCCCGTTTTGCCATTTGAACTACTGTGTACGCCAGCAGTGCAGTACATTTGAGCAATAGGCTCCACCCTTCTTAGGGATTGGACTGCCTCTTAGTTAGGAGTGTGTTGGATGCAGAAGGGACTAAAGACTATTTGCACTGCTCGTTTCCTTCCCCTTTTAGGTCGGTAACCCATTTTGTGCATTAACCCTTGTATATATGCATTTAGATAGGATTGTATTGGCTTAATAGTATTACTGTGATTCGATTTGTGTGTTGAAAGGCCTTGAAATGGATTTGTAAAATATCTACACCTGACAGAGTCATTTGTAAGTGTCCTTTGCTCTGTGTGCTCATTGAGGTCTTTGTCACCCTCACCACTCCTGCGATCTAGTCTTGACTGCCGCCAAGCTACCTTGATTGGTCTGGCTTGTTCAGAAGGTTACCCTGTTCCAAGAAACTAGACTGGCCTTCTGAACCGCTGCCCACCAGGTCAGAGTTCAGAAATCCCTCTTAATACCTTGCTGCTTTGATGACTATTAGCTGGCCCCTCAGCACCAGCTTAAATACATCCAACACCATATGGTGGGGTCTCGGGAGTCTCGTTCTCCACAAAATACATGTCTATTTGGTCTCTGATTAACTCAATCACAACAAGATCCTGCAAGACCTCTGATGGGAACTTCCGATTCCAGATCTCAGCCTCCAACCCCCCCCCCTCCCCACCTCACCACTCCCCCCAGACACCCCTCCCCCATTTTGCAGTGCAATGAGCACCCCCGCTGTCTTATCTACCGCATTCGTCTGATACAGGTGAGACCCCCTTAATCTTCAGATTCCCTTGGTCTATTTTCCATATGCGAGTTTCCTGTTACATAATAGATTCTCCACCCGCAAGAGTTACTCTAGCTTCTTACTCTTGACAGGGGTATTTAAACACCATACATTAAAAGTCAGTACCTTGAGGGCCCTCATCTAACATGGAACCCTGGATTCTCCCACTGGCCAACGGATAGCAGATTGTACCGCTCCCCTCTGGCAACCTCCCTCTCACAACATTCCCCAACTTGCAACATTTCTAACCAAGTCTCCCAACCCTGCCTATTCCTACCCCCTTTCCATGAGGAGGGCTTGGGTTCTTAAGACTGCTCAAACGTGTTGCCCGCCGCACATTGTCCTCAATACCTGATAAGAATTGTGGGGAATGCTAAACCCCACCCTTGGATCCCAAGTCGTCCACTGCAGAGCGTGGCCACCCCATGGTCATAAATTGAAACCTGCGTTTCATACTGCAGAGCGGTTGGAAATCCCCTGCCAGTAAGCCAATTATCCGCTTTACTCCCTTCCAGTGAACTTAACGAGTGGTATTCGATATCAGGATCCATAGCTACTCTTCACATCTGTATCCCCTTGCCTTTCTTTGTTACTTCCTTCCATTCTCACGGCCTCCTGCGACCCATTTCTCCTCTCTGAGAGCTGTCCCTGCCCTCTGGTCTCCTCTTGGCAAGTTCAGAATCTTTTCTCCTTCGTCACAGGTCATGATCCTAGGTGGACGTCATTCCCACGAGAACAGGAGGCCAAAGGAAATGTCCATATGTATCTGACCTGTTTCGAGCCAGGAATCTCACCACTGGGCCCAACAACCTTTTTTGTAGTGTAGTTTGGGTGATATCTTGGCACAGCTGTACTATCAGTCCATTGATTCTCAATTGGTTTGAAGATCTTGCTGCGCGCAAATTATTTTCGTTCTGGTTGTAAAACGTTATCACTGCCAGTATCCCCGAGTCACAAGCATGGTTACTACCTCTGTGGACTCACTATGTACTCTAACGATCTGGACTGTTCTTTCAAGACATTTGCTAGAGTCAGCGTACAGTTGCTGCACTACGTTGTTTCGATCCTTGCGCTACTGATTCCAAAAGATGTTTGATCCAGCTATCGGCTCTTCACAAGCGGTTTTCCAAATCTTCGCACTGGAGCCCCAAACTGTGCGAGAGGCATTCTATAGAATCGTTCTTTTGTGCATCTTGTTCCTTATTGTGGATTGGCCTTCCCATAGGATCTGTCCTTTCTTCAAGTTTAGTGACATCGGTTTTCAGTTCCTGCACCGACTTTCATTCCCTCCAGCACCTCGGACTGGGATTCAAAAGAGAAACTAGTCCTGGCACTCAAACGAGTTCCGCATGTCTTCTCTATACATCGCCATTGCCCCCCTCTTCCCAGGTCCCCAGCGGCTGTGCTTGAAGTCTTTCTCCCCCACCTGCTACCTGTGGCGATGTCTCCAAACTCCACAAGTTCCTAATGCTATTCTCTTGACAAGCCGGGGAGGGGTTGACCTGCAGTCGCCACTTTCCCTTTGTTCTTAGGCATTAAGGCGAACTGGGACACTCATTTTGCAACTTCTCTGGTGTTGTCATGATTCCTGCCCCTCATGTCCCAGCCCTCCAAGATGTCAGGCTGGAGCCAGGCCATGATCACCTACATGGCCCTCAAGGGCCTCTCCATCCCTCCAAAGACCCACTTGGAGCCAGACTTGGGGCTTGTGGCACCAGACTCACTCCCATAGGATAACATTGGGGATTGGACTTGTAGTGCATTGATGGGGACAAGATGGATGCCCCCACATGTTTCGGCATGTGCAGTCTAGTCTTGTGTGGTTCAGCTCAGAGACACCTGGGATACCCAGAGACTATTTAAGCCACGCCCAGGCTGAGAAACATGCTTTGCCGTTTCTGCACCTGCAGCGTGACGCTCATCGTGTTCGGATCGGTCTCCAGTAGGCCTGCATCTTTCTTCTGCGCTCAGCTCCTGCAAGAACAAGAACACCGTTAGGAACAGCCTTACCTTGCAGCACTTCTGCCCATCATTCATCGCTTCTTCTGTTCTGCGGGTATCTCGGCGGTGTCATTCCCATCCCGGCACGCCGCTTCCTAAGGAAAAGGGAAAACAGAAAAAAAGGCAGTAGTAAGCATTCAGCAAATCTTTGCTTATTTTTAAAGACTGTACGAGCTTCAAACGCTTACCTGAATCCCAGCCGCTGTGGGGGGAACTGTCTCCGGAACTTCTCTTCCATCTGCAAGAGGGGAAAAAGACACTCCAGGTTAGTGTGGAAACATCCAGAGGCGCCGAGTACCGTGCTTACTCACCGCATTTCTTCATAACCGGCATCCATGCTGAAAACGTCGCAGCACCTAAGACACAGAAAAATAACTCAGTTCAATGCAAATACGAAAGGGTTGCATCACGCTCTCACTCACCTTCAGCGCTACTCATCTCAGCAGCATCTAGCCATCATCTAAGGAAGGAAAGGAACGAAGTTAGAGAACTGTTCAAAAGACATATACTTACCTGTCGGACTCTTGCCAGTGAAGTAACTAGGCAGCACCGAGCCTGCATCCATCAACGCACCCCTGCGCTGAAAGCAGGACGGAGAGCACACTTTCCAAGAAAGCAAGGTGAGCTGTGGATCAAAGGGAAGGGTTGGACCCTGGGAAATAAGGGGATCAAGCACACAGACAATAGGGAGTTAAAACTCTACCAATCCTGTGTTTCAGGCCCAGTCTCCAGTCGAGTAGACTCAGGGAAGGCTTTGAGGTCATAAGAAGTCAGAACAGGCTGAGAGACATCCCCGTGGATACCAGGTGAGCATTAGTTGTGGGAACCCCAGCCTTTCAGACGTAGAGAGCCAGGGGGGTGGAGGGGGTGGGGGTGGTGATCTCCTGGTGCGCTATATAGCAATTCAGCCTTTCTGTCCAGCGATCAAAAGGTAACCCCTAGTTTTCCTTCCTCTGCCCCCACACCCCCCCAACCTGATTTCTCCTGGGAGCTGCAATAGTTCTCGCTGGATGTGGGGGTGAAGAAACTGCTACAGTGTAGGGATCTCCCCTCACGTACCAATCGGTGACTGCTTCTGCAGTATCCTGGCCCCCCCCCCCCCCAGCCTGGGGGGCAGTTTCCTGCCTTCACTGCCCACGAGCCTGCCAAGACTCGAGACCCTTCCAATGCAGCAAGTCCTGCTCCTCCCCCGGCATGCGTTCTATCCAGGCCGCCTTCCCAGCGAGAGTTATGCAGGGGGATTGTGGGGGGGCCTCCCACTCGGTCCTTGTGCTCTATGATGCATGAGCCCATCCGGGAGTGCCCAACCCTGCTCCTCAACTCTCCGCCTCCTGCTGTTATCAGGGACTTACCCCACTCAATTAGATCTTCGCTCCTTGGTGCCGATATAATTCTGTCCCCGGGCCCGCACCGTGCTTAGGTCGCTAATATTACGACCCCCCCCACCCCATTTACTGCTCAGGGGCCAGATGTGGTGTATGCGGGCACCTGTGTTCACTTTGGCGACCTCCGCCTCTGTCAGTCACAGGGGCCAATATGACCGAGGCGCCAGAGCGTTCGACCACTTCCCTCTCGCCAGACACTCGTGTCAAATCTGTTATCCCGGTGATGGCTTGCTCCTCACTCTGGGAGTGCTGTTAATGCAGTAAGATTGACCACCGATTGCCACGTTGCTTTATTGCTTTGCTATGGTTGCAGCCTGGTGGGGACGGAGCTGTACATCAATGTCTGCATCCGCCATCTTGGAATCATGTACAATATTTGAATAGTTTAGGCAAGCATAATCATCATGTTCACCATTAAAAACAAAATATTTAATGCCTGGCATAGAGCAGGACTTTGAATAAGCTGCACAGTAGTCTACTTTAAACCCAGCACTTCTACTGGTTTGAGGAACACCAGACTAAACCTACACCCACTCTTAATCTACCATCAATAAGAGGCAGCATGAAGGCCATTGAGACAGACGGGGCATGCTAAAAGGATGCCAAAAGTAAACCAGTATGAACCAGTACATAGTTGTAGTTCATTGGTATAAGAAACTAATGCATCAATTTCCAGTTTGGAGATTCAGCTTACGAACATAGCAACATCGCAACTTTCCAGTTAACCACAACTACAGCACAAGGTTCACCCTGGGCATTAAATTTGTTCACAGATTAGTAAAATGAGCTATGCGCAATGTAGAAGCGATAAATCAATCATCCCCGAATGTTCTGCACCCTGATCAATATAAAACGTGGTTAAAAAAAAAAATGGTTGCAAATTCTGCAATCTAATCAAAGCATCACACATGTATCTTGTAACTGCTGAATCATGGCTTATAAATGACCAGACCGACCAGATTCCTCAGGGCCATAACATTAAAAGTTGATGAAAAGGATGGTGGACTAGGTACTTTCCAGAAGTACTTGCCTGCTGTGCCACCATTTTCAGACCTAGCTGCTGGTGAAATTGTCTGCACACAAACCTTTGCTAGTTACAAGCTCCCAGGGTCCAACATACAATACATCAGCACCGCGATAGACCCTTACAATTCTTGCTACAGACCTGACTGCGGATTTAAAAATCTGGACTCAACTCAGTCATAGCAGTCATAAATACTAATGTTTTGGTGGAGCTCCAGCTCACACAACTGATCAGTGGACGAACATGGAAAAGTACACACCTTAAGAGTAAACTTTATTTCAGAGAGTTCATATTTAAGTGCATTAGAAATCTTTGCAATCAGGGTATTAAATTAGCATTTGCAGTCCATTATTAGGACAAAAGTACAGCCTCTAACCCTCCATTTAAAAGGGCATTGCAAGGTTACATATCTATGATGGAATTAACAAAAGCTCAGACGATTAGTAATACCAATATGCCTTTGAACTAGCCAGATTCAAGGCATACAATAAGCAGCTTTTGCTATGAAATTCTGTGGGTTTGCCAATCAAATTGACACTTGTGTAGCAAAGCTAGCTCTCCAAGTTTCCCCGTTCAATGAAAGCACAGCTCGCCCTGCGTTCCTCCCTTGCCCTTGGGGCTCTCCACCTTTTCTCTGTTCACTTCAAGTGCTAATGGTTAGAAAGTGCAGCAGTAATCATCTCCTCCACTCTGTGTCAAAGGCATGGATGGGAGCGCTAGGCAAACATTTCTTTTTCAAATAATTGCAAACCACAAGTAATCAGGGTGATCATTTTAGTGATACTTTTTTAAAGCTTTCTATAGCGTGTCTGGCAAAGACCAGCATGTCAACTTTTTTTAAAGTCAGTCAGGCAATGCCATGCTGAAAAAGTTTATGCATTATGTAATTACAGTATTGATAATGTAAAACACTGCACCGTCTCCCCGCCTTACAGTAAAGTTTAGGTTAGTGTATCAAAATCAGTGTCAACTAGATTTCATTTTGTTGGGGAAAATGCATCATTGATGAGTGAACATTTTTGAAAGTGTACATAATCAAATGCTTTTTATGGCAAACCTAGTACTTGCTGGTTGCATAAATTTGTGCAACTGGTGCTCAACCCATTAGCTACCGTGAAATTGAGATGGCCACAAACTACAATATTCCACCTGGTTTAGCCAGTTTTGTGCTTCCTACACCATCCCTTTGCTTAGTTCTTGCATAATGAATACACACAGCTAACTAGATATTTACGCAAAGTAATGATCAATAGTTCCATCCAGTCTGTACATCTATATATCTACTGCACTACCATAGACTGTAGTCAGTCTTCAGAGGTCGCTTTATTCGATTGCATTATATATTAGAACATGCAGGAGACAGCAGGCCAAACTGTTTTCCGGCCCTTTTTAATCATATCCATTTATGTGTCCATTCATGCAGCTAACCTTTTACATTTTACAGACACTGCTCCAGGGCTCGCAAAGTCTCTTCACTCACATAGTCTAGTAGATATTATTAAGGGGCGAGTACCGTTTGCAATGAGTGTTCAAAACTTATTTATTTAACATTGACTGTTTGCAGTAAATGTCAAATAAAAGGGTCACTGTGCATGGCTGGCTTCTGGGTGGAAGCAGTGTCCCAAACAAAGCTCATTTGTTGCAACATGCACCATTTCACAGAAATCGTATTTAAATTCGTCGTCATCCCTTGCTATGGGTCGGGTCCATTTGTCTTAGGTCGAATAGGTAAACTAAGTTACCCAACCCGCAGGTCTAGCTGAATTTTAAAGAAAGATAAAGGACTGACTCCTCGCACTAATGCTTTATTTCAGCGGTATGCCAAACTGCTGTAGTGTTGCTCATTTCATGGCTTGGGTACAAGTAACTTCTGGTGACAGTGACACCAAGTACAACTGCTAATCAAATGGGTCTGTTTGCTCATCAAGAAAACTAATGAGCAAACTAATTTTTGTAAACTAATTTATGCCTTTAAGTAGGGGTGTCACGGTATTGGTTTTATGGCGGTAAGATGACCTTGTTGCCAAATGACGGTATATCATTGTTATCGCGTTATAGCAGGTGGATTTACCTAATCTTAAATATTTTCTTAACCTCATTAGTGCCAAGGACGAGGTATCTCGTCCTTGGAATTCCCTCCGTTGCCAAGGACGAGATACCTCGTCCTTTCAGGCACTCTGTTTTGTGCGATCCCTGCTAAGCAGGGATCGCACAAAAGTAATCCAACACATGAGCTATGTGAGGGGGAGGTCCCCCCTCACTGCCAGGGGGCTGGATTACCTTCAGTTTCACGTCGGCATGCGTAAAGCACGCCAATGTGAAAGTAATTTTCGGGCTGCTGCGGTGAAAATAAAAAGGAGTGTTCACCTTTCTCCCCCTCGATCTCCGGCTGTATTTCAAGATTCTCCCCTTTCCAACGACACCCTGTGACACAGCATGGCTGCCCGCAGATCGGGCGCAGGGCGATCTTACAATAAGCAGCCCTGGCCCACCTGACCCCCAAAACATGGCGGCACACATGTGTACAACCTTGGGGGCAGGTGGCTGATCGGCCCCCAGGGAAGGGGGCAAAAAAAAACAAAAAAACAGGGATGGTGGTGCCGGGATTTTTGCCCCCTGAAATGGTGGTGCCCTCCCACACCAAGTGGAAAGGGAGGGCACCCCTTGTAGCCCTCCATGGGGCAGATTTATGCCCCCAGGCAGGAGTATATGAGGTGGCCCAACATCCAATTGGGGGGTGGGGAGAGGGCCACCAGGAATTAGTGTGCAGGCCCCCCCAAAGGATGGGGCCTGCAGGTTAGGCCCCCCCTTGGGGCAGATGGCTGATCTGCCCCCCAGGGAAGGGGGCAAAACAAACACAAAAAAAGTTTTTTAAAAAAAAGGAATTTTGGGTGGGGTTGGGGGGCCACCAGGAATATATTTTACAGAAAATGGGGGTGGCCCTCTCCCCCTCACCCCAAGGGGAAATGGGGCACCCCTTGTAGCCCTCACTGAGGGCAGATATCTGCTCCTAGGAAGGGGCATCCGACCCCAGGGAGGGCTGCATGAGATGCCCCCCATGCATTTGGTGTGGGGGTAGAGGGTCACCCCCCATTACATTAGAAAATTACCTGGCGCTTTAGGGTGCCCCCCAGCCCACCCTAAAGTGTAGTGTGCCTTTTCCATTTTTATTCTTTTACAAATCTTGCCGTGGCGCAGAGGGGCACATTGGTGTGCCAATCTGGCGCCGGGGTGCCCAAACCTTACTGCCCCATCCACTGGGGGGCCCGTCACACCATTTTTGGGGGCCCTCTAGCCCACCTCAAATGGAGGGGGTGTACCTCACACAGCCATTTGTAGGAAGCCCAGGGAGGTGCCC
Source organism: Ambystoma mexicanum (assembly GCF_040938575.1). Classification (NCBI taxonomy): domain Eukaryota; kingdom Metazoa; phylum Chordata; class Amphibia; order Caudata; family Ambystomatidae; genus Ambystoma; species Ambystoma mexicanum. The sequence goes on from NC_090921.1 coordinate 1,012,666,578, forward strand.
CTGCCACCCTGGTCCTGAGCCCAATCTCCCTTTCAGATGTCGGTCTTATCAACTTCCTTCTCCTGCTACTCCTACCAGCACCTCTGGCTCTATTCTCGCCATCTCTCTGGCACCCTACTCTCTGACTACATTGCCACCTCTGCCCACTCTTGGACCCCTCTACCACTTCTGCAGGGCGCACCTCATGCCTGTACCCTCCACAGAAGCCTTTCAAATGTGGCAACCTGCTCCATGGCGTGACTTTCAACTCCTGCGCTGCTGTCAAACACTTGTCTGACGTCTGCCATCGCCTCGAAGAACTTGACCTGGATGCCCTCTCACAGAGACACGGTTCACAGCCAGCTCTGTCATGTGTTTTGATGCTCTCCTTCGACATACAAGATTTCCCCCCCTCACCACTCCTGACTGACCACTTTCTGCTCTCCTCTCACCAGACACGGTCTCCCCCAGGCTAAGCCCTCTGCAGTACTGCCACCTACCTTCTGTCATTCGGCCCATGAAGGGTGTGTCAGTGGATGCCTTTGCTACTGCTTTCTCTGCTCCTCCAGCACTCAACTCACTGACACAGCCCTCTCTAACCTGCATCTTTCTGTCTGCAACACTCTGGACGTCATTGTCCCAGTCATGAGAATCTGTCTGAAGCCTACCTCCAAGTGCAAATCTTGGCATGACTCTGATGTCGCCACCCTGTAAAGCAAGTGTAGGGTGGCTAAGAGGAAGTGGAGAGCATCAGGCGCAACCTCTGATAAACTGGCCTGCCACCTGCTCCAAAAGGCAATGCAGACTGTTGTCCTGTCCAATAAGAGTCCACATCCAAGCCTGCATCTCTGCGGCTTTGGTCGGCCGAACTCAATCTGCAAGGAGCTGGACAATTCTTGTGCAGTCCCCAACCTCTTCTGTTCCCTCCCAGTCCCTCTATATGCCTTTGGCTTCTCACTGCACTAAAACTCAGGACATCCCGTCCGCTCGCCTCCCCCAGCCAACCTCTGGCAGACTGTTCCTCTCCTCCTCCCTTCTCTCAATCTACACCCAAGGTTTCTAGACAAGTCTGATCTATGAAAGTCATCCAAACAGGTGCTCTCCTGCTACTCCAGAACCATCAAGGACCACATTGCAGAAAATCGGCCGAAGCTGGAGCGAGGGCGTGAAACCCTCTTGCCACTGGAACTTTCCCCTCCCTCCTCAAACACTCCCTTGTGCACCCCTATGTAAAAAGCTTTCTGCCGATCCTACCTATCCGGCAAACTATCACCCGATTTCTCACTCCTTTCCTGGGCAAACTCCTGGAAAAGCTGGCCATCAGCCAGCTTACTCTCTACAATAAATCTGTTGGTTGTATCCATGACCATCAGTCTGGCTTCAGAGCCGCCAGAAGCACGAAACTGCTCCCCTGAACACCTGTGAAGATCTGCTCACTAATCTTTATTCAAGCCTTCCTTCTGTCCTCATCCTCCTTGACATTTCCTCTGCTTTTGACAGTCAATCAAGCCATCCTGATCGACTGAGAACCTGAGCATCGAGGATCAGGCTCTGAAGTTGTTGTCCTTCCTCCTGGACCAACCCTCCCAGGTCCAACTTTGGTCCTTTCTCTCCAAATGTGTTCCAGGGCTCTAACCCTGGCTCTTCAAGGTTTACTTAGCACATTTGGCCCCACCTCATCTCTACCTTCTCCTCTAACTTTCAGTGTTGTGGATCACTCAGCTCTTTCAGGCTCCCCTCAGCCTCCTCTCGCACATTCCAGACTGTATCCGCGATTCAGGATTGGTGCGCCTCCAACGATCTCTGCCTTAAAGCCAGTAAAACAGACCAAGATCCTTCTCATTGGGACTCCTGCTCCCGCATTCCCTCTCAATCTGGCCACCCTCCTTGGGTCCTCATCATTTGCCTATCTGTGAGGCAAACACATTGGTGTCATCTTAGACTCCATTCTCGCCACCTCACAAACCTTGCCAAGGCGGCCCACTACCAGCTCCTCCACCTCAGAGGCATTCTTCCTTTTCTCACTTTCCCCCAGAAGCTCACCTTCTCCAGACCCATGGTTATCTTGGCTGGACTACTGCAACAGCATCTCATTCTGCCTTGCTCTACTCTCCACCCTCTGCAACTAATCCAGAACAGGACTGCGAGACTGGTCCTTGGCCTCAAGCCTATGGACTGTATCTCCAGCCCCAACATCACCCCGCTGGCTGCAAGGATCACGTGCAAGACCCTCTGCATCGCCCACAAGGATTTTTGGGGCCGGTACTAAATCCAAATCTCTTCCAAAAACACCTTTGAATCCTTCGCTCGGCCACCTCTAACTCGGGGTGAAGCGCTTCTCCAGGCGGAGAGTGGGGTAGATTCCTTCTCCTCTGCAGTGCCATTCTTTCAAACTTGAGCCGGACCACCTGAAGTTTTGAAAGCAGCTTAAGACATCCCTTTTCACCTGCGCTTTCACTCCCCCTGACCTACCGGTCTACTGCACTAACTGGGAGCCTGGCTACCCTCCGAGTCTCACTGGGTACCAGGCTTCTTCACAACCAGTAACCCCTATACTGCTCCTCCAGGCCTACAGTGCATTCAGGGGTTGCAACTGTAATCCTACAGGCACACTTGTTTACTACATGTTTATTACGCCAGATTGAGCTTGCGATCCCAGGAGTATTAGGTGGGGAAGAGCAGATCCTGGGTTGGGGGGGGGGGGCATGCTGCGGGGGTGGGGGTGGGGGGGGGGAGCCATGGAGATTAACATGGCCATGGGCGATCAATTGGTGGGTAAATAACCAAAACCTACAAGCTTTGTGTCCCTCACAGGCCATGGCCCACATAGCTGTACTTTAATTCAATTGGATAGTAAGCACCACCTTATAGCCCGAATTAACGAGTCCCTGTAGGTTTTACCCACAAGAGTAGGGAAAGTGTTTAAGCTCAACGATGCAGATCAAGCGAGCCTGGGCTTACATAAGCATGCATAAGTATACAGACTCTTAGGCAGATTGCCTTTCCTGAGGGGGTGGCGGCAGGATCTTCTGTGCCCCAGATTTCTCCTATATACTCTAATGCAACTGTTTTGCCTCAGGTGGCACTAAAGCTGAAACTAAAAAAAAAGGGAATGAGAGGAAAGAAATGAGGGACTGGAGACACATTGGGGAAAGAATGAAAAGCCTGAAAAGAGGAAGAGGGGGAGTGAACAAGATAAAATGAAATAAAGCGAGGAAGCAGGCATATTTAGAAAGAACAAGGGGGTCTATGAAGAAGGGGAAGCAGAAATGGGAACAAAAAGAAAGGAAATGAGAACTAGCAGGATGGGTAAAGACAGCAAAGTAGTGAGTGGCGGGAAAGTATTAAAACTTGGGTAAGAAGGCAAGAAGTGGAAACGAGCAACAGAAGGAAAGAGTGAAAAGGTATGAGATGTTGAGTGAGAATATACATTTGTAGAGAAGGATAGAAGGCAGAACGTAGAGCTAAAAAAGAGCAAAAGGCAGTGAGTAATGAGGGAAATTACGAAAAAGGGTGAACAAAAAGGTGGGACCAATCAGGAAAAGATCGCAAAGTTAGGAGATGTGGCAAAGGGAATGAAGACCGAGAAGAGATAAGGAGGAAGGACGGCATGAGTGAAAATAGTCAGTGGGAGTGACAAAAATAAATTGCATAAGTTCCGGTGCAAGTCCTAGGGATTCGGCAGACACGTTAAACCAGATTCTGGTCACAAAATAAATCACTGTTCTAGATGAGAACCTGCCATGAATGCCAGGAGGATAAAGCGGGCACTCGGCACACATGGGCCTTTGTGGAACAGGGAAGGAACTGCTGCTAGCATGCAATACCCGCCCTAGGTGCCTCTTGCTGGCAGGGGTCTCTGAAACTTGGAAGAGCTCCGTCACAAAGCACTCCCAGGGCACAGTATCGACAGCGATTGCGTGAATTATGCGACGTCGTACAGTGAGACACTTGTTGCGCTTGTTTAAAGTATGACAATTCGGTTGTGTGATGTAGCCTGCACAAGCAGTGTTGGCAACTTCCTGTGGCTCCCTTGCTTTCTATGAGTGAACGGGCTCCCTAATGTGCTTGGGCGTAGTATTGCCACAGCAAGCCACCAATATACGTATTTATATTCGGTATGTGTGTTGGTGACATTTACAGGAGTAATAGGTTGAAGTCAGATGGTGGCTCGTACAAAAGCAACATGGAGAGCAGGGTTTGCTCTAAACATGCTAGCTTCTGTACGGAAGAAACTGCAGGAACTAGTTTCCTGCCCTTGAAAGGGGTGCAGCAAAGCTGCCCTGCAACTGCAACCCTCATAAGGCGTCTAGATCACCACAAATATGCGCTGCGCGCTCATTTCCAGGAAGGTAGTCATTTGCGCTTTGACAGACATTGAGAGGAGTGGACCAGCTGGCATAGGCGGGCAGGTGCGCAGGTCTCTGCTGGCTCCGTAGCACCGGGTCTGCCAGTGTTTAATGCTAGGAGATGGATCAGGGAAATGTCTGGCAGGCTGGTACTTCTGCAGCAACAGGAGAGCAAGTCTCGGGTGATGGCAGCAGGGGAGGTGGCTCTGGTGCAGAGCACCTTCTCCATCTGGCGTCGGAGGAGACCTGCGACTGCTAAAAAGGCAGACTTTTATTTAGCGCGCAAAGCCGAGGGGCATCTAGGCGCTCAACTTAATATGGTTATTGTAAATGCTGTCCAAGTTACAACACAGTTCATACGTACATTAGCCCTCTATAATACAGAGAGAATACATACTTAGGAAAGCTTGCCTCTTGTTGCAGGAACTACATCAGAGGACATAGTCCATAAATGAAATACATACATGGGAAAGGTTACCGTTATGGGGAATTACATCGGAGTGCATAAGAGGACAGTCAGTGCATAAAAAGCATACTTGGGAAAGCTCACCTCTTGTTGCGGGTAACTACATCAGTACATTATGAAGGACAAAATGTGCATAAAATGCATACTTGGGAAAGCTTGCCTCTTGTTATGGGGAACTACATCAAGACATATGGGAGACACAGGTGCGTAGGATAGAGTCTTAGGAAAGGTCGCCTCTCGCATTAGGGATGGCGGGCAGAGTATAAATGGTAGACATAGATGCAAAGCCATGTGCTCCATACTAAACGAGCTGACCTCGTATTACAAGTAACTAGGTAAGAGAACGTATGAGGAACTTACAAGCTGGCGGGATATAACATTAGAGGTGGTTGAAGGCATTCGTCAGAAGGCGCAAACTATGATTAAAAGACCAGTATGACAGAATGCATGCAGACAGCATCAGTGTACGCATATTGGAGTACAGTAAAAGCAGAGTTGTACAGTAAAATTAAGCCAACCCGAAAATGTGTCACAACCACAATACAAGATTTAGTAACTTTCATCAATAGGTACAGATAATCAGAAAAGCCTCCATTTCTCTTCAATTCCTTATACAATCTCTAAACTGAGAATGTATTAAAGTTCCTCTGACAGGTCAAAAATACATGCCGATTAGCGCCCTAGCGAAAATTACACTGACTGCACAAGGCTGGGGTGCCCTTATAAATCACTGAAAGCTGGTCTGGTGTGTAATTTTGCCCCAGTTTGTTGGTGAATTCAACTTTATTCTATTCTACTTTATTCATTAATGAAAAAAATTTACAAAAAAAACAAAGCCCATAAAGAGTCCCTTCATATGATTGGCCAAGTAAAACAAACCCTGTGGACCTCATCCTGGTAAAAGACCACCACAACCCCCCCACAGACATTTTATCACCACACCTCCAATAAGCCATTTCTAGGTTCTTGATTTAACTGGCAAATAAGGTGGGCAGGCTCTAGTAGTTTAGTGGAAGTAATCTGAGATACTTTTACCCTCAAATTGACACATTAACCCCTTAAGTGCTAAGTGTGAGCTACCTCGTCCTCAGTACTACGATTGCAGTGCTGACGAGATAGCTCCGCCTTTTTAGCACTTTGCAATCGCACAAACGCAAAATCCAACCCCTGGGCTATGTGAGGAGAAGTTCCTCCTCACAGCCCAGGGGTTGGATTTCCTTCAGTTTCAAGCCAGCATGTGTAATGCGCACCGATGCGAGACGGACATGAGAGCGACTGTAAATTTCACAGCCGCTGCCATTTCCGGCTGCAGCTGTGAAATGGAAGGTACGTACCTCTGCCATTTCCAGTTGGTTTTGATCGAGGGAGGTATTGTTGGAAAGGAGAAGACTCTCCCTTTCCAACACCACCTACCTTGAAGCATTGCGGGGCAGGAATCGCTCAACCAGCAATGCCACTAGACCACCAGGGATAATTTTCGAAGTGGGGCGTTGAGGGGGGCGCTTTGTATATAGGCGGCCCCCTCCTGCCCCAAATGGATGGCGCGTGTCATTTAGCCCTCCCTGGGGTCGACTGTCCTCAGGTCCAGCGATGGTGAAGGGGAGCCCTGACGGCTTTTCGGTCCCTGATCTGTTACAGCTTTTCCCTCCGGGTAGGAATGGGGACCCTGCTGGGGCTCCCTGGGAATGACGCTGCACTTGGGGATGGTCAACCCACATGGGAGACAACCACCCAAGGCCAGGGACATCACCGCTGACCATCTTAGAGCTCTGGCTAGGCTGCATTACAGAAATAAAATGTATTCTGGGAAGGGATGGGGACCCTGCTGGGGCTCCCTGGGACTGCTGCTGGACTTGTGGAAGGTCTTTTCCGCCCAGGTAGGTGCACCCACACGAGGTACGGTTTTCATCGGGACACCTGTGGGAAGGTAGGACATGTGTTGTTGCCGGCATGTTTTGGCGGTTTCCTGGTGGCAAATGTCTGAAAACTTTTTTTAATTTATACAAACTTAACCTGGCACTTTGGCTGTCTCGACGATTCGGCTATGGGTTCGTTATCCTGGAGCTGTTGACCTCACCTCCTCGGCCTGTAGCTACTTGTATGGGCTGCATAGGTGTCCGTGCATTTGTTGTCTATTCGGTCGCTTGTGTCCCTCTGTCCTGGGTCCTCCGGCTTCCCTGTACCTCCTCCAGGTCCTCTTCGTCAGTTTCCTCCCCTTCTTATCCAAATAGGTCCTGCACTACGGAATTCCATGCCGCTATTTTTCGGGCTGTTTCCCCCTCCCCTCTGCACTGCTCTGATCCACTCTGCAGTCTCCGCTAGTGTCCACTTCCGGAGGTCAGACCACCATGCCTCTATGGTCTGGCCTTCTCTGGATTTCCAGGACATGGCAATCCTTTTGGCCAATATGCAGGTCAACTCTTTCATTTTTGCTAGATGCATTTTGTCTCTGCCCCCTCGTGGGAAGACGCCCAGCAGGTACCATTCAGGGTGCTCCGCCTATATCTGAAGGCCAGACTTCGCTATTCTGGTCCTAATGCCTTCCCAGAAAGTCTGTACCACAGGGCATGTCCAGAACATGTGCACCATGTCTGCTTCAGCAGCTGAGCATCGGGGCACCCGCTGGGGTCCCCTCTACGCATCACGGTCATCGTTTTGGGTGTGAGGTACGCCCTGCGTGTTACGTACAGCTGTGCTTGTTTGAACCTTGCGTTCCTAGACACTGTCTTTGGGCATCTCAGCACCCTACTCCATTCTTGGTCGCTGAATGGTTTGTGGAGTTCTTCCTCCCAACGTTGTTTTATATGCAACTCTTGTTCGGTGTGGGGGTCTGAGCATCTGATCATATAGTCTGGAGGTAGTATGTGTCCCCTCTGATACGTCATATCACATGTCCAATGCTCCTGCTGCCGCCTCTTGGTCTTCCCATTCTAGCCATCTATTTTTAATTGAGGATTAATCCGTTATAGAGGATAAATTGGCCCTCATGTAAGTCGTGTTCTTCCACCATCTCGTGGAAATCTGCCCATCTCCCTTCTCACGTCCCCGATTTGCGCTACACCTTTGGCTTCCCACTGTGTTAGGCATGGACACAAATATGCTGGCAACATTCCGATTAGGCCCGCCAGGGGGATTTGTGCTGAATAGGGGTCTTCCATCCCCTGTAATTTCCATGCTCTGTGCCACAACCTTGCTGCGAGGTTAAGCAGGTACGGCAGGTTCCTAAGCAGGGGTTTGTCCAGCCACAATATTTCCCTTGGATAATATGGTTTCAGTGCGGGCTAGAAATTGGTTGCATCAATAGTTTCATCTTCCCCTAGCCATTTGACCACAAATTGCAGCTGCCCAGCCAGATAGTATCTTTCAGAGTCCGGCAGCCTAATACCTCCTCCTTCATAGTCTCTCTGTAGGGTCTTCATTGCAATTCTGCTTCTACCCTCTGCCCACAAGAAGTTCCTTGCTATTGCGTTTAATTTTGTGAAGAAGGTTCTAGGGATGCTATGCGGAATGTTTGTGAAATAATATAGGCGTGAGAGTACTACCATTTTCAGGAGGGCCGCCCTACCCATCATTCCCAGTGGTAGTGTCCTCCAGAAGGTCATGCATTTTTTTTTTTTTCCAGCGCTGCCTGGGTGTTATGCCGGTGAGTCTGCAGTGTCATGGTGAACCTCTATTCCCAAATATCTAAAGGAATGTGTTACCCACGTTAGGCCTACGTCTGGGAGTTCCGCCGGGGGAATCCACCTCAAATTTGCCAGGGGGAAGATCAAAGACCTCTTAATTATTGCTATATGAGAGTCTGGTGTATGCTCCCATTGCTTCTAGGAGGCAGGGTAGGCTAGTATGCAGGTTTTCTACAAATAACATTGTTTGCATATAATGAAATTTGGTGGAGCACTCCGTCCACCTCTACCCTGTGTCTCCGTATTCTGCTCTAAAGACTGCCAATGGTTCAAGGGACAAAATATAATATTGGTGACAGTGGGCACCCTTGTTTTGTTACTCTATAGATCCTCCAGTCTTTCGAGATATATCTTCCTGTCTTCACCCTGACTCTAGGCTCACTATACAGTAGCCTAATCCATCCCAGGAACCCTTCACCAATGACAAAGTGGGCGAGGACCTTCATCAACCACCCCCAGTTCACCGAATCAAATGCTTTGACTGCGTCGAGAGACACCATAGCACCTTGGTTTGTTCCATCTATCATGTGATGTAGTCTACAGAGGTTCCATGATGTATTCCGTCCTGGAACGCAACCCGTTTGATCTGGATGTATTAATGTGGGGATCACTTGTTTCAGGCGGTTTGCTAAAACTGCCGTTAATATCTTGACATCCTGGTTTATGAGGGAAATCGGCCTATTTCAGTGCACTTTGTGGGCAGTTTCCCCGGCTTAAGGATCGGAACAATAATTGATTCTGACATGCTAGCCGGTAATCGTACACTTTCATACGCATCTTGAGGTCTCCAATAACCTTGGGGCAATGGCCTTTAAACTTTTTATAGAACTCTCCTGGGAGTCCATCTGGGCCCGGGGCTTTACCTGTAGGGAGTTCTGCTATTACACCCGCTATCTCTTCCTCTGTGTGGGGGATCATGTATTTGGGCCTGCTCTTCTGTTAATTTTGGCAGCCTTATCTCTGCTAGTGCGTTGGTTATGTCCTCAGGGTCCACCTCCGGGTTAGGGGCATATAGTCTTTCATAGAACTCCGCAAATAACCGGTTAATGTGCTCTTGGCTCCTAACCTCTGTCCCAGTCTCATCTTCTAGCACTGTAATGCACTCCCTTTTATTTTCTTGCCTAGTGAGCCAAGCCAGGAGTCTACTAGGTGTGTCCCCTTCCGCATGTAATCTTTGCAGATACATCTCACAATTCAACCGTCCCAACTTCTCCCAGAGTTCCATACACCCTGTTCTCAACTCCATCAGCTCCCCAGGCTCCTCTCCCGCTACCTGCACCCTATGTTCCTCTGTTTCCATCTGCCTTTCTAGTGCATTAAGTTCTGCTATGGCCGCTCCCTTTAGACCTCCCATTTTGCAGATTGCGGTCCCCCTTATTACTACCTTGAACGCGTCCCAGAGTGTGGCATTACACTCTACACTTCCTTCATTATGGTCAAAATAGTCATCTATTGCTTCCTGTAGATGTTCTTGGAATTCTCCATCTTCCAAAGCTTCTGCTCGAGTCGTCACGTTGGTATTGGGGCCTTCTCGTTTGTGTGCGCCCATGTTGCAATATTGGAGCGTGGTCTGAAAGCGTTCCGGCTCTAATATTGATCCCTGTAAAATTGTGCAGCGTTTCAATACCCGCAAGTATGTTGTCTATCCGTGTAAATATTCCGTGGGCTGCGCTATAGTGTGTGTAAACTCTACTTGCCCCATGTACCTGTCTCCAGATGTCCGCCAGCTTCAGGTGGTCTAGGGCTCTTTGCAGTTCCTTGGCGGGTGGTGCTGGCCTCTTATACTTGTCGTCCAATCGATCCAGGAGCGGGTTCAGGGTGCAATTAAAATCTCCGGCCCAGATGAACGTTGCGTCTCTGTATTGGGCCAATTTAGGTGTTAGTTTTTTGAAGAATTCTGCCGTGTCATGGTTTGGAGCATAGGTATTAACTAGGCACACTTCCTTATTTTCTAGCATACCATGCACGATCACCATTATTCCTTCTGGGTCGATCTTTGAGTTGGAACGGCACTCTTGGGGCGATCCATATCAATACTCCCCTTGCGTAATTTGAATATGTGGCACTATATACCTGCCCTCCCCATTTTTGCTCAACCTTAGACTGCTTCTCTCGCGTCAGGTGCGTTTCTTGAAGCATTGCTATCTTGACCTTCATTTTGTTCAGCCAGGCGTAGACTCGCAGTCTCTTAACGTACGCGTTAAGGACCCTCACATTCCATGTTGCTATTGTTAACTCATCCCAGCTCATGGATGTTTGTTATCCTGGCTTCGCGGTCCCATGGCCTCACATTTTTGCCCACTTCCCTGCTGTCGTTTTCCCTGCCGCTGGCCGAGGACGCCCTCGTAGGGCTCATTTTCTTCCGACGGTTGCGTCTCCTGGATCTTTGCTGTGGTCTGTTCCAGTCACTGTGTGCTGGTGTTTCCCCATCATAGTCATTGTCATTTCTTCTGTCGCCAATGCCATCTTCCAACCATTCATACCTGTCAATAACCCAAACTATAACTAAAGAACCAACGCCTAGCCACCCTCCCCCTGCTTGGGCCTCACCGCTTCTCTCGCCGTGCTCCTCTGGATGAAGCCGACTCGCCGCAGCGTGATGCCTTAAAACTGACATCTGAACTCTTGCACTCTTCCTGGGGTTGCGTTTTGCTTGGCTAATGCGGCTTAGTGGGGCTGGTTGCTCCTTCATGTTACTTTTCTTTTCCTGACTTTGTTTGCTAGGTACTTAGCCAGAATTAAAAGGAGCTATCTGCGGATCTCCTGCCCAGGCTGGGCCCTACCTCTATTAGAGTTTCTTTGCTCTAGTTGGGGGGATTCCTTGAGCATCCATCCACGTGTAAGCCTCTTCCGTGGACTCGAAGAAATGAGTTTTCCCCTTATGCATCACCCTCAGTTTAGCCAGGAGCATATATTGTATCTCTGCCTTTCTGAGGTGTCCATTATCCATCACAAAAGTGGAAAACAATCACTAGCCTGAAACCATCCCGATGCCAAGCCGATATATGGCCAGCGACAATCATTAAAGAGGCAGCCAAAGAACTTGCACCGGCCATCAAATCCTTCATAAACTCCTCCTCTTGAATCTAGAACAGTCCCTACCAACTTGAAAGATACTTGGACACCTTGACCCCGACATTCCCACAAACTATAGCCTCATCACCACAGTGCTGTTCCTATCGAGAATTCTTGACAGGGTAGCCTATCTCCAAATACAGACTCACCCGGAAACAATCTCCTGGGCTTGCGACAATCACGGTTTAGACCCAGACATGAGACAGACCGAAACTGCACTTCTAGATCTGAAAACGCAAATTGATGATCAAATAGATAAAAGGTAACAAAGCTCCTCCTTTTGTTAGATCTGTCAGCTGCGTTTGACCTCGTCAGTCACAAAGTCCTATGTAACCACTTCATCTCTTCAGCCTACTTCTCTGAAGAAGCCACAGCAGGGATACAATCCTTTTTGGATAATTCCTACGTCCTCAGCTGACCCAGCACCGGTGACATGCAGAGTAGCACAAGGCTCCTGTGTGTCACCAAGGCTCTACAATATATAAACCAAGCCATTGTTTGACGATCTGGATCTCTTGGGTGTCACCTACACTAATTATGCAGATGACACCCAAGTCATTATCCAGATTTCTGGCAATCTGGACAACGACTCTACTGAATAAGATTAACCTCTTCATTCAGGCATGGATGGCCACTCATGGCCTCTGCCTCAATGATGAAAAGACTGAATTACTATTAACCGGCTCACAAGCCAAACTAAAACGCAACACTACCTTCAACAACTCCTCCACTGACGGCATTAACATCCCGGTCTCCAAAGACGTCAAGACTCTAGGCGTCTACCACGACTCCTCCTTAACTTTAACGAAACAAGTAGATGCTGCAGCCTCAGCTAGAGCCTACACTTGTAAATAAACGCCTGCACAAGCTGCTCCACCTTTGCCAGAGCGTTGATCCTATACTAATTGGATTACTGCAACACGCTCTACCTAGGAGCCAGCGAAAGAAATTTAAACAAACTTCAGGTCTTGCAAAATAAAGTCAGAGCAGCCCTCAACATACCCCGATTTCACAATATCTCTGAAACCAGACACAAAGCCGGCTGGCTGTCTTATCAAAAACAGAATCTCCCTCAAAACCCTGACTCTTACTCATAAGTGCCTAACGAACTTTGCACCTAAATATCTGGTCTGTAGATTCACCAAAAGTCATTCGTCCTGACCCACTAGATCAGCCCATCTACGCTGCCTCAAAGTCCCTAGGTATAATCTGAAGAAGTCGGGAGGCAGTAGTTTTCTTGTACTAGTGTCCACACTTTGGAACTCCCTATAGCCCTAAAAACTATACCCTTCTCCCAATTCAGGACAAGCGCCAAAAATTGCCTTAGCCCCCTAGAGACCAATTAACACTCACTTTATTTTCTTTGCTTGTATAAAACATGTATTATATTCTGTTCATGTAATTTGCCAATGATTTAAATGTTATCTTGATGTTTATATATATGTACATATGAAACCTCTAACTGTCCCCTTGTACAAATGTAACCAAAACAATGCGCCCAGATACCCGAGGGGTTGGTGCGCTATACAAACAACTGTACTTTTCACCTATTTTCAGTGTACGGGATCACCAGAAGAACTTTGGCATACACTGGATGTAAAGAGGTCTGTACTGACGTATTTGAAAAGACTCAATCCTTTTCGAAAACAAGTATTTGTTACATTTGAGGGAAGCAAGCGGTCCGGTGAGAAGGGCTTCTGTTACCCTATATGGATCAGGTGGACATTTCGGAGGCACATGATGCAGCAGCGCGACTGCCTTTAGAACAGACTTGAGTGCCAGGGGTGGAGTCAGATTTAAATAATAAATCAGTGGTGGAGTGCGCTCCCTGCATTTATAAAGTGGCCTTTTAATTGTCTTCGGGTCATGGCCCCACCCTGGTGTGTAAAAAGCATCGGCATTCCCCACGTGCTGGGAGAAGAGGGGCGTGGAGGTAATGTGGGGATGACTTACCGGTAAACTAAATTACTCAGTTCTCATCATGGTACTTGGTTCACTGCCCTTTGATCCCAAAAATCGCTTTTATAGATCCATGATATACTTGGTGCGTGTACGTAACTGTGCGCCTAACTGTTGAATCGCGGGGAGAGGTGGTACATGTGCTTTCGAAAGAAAAAAGGGTGGGGTTAAAAAAATTAATTCAGGAAAAATTAGTTCCCTTCATAGAGGCAGGTACCTCCACAAATGTGAAGAGGAACAAAGTAGGGCTGCGAGTAATGCCGACATTCACATAACTGCCCATTGACAAGGACCGGTCTGAACATATCACGTCACCATAACGAACGCCAAAGAGTTAAGTGTGCACTCTATAACCCCCTTATAGTGAGATATGGCATTTATATATTATATGCATGTATTATGTGGCGTTGCCTATTACAGGCACTCCAACTGCGTTGAGATTAGCCATCCCTGCCATACTATGAGCAAACCGCAGTTTGCTCGCAGGCTGTCACTCGTGTAGTGACAGTCGCGAAACTTTGAAAAAAGAATCCCTCTTAGCTACTTTCTACTGACCGGACTACATGAGACGAACATAGCTTCTCTTCACTGCAAAGCACTGCCAGTTAACTTGAACCACAGCGCTCGTCTAATTCTGGTAAGTGTTAGACTGTCTCATTGGTTACCAACTCTAGTAAAAAGCCCGACATCCCAGATTCAAAGCTAACTGCCTCCACGCACACAGACCTTAACCATTCGCCTTAATTCAACAATGGCTGGATTGCAAAATACGACTAACATCGCTCACCTCGCGCACGTCCTGTAGGCACTCCAGCACGGCCAGGTTGTTATTCCAGGTGTGTTTGGGACAGACACGACTCACGTCTTCCCGGCAAGCCTCTTCATCAAACAGCTTCCAAGCGGTGGGGCCGCGCCGCACGGAGGCCACCGCGGCCTGCGGCTGCTGTGGTGCCGCTGCCCCCCCGGCCTGGGGTACCTCTGCCGCGGCGCCCTCCCCGCGAGCCCTTAGCGCCCACACCCCGCACAGTAGCAGCAGCATCCACAGCTCCATCCCACGTCCACAGGCCGACATTTTGGAACCAGCCACGGACGCAACGGAGGGTGGGCTTGGTGACGCTAGGCGTACATAAAGTGCGAGAATGACGTGTACGGAAGAAAAAAGGACACTGAGCAAAAAGCTCAGATTTGTCACGTGAGTGGTCCTGTCTCCAGAAAGTGACGTGAAAAAGGTAAAAGCCAAAAATATATATTTTTTTATTTTTAAATTTCAACAAAAGTTACATCTACCAAAAAACGGGTCTGTTTAATTCTATTGCAATTTGATGTAGTAACTATGGGTTTCTTTATTAGTAAAAGAAAATTAGTGTCGGTGCAGGGAGTAAATGTTCTATTATAGCCACGCGTTTTATTTATATTGCTGTCGGGCCTTCAAACAATTATTGTCTAATAATTGTCACGAAGAAACTATCTATTGACGGCAGCCTGGAAGCATGCACAAAGGCGGGATCTGTCTTCCTGCAATATTAGATACTACTGGGTCAATTACTGTTGAAACAAAAATAGGACTGTTACGCCCTGTGGCGGCCATCTTGGTACGGAGTGCTTTAACTGACACTAATGATAACGGTCCCCTGTGACACAGTCTCAGTAGTAATAATATGTAAAATATGTCACGATTTCCCCTTGGACTACAACCGTGAAAACAGATGACACTTACATATGTGTGTCTCCATTCAGGGTAAAAGAAAAGAAAAACAGAATAGAGTTGAGTGTAAAATCCCATTGGTCAAAACAAACAGGAAGCTTTAACTGATTGCTGTACAGTACCAGTAGAGTAACCTGACACCTGGGCCGGTTACTCGCCAGTATTCTTTATTAGGCTCAGTCCTTCTCGTCACAGTACTTAATTGTACTGGTCTGATCTCTATACCAGGAATACATTCCATCTTTTACATTTATCCCATATGTCCCACCACAGCTTTCCACTGAAAACATAACACTCCGAGCCACGACCACCATTGACCCAATGCCACCTAACAGATCCCTGTTAGTATGGTGGGGACCAGGATCCACTGCCAGTCGGGGCACTTGCTATTTTCTTAGGGCTTGTGACATAGCTCTCAACCATTTGTGTGGCAAAGGCGGGTGAAATCACCCGATTTTGTTTTTGGTGGGTGAGACGCCCATTGAAATGAATGGGAGTGCTGGAGGCTTGGCAGGTGAGTCAGCCTTTTACAAGGCGGGTGACACCCGCCAAAAGCGTGTGAGTTGAGAGCTATGTTGTGAATGACGGGAGACAGATGCGGGAAGCTTAGCTGTGAGCTGCGTGTTACGGAGTGAAGTACACCCTGTGCGCATGCGTGAGCCAGAACGAGGGCCACGCATGTGCAATCAATAAAGGGGATCCCGTGTGCAGCAGTTGCCGCCGGCAGCCCGTAACAACCAGACGTGTCTGAGTCATCTGTCCAGGTACAGTGGGGCCTTGTTACTGGGATGTCCACGGGGCATGAACAAACATGTAGTTCTCAACTCACACGCTTTTGGCGGGTGTCACCAGCTGTAACAGCTGACTCACCTGCCAAGCCTCCTGCACGCCCATTCGTTTCAATGGGCCTATCGCCCGCCAACAATAAAATCGGTTGTTTTCACCCACCTTTGCAACATAAATGGTAGAGAGCTATGCAAACACAACATTGGTGACGAGGACGGGCCTGAGGAGAGAAAATCTCAAGATCCCGTTTTTGATCTCAGAGCATTTTTCTCGACACTCACTAGACGCCATCTCAAGATCCCGTTTTTGATCTCAGAGCATTTTTCTCGACACTCACTAGGCGCGGCACACGCAGGCCGCCATTTTGAAAACAAATGGCAGCGGCCCCTCACAGGGTGCTCGTACGCCGTTTGGAGCAATTTTTGGATACACCACTGCTGTTCCAGTTACACACGGATGGCTTTGGTTTTATGTGCAGTTTGTGGACGTGTGTAAACTGTACAGCACATTCAACCTAAGGAAGTGATTGAAGGACCTTACCTCACCCTCACTAGTGTGGGCCTACAAGACATTATACCCTCCTCGCGGGTCATTTTTCTGGTTCCATCGCCCTAGAGCAGATTGTTGTTGAGTGAGCCTGCCTCACACTGGACCTGTGCGGACAACTACGCTGTTGGTGCTGACTTGCGCATACATGCCAACCCTCCCAATTTAATGCTGGAGACTCCCGATTTTTCTGTGAAAAATATTGCTATTTTTCACGTTCTCCTGCCTAAAATCTTTGCCCAATGCATTGCTATGGCAACATTTTTGTCTCCCGATTTCTCAGACAAAATCTCCCTCCCAGGTGCATCAGAATTTTGGCATGGGTGCTTGCAGCCTCTGTAAAGGTGAGAGGTGCCTGTACGTTCTGCAGCCATGGGAGACCAGGACAATGCCCAAGGCGCTGGAGCGCAGGTTCAACCCATTCAGAGACAACAAGGTACATTGGCACCCATGCCCGAGTTCGACATGAGGGGTCCACTGTCTAAACTGGGACCCAAATGGCTTTTGTGGGTCAAAAAGTTCAAAATGTACTTCAGGGCCACCGGAGAGACGGAAGAGGATGCTAAGGTAGCGACCCTGTTACATGCTGCCGGATCCGAAGTCCATCGCATATTTGAATCACTGAACTCTCCGACAGTCACATACCTAGAAGTCAAAAACGCTCTGCAAGAACATTTCATGCCCCTGGCCAACCAGGACTTTGACAGGTTTGTGATGTGCAGTGATAGACAGTTGGGAGATGAAACATGATCATTTCTGCGGGAGGTTGCGACAACTGGCCAGCACGTGTCAGTGGGAGAATGAAGAGGGGATGGCGCGCAACCAACTCCTCCAGGGATGCAGTTCTGGGAAGCCCAGGCGCCAAGTGCTCCGAAAACCAGGGCTAACGCTAACGCATATCCTGGATATAGGTAGGGCATATGAACTGGCGGAGAGCAGAGGAACTAGAATGGATGCAGCAGTCCGTCCAGGAAAAGGAGAGGAGGCCTACGCCATTGGGCGCCTTGCAGCGAACACACCCCAAAGACCACGATTGGGCCCAAAGGAAATCAGAATCATCTCAGAAGTCCGACCTGTCCCAACTATATCAGTATTGCGGGTATGACCTTCCGCACGCCAATGATCAAGGGTGTGCGGGCGCTGTGGCACGCCGGACATTTTGCTAGGGTATGCAGAGCAGCCAACCCAGTAGCCGTCTCACGAGGGCCGGCCAGGACCAGTAGAAGTGGCCCACGAAAACAAGAGTGTGGCCTCTATAGAGCAAGGAATGCAAGATCTTGAACCAGCCAAGGAAGAAGAGGAGGAGGAAGAGGTTTTCTTGATCTTAAACATTGCCTCTGGCTCTAGAAAACAACGACAACCCACGTGTGTGGTAGACATTGGTGAAACCCTACCTCTGTGCTGATAGACACGGGAGCATCCGTGTGCATAATGGCCGCTAGACATTATGAGCTGCAGCCAGGTCCACCAGTGCTCGATGAAACCAAGGCCAGGATATATTCCTTTGGGGGCAGTCAACCTCTTCCCCTGCAAGGGGTGTTCACCACATCCGTCACCCCCAGCCAACACTCCATCAAGGCCAAGTTTTTCATGACTGAGGTCAGTCCGCACTCTCTGCTGAGCTGCGCAGCATCTGAAGCTTTGAATATAGTACACTTCGCAATGTCAGTATATCAATCTGACGTTCACAACATTACAGAACAGTATGCTGATTTGTTCAAAGGAGTGGGTAAACTGCGGGGAGAACCTATCCGCTTGCACATTGATGAGTCGGTAAGACCAACCGCGTTGAAACACTTCCAGATCCCATTTCAACTACGGATGCAGGTGGAACAAGAACTGCAAAATCTCGTTGATATGGACATCATTGAGAGAGTGGAGGGCCCCACCCCGTGTGAGTCTCCAACAGTCGTGGCGTCCAAACCCAAACAACCCAGGCCAGTGCGCATCTGTGTGGACATGCGGCTGCCCAACATGGCCATCAAGCGGGAACGTCATCTGACGCCGACACTCAAGGATGTGGTGGGAGAGCTGCAGGGATCAAAGATATTTTGGAAACTAGACCTTTCGCTCAGGGTCCCACCTGCTCGCGCTGCACCCCGACTCCTGATACATCACCACCTTCACCACCCACGACAGTCTCTACCAGTACAAAAGACTGAGTTTTGGAATTACTTCGGCCGCAGAAGTATTTCAAAACTTAATCAGAGGTGCTCTTGCGGGTCTGAAAGGTGTGCTCAATCTCAGTGACCACATCCTTGTATACACGTCCTCTGAGGCAGAACATGTGAAGAAGCTAGAGAAGACACCGGAGAGCATCCAGGACCTGGGGCTAACCCTCCATCAAGAGAAATGCGAATTTTGCAAGGACAAAATCGAGTTCTTTGGTTTTGTGTTTCATGCAGGAGGCCTATCACCTGACCCAGAAAAAGTAAAAGACATTCAGGAAGCTGCCCCCCACCTCAAGACACCATCCAAGGTGCGAAGCTTTTTGGGGATGGTAAATTATTGTGGAAGGTTTATCAGATACCTAGCTTCCCTCTCAAAACTGCTTCGGGCTCTCACAAGGAACAACGCCACCTGGGGGTGGTCTGCCCGGGAGCAAAAGGCATTTGACACCATTAAGGCGGCACTGACCGGAGAAGAGTCCATGGGGGTCATTACAAGTTTGGAGGTAGCCATGTCGCTTTTAGCGGCATGGCTAACCCCTTTTTTTACCAGCTACCGCGTCCGGGTTCCTCGAATGAGGAATTACCAGGCCATTCCAACCTTGGAGGACCCGATAATTCCTCATTCAAGGAAGCCGGACCCGGTACATCCCCATTCCCATTCGAGCCCCCATAGGGCTCAATGGGAATGGGGAGGGTGCTAACAACGGGCCCGTTAATAACGTTATTAACGGGCCCGTTGTTAGCACCCTGGTCTGCTTGCGTGACCCTCTAAGGGCGCCTGGTAAAACCAGGCGCCCTTAGCGGGTTCCTGCGAGCAGACTCGTAATGAGGCATTAAGGGTTTTACGGCACCGGCGCATTTACCGGCGCCATTAACCCCTTAACACCTCACTCGTAATGACGCCTCATGTCTTTCCTTGACCCCAAAAAGGAATCAGAATTGGTCGTCGATGCTAGTCCAGTGGTACTTGAAGCGGTGCTGTTGCAAACAGACACGCAGGGGCAGATGCGGCCCATGGCATATGCCAGTAAATCCCTAACCGACACAGAGAAAAGATATTCTCAAATTTAGAGGGAGGCTCTAGCCATCCACTGGGGCTGCAACCATTTCCGAATATACATCCTTGAAAAGCCGGTGTCGGTTATTACAGATCACAAACCCCTGATCCCCATCATGACAGGGGCATCCTCCAAGCCTTCCCGAAGGATTGAAAGATGGATGTTATCCCTAATGGAGTACGTAGTGAAGCTCCAGTACCAACCCAGTACGAATAACCCAGCGGATTACCTTTCCCGTCACCCCATGGCCGGTCGCTCGCACAATGGACTGGCAGGAGAAGACTGCGCTGAAGTGGTCCGGCATGTGGTGGAGGCCGCCATGCCTTTCAGCACTAACCCTGATAGTGCTGGCAGAAGCATCGAAGACGGATGAGTGTTTTCAACTTATCCAGACTGCAATGGCCAATGGGGACTGGAAGCTGGCACTGGCGAACATCTCACGAAAAGCGAAAGGCACACAAGACCTGCAAGCGCTATGGTGCACCCGCCATGAACTGTCCGTGTCGGATGAAGGGTTGCTGCTAAGGGGATGGCAGATTGTGATCCTGCGACTGCTGGTAGAGAGGGTGCTGCAATTGGCTCACAGCGGTCATCAGGGCACAGCCAAGACCAAGACGCAACTGAGGGCCAAAGTCTGGTTCCCAGATCTGGAAAATCATGTAGAGGAATATGTACAACACTGCATCTGGTGCCAAGCCTGGTAGCGAGAGAACTACAAGCCACCATTATCGACTCTGCGTCTTATTCAGAATACTGCCTTATCACTTTGCTATCACTGCCTGTCTACATTTAACAGTAATGCAGTGATTTTTAGTACATTAAGGGACCCATAGACCCGCTCTACAGCAAAAGGCTACCAGGACTGGGACTGGACTGGGGCTACCAGGATAGCTCAGTAGGTTGACAGACCGTTCCTGAGATGTTATATATTCAACACTTGTTCATCGTGTGACTTTTTGCAATTCCTTATAAAAAAAAACAAGTGGTATACTATTTTAAAAAGAGTTTGACCATGGAATGGGTTGGGCTTTTAGATGGTTTGGACTGGGGATGGGTTGCTTATATTTAGGGCATAGGCGGGGGGGTATTTCTGCCCCCTTTAGTGAAAATCAAAAGTTGGCACTCATGAACCCACAGTTTAATTTCCTAATAACTGTCAGCACAACAGAAGCATTTATTTGTGATTAACCAGCTTGACAAGCATATAACATCTTCATAAATCTAACCTGTGATGAAACACAAAGCAAGGGGCACACAAATTACAGAGTTTTGGTGTGGTAGTCTGACAAAATAAAACATTACGAATACAACAAGTGAACCAGTGAATGCATGCAGCATTTTTGAGTTTGGAAATTACTTTGTTTTCTATGAAAGTGTAAAATGTACATTTGGAAAACAATAGTGTGCCCAGCATAGAGAAAGCCTGCTTTCAACAGTGATGCCCCTCCAACCCCCCAGTGATATTCATGGCCCATTGATTCCCATGGTATCCTTATTAGGAAAGAAGAAAGAAAACAGGCTGCTGAGCGAATAGAGACTGCAGACGGGCAAATGACAGCTGGGGAAAGCAGGACAGCATAGATTACATCACCGAGCTCCTAGCTTCCCTCTGCGAAACTGGGGGCTCGGTAAAAGCCTGGTTAGGGCTGAGGCAGTCCGTGTCCCGAGATCCAGCCAGACATCTGCTAGCAGAACTCAGACCTGGCAAGAGTCAGCCCATTAAACAGCGCTGTTTAGCTGCATTAACCATACGCTTCAAAATCCGGTATCTTCTTTGGTGGATTCCTGATCATTCTCTTGGGATATCAGGAGAGACGTTCTGCCCAACATCTCGGTACCTAGTCTGTCCTTCTCCCCCATTACCAGCGCACCCCGACACCAGAATAACCACATGCAAGACCAGAAGTAGGATGGTATGGCTTGTAATGAAAGCAGAAACCAGACGCCTAGGCAAATTGCTCTGCCCTCTTCAGGGCTGTTCATCTTTATATACAGACGGTGTGGCTGGCCCACTCTCCGCCACTCCCATTTGTGCATGTGCACCCGGGTCCATCTAAGGCAAGAGAGTGCTAAGAAGGGACTGTCAGTAAAAGTATCAAAGTTCTTAGAAAAATGGCTTCTTGCTAACAAGGTGGTTTTGGTCTCTTGTCCTTGGGGGTCTTGTTACACACAGCTTGTAGTCACGTACACCATGCACTTCTCAGGAAGGAGCCCATTTCGACTACCACTGTCTAAGGCTTGCCTGTCACGCATACCTTGGCACCGTGGCCTTGCTGGCTCCAGCCCAACCTCTACTCACTCAGGGCCTCAAGGGAATGGGAGAAACACAATGTTAAAGTTGGTAACACATCTATGTTTTTTCTTTCTCTTCCTCTCTACAAGCGTTACCTAATACCCCTCATGTCTGTCACCTCAGATCCCTTACGCATGATTGATTTCATAAGAGCTATAATATTGTGTAAACATAGTAAAAATGCAAAGAGGAGCAACACAAATGCCGCTATTTTATGCCCTAAATCTCCCATGGTCCCTGTAGGCCATGCCCACCAGTCAGGGGCCCAACTGCCATCTAATTCTACCTGGTGATATATTTTTGCTTGTATTTTGATAGCGTCATTGTCCTTGGTAATAGATCCATCTTCCTCTACGTACACCCAGCAGGAGCTGTTAAATATTGCACATACTCCTCCCTTGTGAGCTATTAATAAGTCAAGAGCCATTCTGTTTTGCATAGCAGTTGCAACTATGCTATGTATTTCTCTCTGCATGTGCCCCAGTGCATCAGCCTTTGCATTTGCGAATATCTCTAATGATGCCGATATGTTCACAATTGCCCTTTCTAGCTCATATATCCCCAGTTGGGGAATCCATATTCATATACATTGATGAAAGCCAGTGTTGTGAATTACTAGCAGGTTTTCGCCAGTCTCGCTTTTAGTCCGGTGCACCCTTGTACTCAGTCCCATTTTTGTGACATCCGGGCGTAAGTGTCCCACCGTGCAAACACCTTCCCAATTGCTGGGTAATGTTTTATATGCACACCTTCCACAAAAACAGAACACCCCAGGCGCTTATAGGTGCAACTGGTAGTTATATCCGTTGACACTGGGTAACATTAGTCCTGTATACACTGCCAGTCCCACAAAATTGCTTGCCTCATTTTTTGGGTCGGTTTTCCCAAGGAAGTACTAATGGACCAGGGCTCGAATTTTATGAATAAGCTTATGGCAGAAGTCAAAGAGCTACTCCCCATTACCACCTTTTGAACATCTGTGTACCATCCCCAAACTGATTGGTAGAAAGATTCAATAAAACCCTAAAACTCATTCTACAAAAACTGGTAGACAAGGACGGGAAAGACTGGGACCGAATGATCCCATGGGGACTATTTGCAGTGAGGAACCCCCCCCCCCAAGCTTCCGCAGGTTTCTCTTCCTTTGAATTACTCTACAGAAGAGAGGTCCTGGACATGCTCTGGGAAACCTCTGAAGAACGAAAGAAGGCCCCTATTCCCATCACACACACCGCTGCTCGAATGCGAGAACATACGAAGTTGGTCCGAGACTTAGTTTGTACTCATATGGGAAAAGCCCAGAGCATACAAAAGGCCACGTATGACAAGAAAGTGAATCTAAGTTCATTCTCCATAGGACAGAAAGTGCTGGTCCTCTTACCTACCTCAGAGAACAAGCTCGTCTCCAAATGGCATGGACCTTACGAGATAGTAGAACAAATGGGTACCTGTACTTATAGAGTAGCCCAACGGGACAGAAAACATATAATCCAATTATATCAGGTACATCTCTTGAAAGAGTAGAAAGAGAACCCATCAGCCACCCATGCCAAAGTATTAACGTGTTTAGTTCCCGAAGACATATACAACTTTGATTTAATTTAATTTAATTTAATTCCTTCTGAGATGTCTACTGAACACCAAAAAGGTCTGAAAGATGTAGTAATTTCATTTCCTGATGTATTCCCAGAAAACCCAGGAAGATTAAAAAGTACATATCACTATATTGGAACACCTAAAGGTAAAGTGGTACACTTAAAACAATATAGACTCCCAGAAGCCCGTAAACAGATACTGATCGAGGAAGTCAACAAAATATTGACATTATTGAGCTCTCCTCAGGTCCACGGTCCTTTCCTATCGTGTTGGTCACTAAACCTGACCATTCCTGGAGATTCTGTATAGACTTCCGTCAAGTTAATGCCATATCAGACTTCGATGCCTATCTCATGCCACACATCGACGTCCTAATTGATAAACTCGGAGCAGCCTCCTTTCTATCTACCCTAGATTTAACCTAGGGGTACTGGCAAGTTCCCGTATATGGACGAGATAAGGAAAAGACTGTGTTTCCGACGCCGCTAGGATTGTTCCAATTTAAATTCCTCCCTTTCGGCCTACACGGTGTGCCAGCCACTTTCCAACGCCTCATGGATAAAATCCTACAACCCTATTCTGATTTCTCTGGAGTGTATATTGACGATATCGTCATTTATAGTAAGATTTGTGAGGACCATTTTGTCCATCTTTATAACATCATGAAAGTCCTCAGAAACGCTGGCCTAACTACTAATCCAGCTAAATGCAGATTGACCCAATCAGCTGTAAAATATCTTGGCTTCTTCGTAGGGAACAGGAATGTACAACCCCAACATGAGAAGGTAAAAGCCGTCTTAGATAAAACCAGCTTCCAAAGCTTCCAAAATCAAAAGAGATCTTAGAGCTTTTCTCAGATTAATAGGACACTACCAAGGGTTTATCCCCAACTTTTCAGACAAACAGCCCAGCTGATAAACGTAAGAATACCAAACCCCAGAAACGTCATTGGAATGACAAGCATAAGATATGTTATAACACCTTGAAGCAGACGCTGTGTCAGAACCCAATCCTAAAGGTAGTCGACTTCTCTAAGGAGTTTGTCTTACAGACAGATGGCCCCCTTACAGAGTTAGGAGATGTCCTGTCTCATGTATGTGATGGATTGCAACTTCCCATATTATTCACCAGCCGTAAGCTGTTCCCACGTGGAAAAAATTACTCTGTGTTGGAACTGGAGGCCCTGGCCATCAAATGGGCCATTATCCATCTTAGGTACTACCTATTGGGATGAAAGTTCACACTTGTTACAGACCACTAACCACCAGTTTGGATTAGCCAACGCAAAGATTCCAACCTTTGGGTCATGCAATGGTTTCTAGATCTACAACCCTATTGTTTCACTGTGGAACACCGAAAAGGAAAAGACCAGGGAAATGTAGATTTTCTATCCCGGTTTCTCTGTGAGACAAATGTGGCTACATCGCATGGAGGAATGGTATGTGAGAAACCTGAAGATGTCTCCCTAGCTAGTCCCCGGGGATCTGTCATCCAGGTGGTCAGGACACGGCCATCGCTATTTGATCCAGTTCCTGGGGGTGGACCAGTGAGGGAGGATCACCTGGATGGGGGGGTCTTTGGGGAGTGGGAGTGGAACACTGATGGGTGAGACGTGATATCGCCCTTCTTTCAACAGCTTTTTCCCATCCTACCACGTAGGATATTCCAAAACTCTGCCCCCCCTTTTCCGACATGAACACTTTCACACTACACGAAAGACAACGGACTAGCACCAGGGCCATTTACCTGACATGTTCCAATACAAGGGTCAGGCAAAGTCAGCCCTTAACCTTTCCCACAGGGATAAAAGGTGGAGCTCGAGAGCACAGGGCGAGCAAGGCAGGCAGCATGATGTGAGAGCTAACTTAGCAAGACCGTTCAAGAAGAGGAGAAAGACTGTGCATACCGAGAGGTTGACAAGGAGAGAAGCGACGTTGCCCTTTCCAACCAAGGCCCGTGAAACCTCTGCAGATGGAATCATAAGACTGCAAACAATTGCCAGAGTGTGTTGCAGCAGATGTCATCAGTTCACAAGACCCTCCTCCGCTGCTTACCAAGCCAAGGAGAGACACTTGTCTAAGAGGTACCAAACTTGACTCCAAAGAGCAAGAAGCAAAGAGCGGTTCATCACAGCCAGTGAGTTGAGGAGAGAGTCGATAGGAAGCTGAACTGCGTTAAACGAAAAGTACCAAACGGCTGTTTTGAACTGTGAAAGAGCTATTGATAAAAAGGGTGGAAACCAGCATCAGAGGAGTCCGGCACCACATGGGTGCTCACGCAGGAAAATCTGGGCGATTACCCAATGGTAGAAAATACCGTAACCAGAAGACTTTGGGAAAAAGCGAAGAGGGGTCAAAGTGGTCATACAGGGCTCTTGTAAAATCCTCTGTACAGTCGAACGTCTTTGACCGACAGATGATTGTGAAGCTGAGGAAAATTAATCCCGTTTGGTGAGATAAATCCATGAACAGTGTGTTGCAAAGGTCGGCAAGAGTGAACTGGGCGGAGCGATGCTAACAAGAAGGGACAAAGCATAAACTCCCATGAACAGTGTGTTGACAGGAGTGAACCCGATCAAGGGAGGTCGACCGTGAATTGTTTGAAAAGACATTAAGATTCTTGAGTGCAAGAAGTATTGTAAGACCAGGGGAAGTTGGTTGTCCTCCTTGGCATTGGGATCCGAGCCCGAGAGAGGGTGATCCAGGGGGTGGAAAGTCACCACCCCAAAGCTCATTTGGAAATAACATTTTGTTTGTATGTTTTGCTGAATACATCAGGCCCTCGAAGGAAAGAGACTTTTACTGAAAAGAGACTTAATCATCGAAGTACCTGATAGCTGGCACAGAACTGTCGACTCGTGCTGGGAAAGCTTGAGTGTGTGCTGTGCTCAGAACGTGGGGAAGCTAGAGACCGCTGGAAATCACATCCTGACTTATTATTTATGAACACTTCTTTCTTTATTGAAAACCCTATCTCACACTCTTTCTGTAATTAGTTTTGGCAATTCTTTTTGGCAATAGGTTTTTGTTAGCATAGGCCTTTGATGAGACGCCACGAGGAGTGCCTTATTTTTAATTTGATGGTCAAAGCTTGCTCCCATCTTAGATTTAGGTTTAGGTTTGGTGTTTTTCCACCCTGCATTTACAGTTTAATAAACACCCTTGAACTGTGCTCACTTGTGTCTGTCTTCACTGTTGCCACCATGAGTTCCTTACAACAGGAGCTGTTAGACCATTGTTGCTGACCCTTCAGATTCATAGCATTGAAATAAATTGATACCTAGAGCGGCTTCCGTGTCCCGATTGTTCTAACCTTCCGGTGTTGATGGGGATCCAGCCATTTCTGGCCATTGGTGGTAAGTTGAGTCGTCCAAAGTGGTCCCTTACACGATTTAGGGGAAAAGCCAGGTTTTGAGTGCTTTCCAGAAAGCCATGTAGTCTTGGCTGTGTCCCATGTGGTGAGGCAATGAGGTCCAGAAGGTTTGCACCAGGGTTAATGTAGATGGGGTTAATGTAGATGCCAGGGTTCAGTACACGGACCCTCCAATCCTGGCTGAATTGGAGGCGGGGACCACTATGAGGAGGGCCATGATTGACCTTAGGGTGCAGGTTGGGAGGTAAGGCATATCTTTTCTTGTAGGTATTTGTGGCCGGCTTTGTACACTACTCGGTGAGTAATGCACAGGATTATGAAAGTGGTCTTTCGTCCAATTTGGAGTCAGTGTAGGGTGCGGAGAGCAGGTGAGATGTGATTCCTTCGCCCCAATTTAAGAAGCAGCCTGGCAGCCATGTTTTGGACTCTTTGGAGTTTTTTTAGTTGGTAGGCTGGTGCACCCAGGTAGAAGGATTTTGCATAGTCAAGTCTGGACATGACAATGAACATAATTGCCGCCAGTCTGTTAGGGTAGGTGAGCTAAGGGAAGGTACGCTTCAAAAGCCTAAGGTGGTAGTGACAGGATTTGGATCCATTATTGATATAGGGTTGGGTCCAAGTCCATTGTGCAGCCAGGATTTTTGAGAGTGGTGGAGGTGGGCACGAATGCCGAGGGAGGGTGGCCATGGAGACAGTTGCGGGAATAGAGCTGTATTGCCGCACACCATGATCTCTGTTTTTCTTGGGTTTAGAAGGAGATGGTTACGTGTCATCCACAGGTCAATGGCTGTGAGAAATGCTGCTAGGTCAGGGCGAGGATCGGAGTTCGATTTGGGAATTGTAGTCTAGCACCTTGAAGCATCTCTTTTGCTAGATGGAATTACAAATAAAGATCTCAGACCAAATAACCAGACAGACTGAAGGAGTATGGAAAAGTACTACTTTATTCTCATTTAATAAAGCAGGGAGAACTGACAGGCATCGGACTGATGCATGCACACTCACACACAACATTGTTTATTCAGGGGTTTTATACCCTGATGTACGCCATCTACGACATCATCCTACATGGCAAATAATAAAACCTATTGAGGGAAGGGATTGGTTAATTGAACATATCTACATATCAAGGTTAATAGGTTATATGTGATTTTACCTGTGGTAAAATCAGAGTGGTAAATTTCAATGAAGCCAAAATACTGAAAAAATAATGAATTTATCTATTTTTTTTAATTAATTAATTCATTCATTAATTAAATTCAAAGCATTGTCATGGAGGTCCCATATACATGACATCAATGGACATGTCCTCTGCGTTCGACAGAGTGAAAAGAGTATATTTGTGGAAAAAAAATGGTGTCCTTTGGTATTCCGTTACACATTATAGGAATCATTGGGATGTTACATTCTGAGACTAATTACAGAGTACAAATTAATCAAGATGGTCACCTTACAGACCCTAACCCTACCGAAATAGGAGTAGAACAGGTATGCAACCTTGCAGCAATTTTGGTTAATTTATATTTGTGTGATTTAGATCTCTTATGGGACAGCCCTGATCATTTTGCTGTTAGACTGGGGGGCTTTGTATTGAATGGCTGGCCTTTGCGGATGATGACATCTTTTTAGATCGCACTCCTTTTGGATTACAAAATAAATTAACTCTCTTTTCTGATTATGCAAACAGGTACAATTTGGAGATCAACCCCATCAAATCTAAAATAATTATATTCACGAATCTCAAAGAAATGCATCGATTCACTTGGTAAATGGGAAGTACTGAAATTGAACAAGTATTGTCTTTACGGTATCTGGGATATAATTTGACAGATGTTAGTTCTATTGCGATGTGGAAGGTCACTCTGGATACAAAGGCAAAACCGTTAATATCTCAGGGTGATTATGCAAAAGCACTGCACATTTTCTCTTAAACATTTTGGGAAGTTTACCTTCTGAAAGTTGAAGCAATTCTGCTTTTTGGCCTTGATCTATGTTTAATTGATATTGGCAATATTTTAAACTCCATACAACGGAAAATCTGGAAAAGTGTGCTGGGGCTCTCTAACGCCATTCCGAATGTGATTGTTATTCATGAACTTGGGCTGAATTCTTTAGGCTCTAAATTCTATTGGAGGATGCTTACGAGTTATTCCAAAATGTTGTCTCCCCCAGCGAATTCACTATATCAAGATTTGCAACAAATGTTACTTATGTCAGCCCCTGCATCAATTGTGCGTTTTGAGCAGACAATGGATGCATTACTCAAATGTATTGAGATGAAGTCAATAGATCTATGGCAACGTCCCTCTTTGATAAAAAAAAGCATTATGAATATGACTGGGTCAAAGTAATTGACAACATTGGGACGCATTCATCTTATCAGGAGTATGCTCTATTTGTGAAAAAGAGACTCCCACTGTCGCCATATCTTTTATGCTTTCCATGCCATAAAGCACGAGATCTCTATCGGAGATTGAATTAGACCAGTTCTACACAAATGCTCATGCTGAAAATCTAAACAAGCTGTATTTCCTGATGGTGTCTTTTGATTTTGTTCCTTGGAGGGAGAATTGGAAACATTAAAACATTTGGTAATGTTTTGCAAACATTGGGAGCGTTCAAAAAGGTTGGCTTTTGGTAGACACTGGTATAGTGACTCTGCATACTCCCATAATCTGTTATGGATACGCTGTATGTGGGGCAATTCCAACTGTTTGATTTTGTCACTCACCCGCCTTTTGTATAGTATTCAACAATAACTTGTCTATTACTTTGCAATAATTTACTAGCTGTGTGCAATTGTATAATGCTGCCTAATGTCTATGTTAATGGAATTTGTCATCTTCTATATTATTAGCTTATAGGCAATGGATATGTAGATGAATAGCCTGACTAGACTCTTCTCCTTGACCGTAAAACATGGGAAAGATATTGTGCACTAGGTTTTGTGTTATGTCGTGTTTGTGATTATTCTCTACTTGTTCTTATAGCCATACTCGGTTTTAAGGATGATCTATTGTATGATATTGTACATGCACTTTGAAATAGTATTGGTATTTGACCTCTTAGGACGCTTGGATAACCATTCAAAAAGCAATGAATATTTCTGAAATCTAATTGATAACCATATTCTTAATCTGTTTTGTTCTGTGAGATTTTATCTAGTTTTATCTGTTTCTAAGTCTTTTTGTAGGAACAGATTTGTATGTGTAGTTTGTGATATGTTTTGTGGTTTAAAGGTGGTTTACATATGTCTTTATATTGTAAAGTTTAATGTGAACCAAAAACAATAAAAAAAAGTTAAAAAAGAGCAGGTTGCCCCTTACACACACTGATCGGTTGGCGTACTATCAGAACCTTGGACTTTCGGCTCTTTAGCAGCATGTACGTGAAATGAAACGTAGGTGGCTTGAATTGCATCAGATTACTCACCGTTCTCCCAATTAATCCATCATCCCTCATCGGTTGGCCATTAGCCAAAGTCTTCCATCTGTAGTTGACCTTGTAGCCTGTTCACTGTCCTGGAACATTTGAGGGAGTGTGAGCCCCCCACTATCTTGGTCTGAGGATCTGATGAATAGCCCTTGTCTTCGACTTCTGAATCACATGTGAAGAGACTACACATTCATCCATTTCAACCTTCTATGTACTACTATTTAATTCAATTATGCTGGGTGCTGCTGCTCCTCTTGGCCTCAACAGACTTGCTCACTCTATCTTGTATAGACTTTATACTCTTTTAATTGCCCAATACTTTGGCCGTTGCAGATGTTTTCTTCTTCCCTAATCTAAGAGGAATATCTCACATTCAGGGCTTATCCGTTAGCTCCACTTGTGATTTCCAATGGTTCCTTAAAATAGTATCCTTGATTTTAGGCCAACCTCGACTCATTGCTATTTTGCACACAAGTTGTATTTCCAGCATCTCTTGATTCTGCAGCCTTGGTCTGTCTCTGAGGTAGCTTGGTTGAATTCGACATAAGCTAGCATACATTTTCCTATCATGGCCGTCCTTGCCACGTTATATATTCCCGGATAGCAAGTTTCTATATATCTCATCTATAATGCGTTACTGCATACTTACAGTTATTGGCCACTAAGTTACTTCATTCTTCTTTATATCCATAATTACTTTAGCATAAGTTACATATTTCTCTTGCTGCATAAGTTACATCGTCACTCTTAACTATTGTTTCAGCATAGTTTCATATATATTCTTCATGACATTACTCTGCCTTTGTCAAATTTCACTTAGCGCTTAATGATATCCTTAGGTGTGTGCTGACATCCTTCTATGCGGCATCATTCCACACTTTCAGTGAAAGCGTAGATTCTACATGGCTGTCTGAGTGCATACACTTGATGCGGTAGTGGGATTACACAAGGGGTCCCCGCCATAGCCCTTCATCTGCTGTATGACGATGGTGAGGGGGCAAGAACTTTTGAGAAAGCATTCACCTGCTCCTCTACAGAATTCTCAGGATGATTTGTGTGTTGTCGGCCTAGTTATAGCAGGTGAGATTGTGAGAGCTGATGATCCCTAGCCGATGTGTCATGTAAAGGTTGGAGAGGTGAGAGGCAGGTACCCTGGGGTACGCCAGTGTTGACTGGACATGCGTTGGAGAGGAAATGGGAGGAAAGTGATTTGCTGTCTGTTATTGATTTGCTGTCAGAATCACTAGTGTTACTACATCACACTTGTTTGAATGTAAAAAGTTGTACGCAGATCTATTCCATTGATTGTAACTGCTAACACTATGGGCCTCATTACAACTATTGCAGAATGGGTTTAACGGTGCCGCTAATGGTTCCGGCGCCGTTAAACCCATTCCGCAATATTACGAGGTTCCCTCGCGGGACCCGCTCTGGACGTCTGGTTTTACCACTGACCCGCTCTGGACGTCTGGTTTTAACTGTTTTGCTCCCACCAGGGAGCAAACAACAGGCCGGTCGCAATCGGCCCTTTGTTAGCTCCCACACCCATTCCCATTGAGCCCTATGGGGGCTTGAATGGGAATGGGGAAGGACCGGGCCCGGGTCCCTGAAGGAGGAATATCTCACATTCAGGGCTTATCCGTTAGCTCCCCTTGTGATTTCCAATGGTTCCTTAAAATAGTATCCTTGATTTTAGGCCAACCTCGACTCATTGCTATTTTGCACACAAGTTGTATTTCCAGCATCTCTTGATTCTGCAGCCTTGGTCTGTCTCTGAGGTAGTTTGGTTGAATTCGACATAAGCTAGCATACATTTTCCTATCATGGCCGTCCTTGCCACGTTATATATTCCCACATAGCAAGTTTCTATATATCTCATCTATCATGCGTTACTGCATACTTACAGTTATTGGCCACTAAGTTACTTCATCCTTCTTTATATCCATAATTACTTTAGCGTAAGGTACATATTTCTCTTGGTGCATCAGTTACATCGTCACTCTTAACTATTGTTTCAGCATAGTTTCATATATCTTCTTCATGACATTACTCTGCCTTTGTCAGATTTCACTTAGCGCTTCATGATGTCCATAGGTGCGTGCTGACATCCTTTTATGCGGCATCATTCCACACTTTCAGTGAAAGGGTAGATTCTATATGGCTGTCTGAGTGCATACACTTGATGTGGTAGTGGGATTACACAAGGGGTCCCAGCCATAGCCGTTCATCTGCTGTATGACGATGGTAAGGGGGCAAGAGCTTGTGAGAAAGCATTCACCTGCTCCTCTACAGAATTCTCAGGATGATTTGTGTGTTGTCGGCCTAGTTATAGCAGGTGAGATTGTGAGAGCTGATGGTCCCTGGCTGATGTGTCATGTAAAGATTGGAGAGGCAGAGAGGCAGGTACCCTGGGGTACGCCAGTTTTGACTGGACATGCGTTGGAGAGGAAATGGGAGGAAAGTGATTTGCTGTCTGTTATTGATTTGCTGTCAGAATCACTAGTGTTACTAACATCACACTTGTTTGAATGTAAAAAGTTGTACGCAGACCTATTCCATTGATTGTAGCTATGTCAGTATAATTTACGTGATGCATTCTTTGTATGTACTCTTCACAAATACGCTGATTGTTTCAAAGGCCTCTATAATGCCCCACTTTTTGTTTTAATAGAGTGTCCATGTGCTTCTTCAACGCATGGTCTTTTTATATTACTGTGTATACATATTTTTTTTTTGAAAGCTTTATGTATTGAATTTTGCAACAAGTAAAACAGAAACGCAAGAACCCTTCCCCACTCCCTCCCACCTCCCTCCCCCCAGACAATGAGCATCCGCTTTCCAGTTCACCACTCCACTAAATAAGCACACCGCGATCACTGTAGGTCCAGCAGTCTCAGGCGCTGCGGGCACCATATCACCCTAAAGTCATCTTTGAGAAAGACCAACATTTTGCCCCAGTCTGCTGCAAAGCTCTGTAGTTTGATTTGCATAGTATAAGTCGCCCATTCCAGAGCCACTATTTCCCCCATCTTTCAGAGCCAGTCCTGGCAGACAGGGACCTCTGCGCTCTTCCACCTCCGTGCTGTTAGCATCATAGCTGCCAATGTCAGTATCACCCTTGCTTTCTCCCTCCCTCTAGGCTCACCCACTGCCCCTTTTGCCCGGAAACCTAAATGAATATGCATCAGTGTTCTGTCATCCCCCGGGCCAAAGGCCGGGTCCTGTGCCTTCCGTATCTCCCCCCAGAATGGTGCAAGCTTAGGGCATGACCACCAGATATGCCCCGCTGTGCCTACCAAGCCACATCCCCTCCAACACTTCTCCGAAATCTCTGGGTACATCCTATGAAGCCTAGCGGGGGTGTAGTGTAGTGCCACCCATATAGTATCTTGTACCAAAATTCTTGGAGTTGAGAAGTGTCAAATTTGTGCATACCGCAATCTCTCGCTTTCCTGGATTGCAAATTCCCTCTTACAATCTTGAAAGGACAGCAATTCCCCCTCCCGGAACATATCCGCCAATTTCCCGCACCCACTTTTCTGCCACTGAACAAAAGCCCCTTTCTCCATTCCCGGGGTGAAGTCTCCATTATCAAAGATGGGGGTAAAGGGGGATGGAAAGGTAGTTATGCCCCCAGAGTCCGCCAGTTTATCCCAGGTGTCCGCCATAAGCTTAGTAATAGCGCTTTCGTAAAGGTGCCGGGGCCTAAGCTGCTTGGGAAGCCATAGAACTTCTGCTAGATTACGATGCGTTACCGCCCTGTCCATCCTCACCACAGTTTATCTGGGAACCCCTCGTCCCCCCTCAGCCATTCCCTGATGACACGAAGCTGCGCAGCCTCGTAATATAACCAAAAATTCAGCAGTGCCAGCGCCCCCTCACCCTTGGCCGCCGTCAAGAGCCTAAAGGCCACCCTAGCCCTTTTCCCTTCCCAGATGAACCCTTTGGTGAGCAAGTCTAACTCTTTAAAGAAAGTTGACAGGATAGGCAGCGGGACAGCCTGGAAAAGATAAAGCAGCCTTGGTAACGTGACCATCTTCACCACAGCTATCCGCCCCACCCAAGACACTCGGAGCTCCCTCCACTTTTGAAAGTCCTTCTTTAACTCCTTGAGGAGCGGGGGGAAGTTAGCCGCATACCGCCCTGCTAAAGTTGCTGTGATTTTCACCCCGAGATATCTAATCCCACCCTGGCTCCCCATAAACTGAAATCCCTCCTTTAACCTATCCCGTTCCTCCGCCCGTAACGTCAGGTTCAGCACTTCTGATTTGTTGGTATTGATCTTTAAACCCGATGTCTCTCCAAAGGCCTCCAATAAGGTCACACTCGCTTGAAGTGATTATTTCGGAGCGGTCAACATCAATAACATATCATCCGCGAAAGCCGCGGATGATATGTTCTTTCTGCTGCTCTCCCCCGAAAGGGATGCCCTGGATCTCCCTAGTTTCCCTGATTGCCTGAAGGAGAGGTTCTAGATAAATTGCATAACGTATTGGGGAGAGTGGGCAGCCTTGCTTAGTTCCTCGCCGCAAACTTATTCGCCTAGAGGCCTTACCGTTAACCATCACTCTAATGCTGGGGTCCTGATAGTTGGCTCGGACCATCCTCATAAAGCCCCCCCCAAAGCCCATCCTCTCCATTACTCGAAATAGAAAAGACCACTCCACGCGGTCAAAAGCCTTTTCCGCATCAAGTGCCACCAAGACCGCGGGAGAGTTCGTCTTTTGGTCTTTTTCTACTATGTGGGCCACACGCCTGATGTTGTCCGCCGTTTGTCTACCTCTAATGAACCCGGCCTGATCGGGGTGGATCAAACTCGGGAGGATAGGCTCAAGACGGCTCGCCAGGATCTTAGTGTATATCTTCGCAACGGTATTAATCAAGGCTATCGGGCGATATGAGGATCTATCTTCTGGGTTTTTAATAGGTTTGAGGATGAGGGTGACCCTAGACTCCTCCATAGAGGGGGAAATCCTACCCGTTTGCCTAAAGGAGTTAAACAGGGAGGTCAACTGCGGGGCTAGGTGCGTAATAAACAACTTATAAAATGCAGCGGTATGACCATCTGGGCCGGGAGCTTTATGTGCCGGGAGAGCCCTTATCACCTTTCTCACCTCCTCTTCCGAAATTTCTTGATTTAGGGCTTCCCTCGTATTCCTACTAATTTCCTCCAGGTTCACCTTTTGTAGGAATTTCTCCTGAGTTTCACTCCGAGGGGCCTGAGAGGCATACAGGGAGTCGTAGTACTCCGCAATAACCTCCTGCAGATCCTCTTGCCTTGTAACCCGCGTACCCGATTCGGATTTCAGCGCTGTGATCACATTTCTTGCCTTTTTACCCCTTAATAGGCAGGCTAATAATGCATCCAGCTTGTTAGCTTTCATGTAGTATTTTTGCCTCACAGCCAGCAGGGCACCCTCTGCCTTCTTAGTACGCAAGAGTTCCAACGGACCCACTGCTTTCCTATAAACCCGCATAGCTGCCCGAGAGGAGGTATCGCCCACCGCTTGCCTAGCCACCTCCACTTCACCTTCCAACTGGGCCTCCAATAGCTTCAAAATCTTTGTTCGGTGGGCCGCTGCTGCAATCAGTTCCCCCCTTAAAGTGGCTTTAAAAGCATCCCACCTTGTCCCTTCCCCAGTATCTTCCTTCCTATTAGTCTCGAAGAATAATTTGATCTTTCCTTCGATACCCTCCCTAACCTCCGGATCCCTCACTATGGCCTCTGAAAATTTCCAACCCCACAGACCCTTCGCCCTCCGGCCTATGTCCAACACCATAGAGACCATTTATGATCTGCTATTCCTATCGGCCCAGCGTGCACCTCACGAATGCTACCCACCAGGCCTGCCGAGACCCAAATATAATCAATTCTGGACTGAGAGCCGTGAACCCCCGATAGAAAAGTGTGGCCTTCCTCATCCCCCTTGCTTTCCCTCCAGACATCACGCAGCCCCATCCTACCGATACTGCCCTTTAGCTCTGCAGACTTTACTGCTCCTCCCCCGTATATCCGCTTTCTACCCCTGTCCCTCTCTCTGTCCCATGCAATATTAAGATCGCCCAAAAGGATGATCTGACCCCATGCTTCATCCTCCAACAACTTCAGGACTCGATGCACAAATTGCTCCTGACCCGAGTTAGGAGCACACACTACTGCAACTGTGTATAGGGCCTCTTGGTACTTCCCCCTGGCTATTATTTACCTCCCTTCTTTATCCCTAATCACTTCGCAGACTCTGAAATCTACTGTATTCCGAATGGCCAGGGCCACCCCCTTGCTTTGGTAGGGCCTGAGGCATGGAGGATCTGGTCGAAGCCGTGTAATTTTAGCCTACGCTGGTCCCTGTGTACCAAATGCGCTTCCTGAAGCCCCATAATGTCCGGCCCCTCCTTCTGCGTAAAATGCTCCAGCTTATTCCTTTTAAGAGGGGTATTCAACCCCCTCACATTATGCGTCAGCCACTTAAGCGGACCCCCAGTAATGTATGATCGCCATGCTTGGTAACTTCCTAATTCCTTTCTCCCCATTTGTTTGCTCGTTGCCCTTCCCCCCAAACATTTCCCTTTGTCCCTCCCCTCTCTCACCCCCCTTCTGAAGGCTAAGACCTTCCCGCACTCCATCCACTCTTAACTCGGGCATCCCGCCCTTACTTTTCCCAAAATGGCTGCTCCGCCAGCAATCCCCACGCTTTCGTTCACCTTTTAGAGGCCCACCACCCCTACTGCTGACCCTAGAGAGTCATTCACTTCTGTGCCCTCCCTTTGCCGCAGTTTCCCGGTCGCTGCAGAACGTTATCCTTGGGTTCTTTTCTCCGTTCGTCTCCTACAGTCGTCCACTCCCAAGACCTTGATCTGGCTCGGCCACTCATGTTTCTTGGCTTCGAGCTCGAGGGGGCGTCTTCCAGATCCACGCGCAACAGGTCAGCTCCCTCTTGAAGTGATGTAATCCGCTTTTGGGCAACGTCCCAATCGAAGAGCAGACCGAACGGAAAGGTCCATTTATATCGTATTGCCTTATCATTCAGTATCTTCAGCAACGGGCTCATCTGCCTCCTCTTCAGGAGGGTACTGCTCGCCAGATCTTGAAATAGCGCAATCTGTTGGCCCTCGAACGTAATGGGTTCCTTCAGTCTTGTCGCCCTGAGGACCGCCTCTTTCTGAGCATACCTAGTAAATGCTGCTAAGACATCCCTTGGCCTCGCTGACTGACCCTTGGTCAGACGCCCCTTCTATGCACACGATCTAGCTCGAGCTCTCCAGGCTCACTTTCGCCCAGGATCTCAGAAAAGATGCATTGGAGTACCTCTTTCAAGTTCTTATCCTGCACCGTTTCCGGCAGCATTTTCACTCTGATGTTAACTCTGCGGGATCGGTTTTCTAAATCCTCCATCTGGGTTTCCAAGTTTCTGGTGGCGGTGTCCAACCTTTAAATTGCTTCGCTCTTGGCAGTGGTGTCCTTATCCACTTCCTGGAGGCCCCTCTCTAAAATAT
This sequence comes from Ambystoma mexicanum, assembly GCF_040938575.1. Lineage (NCBI taxonomy): Eukaryota > Metazoa > Chordata > Amphibia > Caudata > Ambystomatidae > Ambystoma > Ambystoma mexicanum. The sequence goes on from NC_090921.1 coordinate 1,012,704,545, forward strand.
CTGTCCTTTCGCCCAGTTGACACATTTCTTGTTTCATTTCTCCTAGGGCTTCATTAAGGTCTGCTTGCATCAACTGGAATTGCTCCTGGAAAGTCTTTGCTAAGTTATTCCGTAATGCTTGTAACTCCCCTAGGAGCTCTTGCCTATGCATTATTGCTGGATCCTCTGTATTCCCCTGGGAGGTGCCCTCCGCCATCGTCTCTCTGGGGGGTCTGCTTCCTTCCTCCAAGGCCTGCGCTGGCCACAGTTCGTGCAGGGTGCCATGATGCTCTCCTGGTGCCTGAGGCGCCTTGCCCCACCTCCCCTTGTTCTTCATGGCCATTCCACCCACTTCGCCTCTCTCTCAGGCTGTGATGATGCCTCTGCAGCGGGCCGCGGTCCCACTGCACCCCGCTGTGAACTCTCCGCAACTAGGCAGATGAGGCTTTCTGTAGCGCACATCTATCCCCTTTGTATAGTGGGCTCAGGTGATTGTTGCTCTCCAGGTGCCTCCCCAGGGGCTTCGCTAGGAACTGTCTCTTAACCACTGGCCCCTCACAATAAGCAGGAGCGGCCTCACCTCCTCCTCAGCTCAGGGGCAGGCGTCGTTCTGGCAGCGCTCCTCTATCTAAACACAATGACCCCTCCAGACACGGGCCAGCAGCTCCTGGCTCCGATGGCCCCCGGCGACACAAATCCTTTTACACCCTCGAGCGCTTATCAAGTCTGAGCTGCGCTTAGGAGAAACTAAGGCGAGCCGGGGTCCCCATGCCCACTTAAATTTCACTGCTCGGCGGGCGGATAAGGGTGCCCCCCCTCCTCCAAGATGGCCTCCTACCTCCTCCTGCACCTCCAAGCAGCCGGGACGCTCCTACCGGCCGTGCTTACTTGTCCGCGGCCTCCCGTGAGCTGCCGCTCCCTCGCTGGCTTACAGGCCCTCCTGGTGTCTCAGTAGGCAATCTCCTCCTCGCCCCTCCGTATCGCAATGCCCGTAGCGTGTGGGTGGGACTCGGCAGGCTCGTCGTCCTCTGCCGGGGCTTTTCCTCAATCTGGAGCTCCGGCGGTCCCCCGGCCCCCGGACTCCCTCCAATCTTTGAGTCCGTCAGCAAGGACGGGGCACCCTCTTGATGATCCTTTCAGCCGCCATTGCCCTCAGTCCTGATAGCAGCAATACCTCCGCGGGGGTCCTAGACGGGCTACGTTCCGCTCCTGCGAGCTATGTCTGATCCTCTGCTCCTCGCCTCCTTATCAGCCACACACGCCGCGGTACTCCGGCAAATTATTCAGGAGGGCCGCACAGCACACAAGCCCTCTCGACATCTCCACAGCCGGTCGCCTTTTCACTCCTCTGTATCTCACTGTCGACAGCTGTCGGCTCCGGCACCATTACCGGTGTCGGAAAACCCTTTCCGCCAACCTTGTAATGAGGCCCTATGTTTTGGGAAGGTGGGAAGCTAGTGGTGAAGTTGTTTTTTCATACACTTATCTCCTCAATCACCCTAGTCCCCAAAAAAATTAATAATAAAAAAGGAAAAATATTTGCTCATAACTTGAATACTTTTGTAGGACAACCTGTCTGGTTGGCAGAGCATAAGTTATAAAGATGGACAATGTAAATTGCATCTCATTTTACGATGAACTATACAAAAAATTTCTAGATCTACCATCTATCCTGTGTCCTACAGCAGCGGCCCCGACCTCAGCACCTACATCTAGCAATCCCAACGATTTTGACCTGTTGACCCAAAAAAAGAAGAAACTAATAAGAACTGAATCACGCGGCCAGTTAATGGTCGAGTACCTTAAGGTCAGTGTGATTCCGGAGGGCCTCCAGATCCGGAATATCCCCTGTGTTTTCTTGGATAATCCCAAATTCATGGGGAACTTTAGTGGGGTTGCAAACAAATGCTCTTGTGACTGGGTCATCTTAGTCATAGAAACGGCAGAGGAAGAAGCCAATAAACAAAAAGAAAACCTTTTGACACTCGAAAAGAAAATACAGGAGATTCCACAATATCCGAGAAAAAATTCTTGCTTGAAAAGATAGATGAGGAAATGAAAAAATGTAAGACTTTTACCCTTGAGAAAAATGTCTGGAAATTAAAGAGAGATGTCTTTAATTATAAAGAAGAAGTCACCTATCCTTATTTAACACCAGGGTTTTTTGAACAACAGAGTGCCAATCCTAACAGCTCCAGAGGCCCTCAGAACAACAAACCCCGTAACAACAAATATGTTACATTCTCTAACTCCTCTAATAGCAGTGACTCGGACTCTACGACTGGACAACCATCCACAAGTAGAAGAGGCCTAGTACAAAGGGGTCAACAACAACCTCTTTTCCGGGGACAAGGGAGGCGAGGCAAGACCAAACAGTGGGGCAACCACAATATGCGTACCCGCCAGTGCCAAGCCCCACAGACAAATTAGTGATCCCTATTTTCACTTTGAGTTCTCATGCATTGAGCCCCACAGAAATCAGTGTCCTGAGTAAAGGCCTCTCTTTTGTGCCAACTAAAATTGCGAACCAATTTAACACCGAAATCGAAATCAATTTTTTTTTCAGGACATTGAGACTTAAATATTTTTTCCGGAATGCCAGTAGTGGGACCTCCCTGAATGACAACGTAACGGGATTAAAATTGCCCTCATACTTTTTACCTTCGAAAATGATGGTTTCGCCAGAAATACTAACAATTGAAAATAAGATCCTTCGAGAGATGCATTATCAATTCAAAACAAAAAATCAACAGAAGGACAACCTTACAAAAGTAGAACATACCGCCCACAAACAACTTGAAGATAATTCTTCCTTTACGATTAAACCAGCCGACAGAGGCAGAGGTATTGTTCTATGGGACTCTACGGCATACAACGATGAAGTCAATAGACAATTGGGAGACAACAAATCCTATAAAAAAACTTGCAGGGAACCCAACTGTGACATTAACGGAGGAAATAGCCAGTCTAATGAAGCATCCCTTAGACCATGACTGGATCTGTGAAGATGAATGGACATTCCTTACAAAACCCAACATGATCACACCAGCATTTTACCTACTCCCTAAAGTACATAAGGATGCCTTGACCCCCTCTGGGAGAACCATAGTATCAGCAATAGGTTCAATATTGGAACCACTTTCCATCTATACTGATTCCTTTTTGAGACCTTTCGTGGCCACTATGCGGTCATATATCCAAGACACCACCGCCATGATCCACATTATCGATCAATTACCACTGGGACCAAATTACATTCTTGTAACATTAGATGTAGAATCTTTATACACAAATATTACACAAACTAAGTACATAGAAATAATGCACCAATACCTTGAAAAAAGAGAAGATTGTACGGTGCCATCTGATTTTATCACAGAATGCAGCAGATTGGCACTCACAAAAAACATCTTCCTGTATAGAAAGACCTATTACCAACAGATCCACGGGACAAGTATGGGGACAATCTTTGCCCCCGATCTGGCCAATCTCTTTATGGACAACTATGAAGAAAGTGTCATCTATACGGTGACCAATCCTTTCCAGAGGCAAATAACATCCTGGCATTGATATATCAATGAAATCTTTATGTTATGGAATGGGCAGGAGGATGAATTGGCGACTTTCCTCATGTGGTTGAATCAACAAGCTCCCACTATCAAATTTACAATGTCATATGACAAAGAAAAATTGGCATTCTTAGATTTAGGGCCTCATTACACGGACGGCGGTGGACCAAGGTGCTATGAGCACCTTGGTCCATGCCGGTAAAATACCGGCACCGCCTTGGTGGAAAGGGGAATTACCGCCCTATTCCAAGGTTGGTGGGGCGGTAATTCCCCCTTCCCCCATTGCCCTTCCCCATTTCCATTTTTGCCCCATAGGGCATAATAGGAATGAGGAAGTTGCTAATTACGGCACCGGAAATTGCGGTACCATAATTAGCTCCCTGGTCCCTTTGCGGGTTGGTTTTTAATGCCTGCAAAAAGCAGGCGTTAAATTCTCCAACCCGTAAAGGGACCTCATAGTAAGGCGGTAAGGATTTACCGGTACCGGTAAAATACCGGTACCGGTAAACCCTTACTGCCTACCGTGTAATGAGGCCCTAAGTCATTTTTAAAAATCCTAATAACCTTCTGGGTACTGCACTATACAAGAAACCCACTGATAAAAATACACTACTACTGTATAGTAGCTTTCACCCTTTGAGCCTGTGGGATAACCTCCCATATGCACAGTTCCTTAGGATTCGCCGGAACTGCGGGGAGATTAATGATTTCAAAACCAATAGTAACAAACTTAGTAAAAAATTACAAAATCGTCAATACCCATCTAAAATCATCAAACAGTCCATGAAACAAGCACGGAACACCAACCGTGAAATGTGCCTAACCAAACAAAGGAAATCCCAGGAAGACAGAATGACATGTATCTCCACTTTCTCTCACTTGAGTAAGGAACTAAGGAAGATCATTATAAAAAAATGGAGAGTCATTCAATCAGACAATTTCAAACCCATTACTCTGAGATTCGCATTCAAGGGAATGCCTAATCTTCGTGACAAGTTAGTGCACACACATCCAGTCAAAAAGCAATTGACATCTGACCAACACCAACTTTGGTATTTACCACCGGTTTGTGGCCTTTTTAGATGTGGCCAGTGTTCTGTATGCCATTTAACAAGTAACATCAAACAAATACACCTAAACGGACGACTGTGGAAACTTAATACCCTCTCGAACTGCCTCACCAAATGGGTGATTTATGGCATTAGATGCCCATGTGGCCTCTTGTATATTGGAAAAACCAAAAGAACAGTGAAAACACGCATATGTTAGCATCGGTCTGCCTTTAGAAACCATATCATAGACAAACCTTTGGTAGCTCATTTCCAAGAAGCAAAGCATGCCCAGAAGGATTTTTATTGGTTTGTGCTGCAAACATCGAGGGCTCATCCACGTGGTGATAGAGATCTAGCCCTAAAAAAGTTGGAACAAAGATGGATCTATGATCTTAATACTGTAAAAGCAGGTCTAAACATCGTAGTGGAGTGGAATTTGTTTTTCCATTAAAACCTTAACATTTAACGGTAATCGTTGGTAGCAGTCCAAGAACAACCATATTGCACAGGACACACTATCTCTTCTAATTTGCCATTTTATAAATTGAAGGCTAAAATATTTCACATCCTCCCAAGCGGCCCACGTTAAATAAAACTAAAAAAACCCTGATTCTTAGTGATAGGTGGGGTGTTCCTAGTGATGTGCCAAGTAAGACACATAACGTTTGGTGGATAATAAACTCATTACAGATGGCGGCCACTTAGATTCACGTGAATGCGAATGCACAGCCATTTTCAAACATAGACCTACTCAAAATGGCGGCCAGACGCACACACTGATAAACGTGAGAGCCAGATCGGCAAGCATCTTTCACTGAGAAGAGATTTCTCGCCTGGAGTGTGTAGAACTAAACTGCAAGGAATAACCTAGAACTTTGAAAGTAAGTGCAGGCGTGGATTGGGGTAAACCCGACACTTGGGAATGGCGGATTAGAGACTAACACTGATAGACCCGTGCATGGTTGTCTCCACAGGATACCACATACAGAAAGGGTGCCGATAATGATAACATCCGACTCTGGAGCACACGTCGGAAGACCTAAAGCGTAGATCTCCACCTTCGGATGTTAGATCAATTAAGTAAGTGAAATTGACCCGATGAAGCACTTTTTTGGGATTCTATTTGAACAAGAGACTAAAACGCCATTCACTCTTTGTGTCGTTTATCACAGACGATGCACAGAGGAATTATGGGTGACATAGTCCTGCCCGTGATGTCGCTGAACTTGTAAAAACAGAATACAGTGAAACAATAAAGCAAGCGACACAGCAATAAATTGAAAAGGTAAACTAGATAGCCAGTAGGAATATATGAGATGTAATACACCATCTCACTACGAAAACGAGGAGAGATAAATTAAGTTCTCTCTTTGGTTTTCAGCCCCGGATTAATTCAGACGCATACGTTTTATGCAGAACAACCATTGTACTCCATCCCACACCCGAAAGAAACTACGAAAGTAGCAAGTCAATGGGATGATTGTTCCTTCTGCTGTGTGTTATAGTAATAATTGCCACAAGCAACAGAGCGGTATCTTGGTTTTAAACTTTGGTTTTTATTTTCATTTCTAGGCAGAAAAGGCAGTGCACATGGTCCAGTGCAGATAGCCAAATTATCTCTAGAATTAACTTTTGTTAGCGTCCTGAAGACAGGGGCTGACAGCACATTAACATCAGGATTCAACCTGTCTATGGCCCTCATTAGGACTCCGGCGCTAAACCATGGTGCTATTAGCACCATGGTCCATGCCGGAGTCCGCCATGGAGAAAGGGGGAATTACCACCCCATTCCAAGGTTGGCGGGGCGGTAATTCCCCCTTTCTCCATGGCCCTTCCCCATTCCCATTTTTGCCAGGTATTTCCCCATTGGACCAGGTATTGCAATCCGCCCTTGCGATATCTGGAATCCACTAGATAGGCCACCTCATATTCGTCTGGAACCTGGGTGACTGGGGTCTGCGTTCTGTGGAAGGATCGTTGAAAAGGGTCATCCTTATACCTCTTCAATAGGGAGACATGAAAGGCTGGATGAACCCTCTTGAGGTACCTAGGCAGTTTGTGTCTATAGGCCACTGTGTTAACCTGGTTTGCTATAGGGAAAGGACCCAAATAACGTGAGGAGAATTTACCGTTGTGGACCCATTTGGGTAGGAATCTGGTGGACAACCAGACTAGTTGACCGGTTTTCAATTCAGGGTTGGAGCGTCTATTCCTATCTGTCCATCCTTTTTGTGCCTGTTGACTAGCCAAATGTACCTTCTTCGCCACCTCATGCACCTCATGGAGGTCCTTTATAACCTTGTCCAGGGCAGGAACTTTGGTAGACTGGGAACTTGACCAAGGTAAGTGTTGGGGATGGTAGCCGTAAGTACAAAAGAGGGCTCATCTGGATTGATGTATGGACCGAATTATTATAGGCAAACTCAGCCTGAGGGAGAAACCGAAACCACTCTTCCTGCTGGGGACTACAAAAGCATCTCAGATATTGCTCAAGGCTGGCATTAAGTCTTTCGGTTTGTCCGTTACTTTGGGGATGCTAACCTGAAGATCGCGCTCTGTGAATCCCTAAGAATTGAGGTACCGTAATTAGCTCCCTGGTCCCTTTGCGGGTTGGCTTTTAATGCCTGCAAAAAGCAGGCGTTAAATTCTCCAACCCGCAAAGGGACCTCGTAGTAAGGCGGTAAGGTTTAACCGGTACCGGTAAAATACCGGTAGCGGTAAACCCTTACCGCCGTCCGTGTACTGAGGCCCAATGTCTCTGAGAAAGACCGCAGCGGTCTCCGATGCAGAAGGAACTTGGCTGAAGGCAGAGAAATGGACCAACTTAATGTATAAATCTACCATAACCATGATTACGGTCATGCCGTAAGACCTGGGAAGATCCACTATAAAATCCGTGGAAACATTTTCCCAGGGGCGCCTTGGTAACGAAGGCTGTTGCAATAATCCTATAGGTTTACCAGTCTGATACTTGCTAGAGGCACAAATGGGACAAGAAGATACATACTGGTACACATCTTTCCGGAGAGTAGGCCACCAGAAACCTCCGCGGATTAATTCATAGGACCTTCTGATACCAGGGTGACCAGATAAAGGAGTATCATGACACCAAGAAAGGACTCGACCTTGTAGACCCTTATCATGTTAGTAGAGTCCATCATTACCTTGAGTAATCGAAGAAGGTAGATCAATGCACCCCTGATACTGAGGTACTAAGTCTCGAAGAAAAGGAGAGGCAGCTGCGGGTATCTTCAGATCCGGGAAAACCAAGTCATGACCCAGGTATAGACCAGAGTTTTCCCCATGGCTGCGTGACAAAGCATCCGCCTTCTTGTTTTCCAAACCAGGAATATAGGTAATGACGAAGTCGAACTGCAAAAAGAAATAATCCCATCTGGCGTGACGCGCATTAGTGCATTCCATTTGTTGAAGCACTTGAAGGTTGCGATGGTCTGTGCGGATAATTAAACTGTGAGCCGCACCCTGCAGAAGATGTCGTCACTCTTGACAGGCCAACTTAATGGCCAATAATTCTCTTTCAATGACCGAATAGTTTCGCTCACTGATGGTCAGTGTCTTAGAGTAATATGCTACTGGGTGTTCTAGTCCATCATCGGCCCTCTGAAGCAAGATGGCTCCCATAGCTCCAATTGAAGCGTCTGTTTCTAGGATGAACGGCTTGGTTTGATCTGGTTGTACTAGAACAGGGGCCAAGGTGAACAATCACTTGAGGAGTTGGAAGGCTTCTCTGGGTTCCTTGTCAAAAGTGACAACTTACCTCTGAATTGATGGCTACAAAGTAACTTTCGTAGGAGGTGATTTTTGTACAATGGGTTTAAAGAAAATCCATTGAGTCTTCCCTTTCACAGGAAGGCAATCTTTTGAATGTTCTTCTTTAGGACGGATGTGAGGGGTAAAACAGTGTTTGAGAAATTGGGAAGGAATTGTCTATAGAAGTTTGCCAATCCCAGAAATCTCTGTACCTCCTTGATGTTAGTAGGTTCCTTCCATTCCCAGATAGCCTTGATCTTATTCGGATCCATCTCTATACCCTCCTTAGACAGGATAAAACCTAAGAAGGATACAGAGGTTGCTTCAAACTGACATTTCTCTGGTTTGACTAGCAGCCGATGGGATTGTAGACGCTGCAATACCTCCTTTACCTGCTGACGGTGGTCACGTAAAGTCTTAGAGAATATCAAGATGGCGTCTAAGTAGACTACCACCGACAAAAACAACAGGTCTGCAAAGATCTTGTCCATGAATCTTTGGAAAATGGCTGGTGCATTAACCAGCCCAAACGGCATCACCCTATATTCAAACAGGCCTAATGGGGTACGGAAGGCTGTCTTCCACTCATCGCCCTTCCTAATTCTTAAAAGATGGTAGGCTCCTCATAGGTCTAGTTTGCTGAAAAAGGCCGCTCCTTGAATGGCTTCCAGAATGTCTCGAATTAAGGGCATTGGGTATCGGTCTCGAATAGTTATCTTATTAAGACCCCTATAATCGATGCAAGGACGTAGTTCAGAGGAATCTTTCTTAGGAATAAAAAACAAAGAAGCCACGCAGGAAGATCTTGACTCCTGGATAAGCCCATTCTGAAGATTGGCGTTCAAGTAATCTCACAATGCACGCCTTTCTTGGAGTGATAAGGGGTACATACGTCCAAAAGGTACCACAGAGTCTGGAATCCAGTCCATGCAACAGTCTTCCATCCTATGAGGGGGTAACTGTGTGGGTAAGGTATCCTGGAAAATCTCTGAATATTCCTGGTACTGGAGCAGGACTGAGGATATGGTCCTGGTTCCGACAATGTTTGATTCCCCTTCTGTAGCCGTCTTTATTGAAAGATTCATGCAGTTAGTGCTGCAATATGTTGAGTTAAAGCTTACCCTATTGGATGACCAGTCAATGTGAGAGTTATGCTTCCTCAGTCGTGGTATACCAATCACCAGAGGAAAGTGTGCTGCTCTGATGAGATCGAACACCAGGTATTCTTGGTGTTCACCCAACTTCATCTTCAAAGGAATGGTCTCTCTCCTTATAGGACCCGAAGACAATGGTGTCCCATCCACTCCTTCCACCGGTTTAGGTCTCAGCTTGGGGTTGGAAGGCACTAGATTCTCCTTCGCCCAATTTAAATCAAAGAAATTGCCTGCTGCCTCGCAATCCAGCATAGCCAAAACCTCGGTAGGTACAGATTCGGACAGCCACAGTTGGACTCGGAATATCATCAGACGCATATCTTCTAGATTCCGTATTGGTCTTGAGTTGTCGGAAGGGCTGTAGGTAGTTCCCCCGATACTTCCCTTTCAAAGGATCGGGGGTTGGAGTTTTCCTTCCCCCTGGGTGGAACGTCCGGGCAATTTCTTAATAAGTGCTTGGAGGACCCACAGTACATACACAATCCAGCTTCACGACGGCGCCTTTGCTCTTCCTGAGTTAAGGGTCATCGAGCTGCTCCTATCCACACTGTAATTTGAGAGGGCCTTGGAGACTGAGGCTGGGAAGGTAAGCTGATAGCCTGAGGAGTTCCACGACCTCATCTCCTTTCTTGTCGTCGTTCTTGCAATCTGAATTCAATCTGTAAATCCTGGAAGGATGCAGGTCGAGCAACCCGCGCAAGCTCATCCTTAATATCATCATGGAGCCCGCGTCTGAATATTGTTTGTTTGGCTGAGTCTGGCCAATCCGCCTTCGCTGCCAGTCTCAAAAAGCGGGATATATACGTCTGGACATCTGTGGTGCCCTGACGCACATCCAATATGGCTTCCAGAGACGTATATAGGACTTCTGGTCTGTCAAATCTCTCTTTAAATGTCTCGACAAAGCGATCATAATCATTCAAGGAATGATCATGCCTCGTGAGCAAAGGAGTGGCCCAAGATAAAGCATTTCCAGTAAGATTTGCGATGATGAAACCAACACTGGACCCTGCCGTTTCGTAAGCATGAGGTCGGAACGTGAAGTATACTTTGTAACCATCTAGAAAATCCTTGAGTCATCGAGGATGTCCATCATACTTGCCATAAGAAAGAGGCATGGACGGCAGGTCGCCATAGTCATCCCGGTATAACACCACCTGTTGTCAAAGGGCAACATTCTCAGTCTTCAAAGTTTGTACCTCTGCTGTAAGATTCTGCATTGCAGCCACCAACTCTTGATATTGCTCCAAGGACGCCATTGGTATATGTGGGCGTTGTATTCTGTCAGGCTTCAGCTCTAACCCCCTCCCCCTTCTCCTCACCTGAGTATTCAGAAGATCTGTCCTTGGAAGTTGTCAATGACCTCTGGCGGTTCTTCTTCTTGTCTGGTGATAGCCTATTCACAGGCTTCCTGGCCTTCCGCTCGTGTAAATAAGGTCTGCCCCCCCCCCGGAAGCCGCCTTGACAGCGATGGGGATCTCCCCTCGGGGAACCCCGGGGGGGGCCAACCCCCTGTTCAGGGAAAAAGCCGGATGGCAGAAAAAACCCTGATGAAGAAGAGTGCAGGAAGAAGTCTGTGGTTCGGTTGTCTCTCTGAATAATATGAGGAACCTTATACAGAGGTTCCAATGGGAGCGGTTCCAGGTAAGTCTGGGATCGGCCACAAGAGTACTTCGAGGATAAGTATTTCATAGTACAGAAAACTCGAAGAGAAAGAATACCAAATCAGGTAAGAAAAGCTGAAAGGATAGGCAAGCCGGAATATCTCTAAGGCGGAAACAGAAAAAGCAGATAGAACAGCAGTAGCAATAGGTATAGACAAAAACGGGAACAAGAAGGAAAGCAACAGAATACTACAGTAGCACCTTGCGGTCTGGTAGCTATACCGGAAAGGAGCACACGATCCGAAGGGCTGGTCAGGTAAGTAAGAAGGCGGTAGAAGGGAAAACAAAAAAGGAAGGAATTGCACAGGAATGCGAAAGGTAACCCGATCCGTAGCAGATCGTGAAAGATAGAATAGCAGAAAGACACAGAAGGACAGAAAGTGAAATATGCGAAAGAGGAGTAGCGTAGGAAAGGAGGGGGTACTAGTATCAAAAGGTGGATTGGAAGGCACAGAATGGCGGAGGAACGCTGTGAATAAGATAAAGTAAACAAACACGTTTTAGGAAACGACGAAACGTGGGAACAAGAGAGAGCTGGCAGGCGCCGTAAAGGTAGAGAGAAGTATTAGAGCAGAAGCAATAAGAGGGTAAACAGAACCAAGCAGCACAGGATAACTTAGAGGGAACAACGAGTGATTCACGGAGCACTGTTGGTAGAAACAACAGATACAATGCACCGGCAAGGGGGCAGAGTCGGAATATATATGGGAGTCCGCCATCTTAGGTGAGGACTAGAGCGAGGAGGCAGAAATATGTTAGTGTCGCCAGTAATTCCACAGTTTCCACCCGCGATTCCTGACACTAGAGGTGAAGTTGTTTTTTCATATACTTATCTCCTCAATCACCCTAGTCGCCAAAAACAAGAGGAAAAATATTTGCTCATAACTTGAATACTACTTTTCCCTCTGGGCGGGTACAGAGACGTCCCGCTGGAGAGGCTGCCTGTGTTGCCAACACCATGGAGGACCGACACGTTTAGGTACCTGGGGGTAAATATTTACCACCGGACTGAGGCGGTACACAAGCATAACACAGAGAGAGCCATAGAGGGGGTCAGGAACAGCATGACATTCTGGTCCAGATTGCCCCTGTCCATGATGGGGAGGGCGGCTTTGCTGAAAATGGTGGTCCTTCCCAGACTCCTGCATTTCTTCGTGAATGTCCCGTATTTGATCCCTAAGAGCCTACTTGTACGACTTCATAGTATGTGTAGGGGTTTCGTGTGGGGTATCTCCAGGAATAGGGTGGCCCTGTGGAAGCTCCAGAACCCGTACGAGAAGGGGGGTATAGGCTTGCCCAACTTCGAACTATATTATCTGGCGGGGCAGCTGTTGTATGTGGCCAGGTGGTTGTCTGATGAAGATTCGGCGGAATCTAGGTTGCTGCGGGAGGATGCGGCCCCATACTTCCTGAGAGAGGTGGTGTGGCTACAAAGGAATAAACTGACGGGAAGAGGGCGGCTATTGAGGTTGGGATGGGAGGTCTGGCACAGAACATGGAAATTGATGGGGGAGTCAGAACCGCTATCTTGGCAGGTCCCGCTGGTGGCCCTGTGCGAAAACGACTCCCAACTGTTTCAGTCTGTCCGTAGGCACTGGGAGCCGGTGGGCCTGGCCACGCTCGGGGACATATGGCGGGAGGGGGAGGCGTTGGACTTCCAAAAGTTGCAGGATGAGACGGGGGTGCACAGAGGCCAGTACATCACCTATGCCAGGCTAGTGAAACGAGTAAGAGAGAGATGGCCGGAGACGGCACTGGCAGATGATCCTGATGTCACCCTTGAAACTATGTATGATGTCTCAGAGGGCGGGCATGAAATAACACGGATATACAAACTCCTCAGAACGAAGGCTGGGAAAGAGTTGCCCCAACTGAGGCATGAATGGGAGGAGGAGATGGGTGGACTCATGACGGAGGGTCAGTGGAAGAGGGTCCTGGGGTATCATAAAAAGGTGTCCCGAAATGCACGGCTCCAACAACTCCAGTTCTACATTACTCACAGGGCCTACCTGACTCCCCAGAAGATCGCACGGTTCGGAGGCTCGATCACTCAAAAATGCCCCAGGTGTGGGGAGGTGGAAGCTGGGTTGCTACACATGTTTTGGGCCTGCCGGAAGTGTATAGATTTTGAGAGGAGGTTAAGATGAAGCTCGCAGGTGGGGGAGTGGTGTTGGACGTGGGATCTGCCTGGTCGTGTATGCTTGGGATCTTCCCCAGGCCCAGACACTTTAGGCACCTGAGCAAGCTGAGGGACCTGGCATATGTTCTGGCCAAACGCAGGATTGCCATGAACTGGAAATCGGCTAGCAGGCCGAGAGTGGAACTATGGTGGGCGGACCTTATGAGGTGGGCGGAGGCTGAATCCGTGGTATGGTTTGAAGCGGTCACTAGAGGGGGCGAGGAGGAGATAGGGCCCTTGCTGGCCTGGCGACAATTGGTGGCCTCTATGACCAACCCACAACAGGGCTTGGACGAATCTGAGAATTCGGAAGAGGAACCTACGGACAATGTTCCACCTGACAGTGCCCCGACTGAGGATACAAGGGAGCCGGCTCTGGCTTGATGGGGGGTGGGGGGAGTTTTTTTTCGTATTTTCTTTGGTGTTTAAGTAAATAATTAACAGTTGTATTGTGTTGTGTGTTGTTTGTTTTTCTGAAATATAAAATCAATAAAATTATTTAAAAACAAAAAAAAACTTGAATACTACTTGTCTGTTATTGAGGAATGAGGTGATCCAGTTGAGTGGCGAATCTGGGATTACTAGAGAGTGTAGTCTGTCAAGGAGGATTGTGTGTTTAACGATGTCAAACGCTGCCAAAAGGTCAAGAAGAACAACTGCTGCACATCCTTCAGAGTCTGCAGAGACTTTAAGGTCATCCCAGATTGAGATCAGTTTGGTTTTTGTTCCGTGACACGGAAGGAAGCGTGATTGTGCGGGGTCTAGAGTGTCACACCCCTGGAGTATCGCACAACTCCTTCCTAGCCACTGAAGCCAAATGAAGTAACCCCTCCCACCTTGGTTGGCACGGGATCCTGATCTTGATATATACATGTACCACGAGGCAGCCGAAGGGGCGAAGAGGGTTAGAGTGGGGTTGTGGATAGGTAGGGGTGTTAGGATCACCGGATAGAGGGTTAGGAAACTTGCATGAGGATAGGGAAGGGAAGTAGGGAAAAAGACACACATGAACATATATGTTGAACAACCTGAACCAAAATCCTTCTTAATTACGATTTAACCTCCCTCCTGTATTCCTAGATACCCCAGACATAGCAACAAACATAAGCACATGGAACGTTATTGATGGCCATGGATACCGTGCAGCAACAACATGGAAAACATACAACATAAGACTGGGTCACAGCATATCTCTTGAGCTCAGTGGGCATATGCATAAACTGAATATCTCTCCCGCCGTGACCACCAGCAGAAGATGCTTATAATTTGACCAGAACTAACTTGATAACAAACATTTACAAACAAAAGCAAGCAGTCACGAACAAGTCAGCAAGAACCCATTTTTTCGTGAATAAGTGTGTGCCGTTTAGGAGCACTCAAAACTGCAGGTCAGGAGCTTGCCCGCAAGAGTGTATATTCACTAGAACTGCACATGCACATGCTTCTTCTTCATAGCCCTTAGTTACTCTCCTGTTACTCTCCTGCACGTGCAATGCAACATAGTTTATGCAAAATAGGAAAATGAACTGTGCGTCCGCATACCCGAAAACAAAATGTGCACATGAACTTCAAATATACATGTTTCCACTGAGGCCTGGGTGGGCTTGCCAGCTCTTCCCCCTGGCAATGCGAAGTCCAGCGTTGGCGACCTCGCCGCCGCGTGTGCCTCTGCGCACGAGAGGCCGTGTGTGGAATAAGCATCCTTCACAACCAGGGCCCGCCCGCAGCAACTATAGCGTGCCTGAGCTAATCCCTCATGAGAGGTTAAGCAGCTTGCTGTCACCGCGGGGCCCAAGGTTCCAAGTCTTCTGCATGAACGTGAACGCCAGCCTCCTCCGGCCCGTTTCTGCATACAAAATCATCAACAAGCAGCACGTGCCGGGGAGAGGCTTAAGTGCCCTCCTAATTACACACACCTGTCACAACTGAAAAGAGGCTCATGGGAAACATAGTTTCTTAGTCATTTTCCTGCTAGAAGCTCTTCTTAGCTGTCGTTTTACTGGGACTGGACCCTTTTTCCTTACAAGGAGGTTGTTGGATTCCACAAAACAGTTGAACTGAGAGTTCGAAGGGTGGTTGATGAGTTTTGCTAAAAATCGGGTGTTGGAGATGGGACTGTATTCATTGGCTGGAGAGGGTCAAGGGAGAATTTCTTTATAAGGGGTTTGACATGCTCGATTATGGAGGGTTCTGGGAAGATGCAAGAGGTGAGGGAGTAAATAAGTATGGACCTTCCCAGTTCTCCTGCACAAGTGGAGATGAAGACTTATTTGAAGAGAGAGGTGGGACAAGGGTCAAGGGAGGAGCTGGAGGGTAGGTTTCTGTTAAATTATGTTTTATTAATGATTAGGAGAACATTACAACAAATCGATAGATATACAAATTGTTGAAGAATAATTTGGAACATGTAAGAATTATGAAATTCAATAAATATTAAGTAATACTTGTAAAAGTAATGCACATGTAAGTAAGATATTGTGTAAAATTGATGCTAATAACTATAAACTATAAAAATTAGGACTCACAGGGGGACAGACTAGTTACACAAGTGAAACAATAGGAGAGAGGAAAGGGGAATAATGGGCTGAAATAAAACAGAATGTGAAAGTATACGACAAATATGCTGTAAAACCACTCCATTTACTTTTTAATTTAGGCACATTCTTTCAAGAAAAGGCATACATTCTCTCAATTGTATGAAAAGAACAAAGTGAGTTCCACCAGAGATTGTAGACCAATGTCTGAGCTGATTTTCAGTTGGATGCAATAAGATAAAAAGCAAAATAAATAAAAAAAAAGAAAAATCAGGGGATTGGATGGTGGTCATATATTGGTACACTAGGGCACCTATTATCAAATTACCCAGTGTCAGAGGTTCAAGAAAAGAAAGAATATGTTGTATACAATCCCACATTTTTTCCCAAAAAGAAGAGACATATTTACTTTTTCAATATGGAATGGGTAAAACCAGCCAGTGGGGATTGACAGAACCAGCATAGATTAGAAACAACACCAGACATATTTGATAATCTAGCTGGTGTTAAATAAACTCACTGTAAAATAAAGTAGTATGACTGTGTAAGATTAGAAACAACTGATAAGGTAAAGGACTGGTTAAAATTTTTAACCCATATGTCTAGGTTGTAAATTCTGATCTAATTCACATTGTTTGCAAATTTTGGAGTTGAGATTATTATCTTCTATAGGTTGATTGAGAACTAAGTATAGTTTAGATGCTTTGGCGGATGGAGAATTAATTAATAGTTTTATACATTTTGACAGCTCCTTTTGATTATAATGAGGAACAGAGGCATTGCTGGTGGGAAGGCTGAGGGGGCTTTAGCCCCTGGTCTTTTGTTTGTAGCCCCGGATAGAAGCTCAGGGGCTACAACCAAAAGGCTAGCTAGTCCCGAGTCCTGACAGATGAGGAAATACTTTGAGAATTAGATGTACAAGAGTACCATAGGTTTTGTAATCAGAGTTATTGAGAATAAAATAGATGCATCGCTGAGGAAATGGAATAACAGCGTCATTATGAAATATATGTTTATGTCAAAGGAGGTAGTTCTCACCTGGGTCTCGCCTTCATTGTCGCTGGAGGAAATCTCGGAATCCGTCAAGAGGGAGTTTTCTTCTTCTTCTTCTTTTGGGGATCCCTTCTTTTTGAAGACGTAGGGTCTATTCCAGGAGCTCACCACTTTTGTTGAACTGTGAAGACAGAACCAACACAAAGTACGTTCCCCCGGCACAGCCCTATTGGGGGAAAAAAGCCAAGTGGCACAAAAAAAAAAAACCTTTGTTGATTGTCTTGAATAGAGCTCCAGTCTTCTACCCAGAAGCAGTGTTGAAAAGCTGGATTGCAGTATTGTTTGTAATAGGCGCCCGTGAATGAAAGTTCCAGTATAGAGCACACTGTTTCCTTATTCTGGAGTAAGTCCACTGGAGGTTGTAAGGAGAATCAAACAAACCCCTGTGTTCAGAACACAGCCGTAAGAGACAGTAAGAGGTTTGTAGTAAACACTCACTGGAGGCAGGTGTTTGAATATTATGACCAACGTGCTGAAAGGCAGGACGAGAAAGAAGCAGTATGGTCGAGCACCGTAACAAGTAGAAAAGGCAAAAGGTAAAGAACAAGAGAAATGAATAACCAGAAAACTGAGGTAAGGAAGAAAGTATTGTTCCACATACCATAGAAATGGAGCGGATGCTTCTGAACTACTCTAAATGGGAAACTTGAAAAAAAAAAAAGAAAAGTATTAAACCACTTACTGGAGAAACAGCTGAGAATGCCCAGAGCTGCAGAAACAAGGTAAGAACATGGGCAAACAGGTGGGCGGTCCAAGGGCGGTCGAGTGAAAGAAAAACCTGAATTGTCAGACGGAAGTAGAATATAGAAGCAGGTAGAACGGGAAGACCAACAGAGCCATGGGCGAAAAGGAACACAGAGAGGCTCGCCAACAGCAAGAGGGCAAAAGATGGAGGAACGGAGCACCAGACTGAAAGGCAATAAAGAGGATGCACTGAGGGCAATAATAGCAGGAAAAGTTTTACCAACAGTATAACGGAGCGAGCATAGCGGAACAATGATTCCTAGAGTTGCAACGCACTGAGGGGCGGGGCCAAGGACGTGATATAGAAACCACTCCAGATAGACTAGACCACGTACCTGCACTCTGATGGCACGCAAATGGTGGAATTTCCACCGTGTCTAGTGCTTCCATGCACCAGCCCTCCTAATAGTTTAACAAGACAGATGCCTGAAGTGTACCATGTTTGTAGCAATGTAAGTTTGGGTTTAAAAGGTAAGGATTTATTATACCATAAGAAGGCACTGGCGATACCCTGAATGGTATGGGGACAATTTAGCAAGCAGTGGCAGGTATTTTTCATGGAGTGTAAAAGAAGTATTTGTTTAATACCAGGCGACTCTGAAAAACTTGTGTACGAGCGCAATAGAAATAAAATATCAATCAATCAAAAAAAACAATGAAGTCTGAAAGAAGTGAACAAGTGAAAGAGGCGCGATTAATCTAGCTTCTATTTTAATCCAAGTATGGGGTTTTTGTCATCAGAGGCTCAATATGTAGAAACATAATAATATCTCTCAATAAGAGGGCCTTGTGATATTTCAGGAAATCTGGAAACATAATACCACCACTATCATTATTGGCTTCGAGCTTATTAAGAGCCAATTTGGGGGTTTTATTATTCCAAAGAAATTTGGATAATTTGTCAATATTTTGAAAGAATGTAATTGGGATCAATGGGAGATAATAAAAAATAATAGGTCCAAGCATCATTTTGATGGAATAAAAGCAGCCACACCAAGAAAGAAAAAGAGTGGACCACTGATTTATTAGAGTATTCATTTTTGTCAAAGATACTACTTTGATTCAAGAATAAAGTGGAATAAATATCTTTTGATGTGTGGTTATCTAAGTATTTAATAGAGAAGGTACACCATTTCATGCCAAATAGAGGAAAGTCAGCAACTGTGCAATAATTAGTTAAGTGTAACATTTCAGACTTATCAAAATTTCATTTATAACCGGAGATTAAGGAGAATTTATTAATGACATTCATCAATGCTGGGATGGCTGTGGATGGCTCAGAAATATATAAGAGAACATCGTCTGCATAAGCTGTATATTGTGTAGTAACATTATTCATAGTGATACCTTTGATGTTATAATTTGAATGAATAATTTGTAAATGGGTTTTGAGGGCCAAAACAAAGAATAGAGAGGAGAGTGCGTAACCCTGCCTAGTACCACAGGAAATAGGAAAATGTGAGAGAAAGTACCATTAATGAAATGTCTACTAGAGGGTGATGAATAAAGAAGCTTAATAAACTGAGCAAGAGTACAAGTAAATCCATGCCATTTTAAGACCTCGAACATGAATGGCCATGAGAGGCGATCAAAAGA
The DNA here is from genome assembly GCF_040938575.1 of Ambystoma mexicanum. Taxonomy (NCBI): domain Eukaryota; kingdom Metazoa; phylum Chordata; class Amphibia; order Caudata; family Ambystomatidae; genus Ambystoma; species Ambystoma mexicanum. Next base: position 1,012,723,840 of record NC_090921.1, read on the forward strand.
TTTTTCTACATCAAGTGAAAGAAGGATAAGAGGATCAGAGGACTTTTGAGCCTAGGAGAGGGCGTTAAAAAGAAGTCTAGTGTTAGAGGAAGCAAATCTACCTTTGATAAAGCTGGATTGCTCCACATTAATAAGTTTGGGCATTACTTCTTCTACTCTATTTGCTATTATTTTGACAAAAATCTTTGATTCAGAGTTAATAAGAGAAATGGGGCAATAATGTTTAACAGAGGAGGGATCTTTATCCGGCTTTGGAAACAAAATTAATAAAGCTTCTCCAAAGGTACCAGAACTAAAATCTTGGGATAAAAAATTGTCAAGCAATTGAAGAAGTTTACACACCAGGACCTGAGGCTTTGACGATTTTGAGACAGATAATAGCATTTTGAATTTCTTGGAGGGCAATGGGAGAATCTAACAGGGATAGGTCAGTAGCATTGTCTACAAATATTTTGTTTTCATGCAAAAAATGTATAAAATTATTAAGAATGGTGTCATCATGTTTATAAAGGTCAGAATAAAAATCAAGAAGGAACTATTGATTTGATTAGTGTTTGTTATTCTAATTCCATGTTGATTAACAATAGAGGTAATAACTGTTCATTCTTTTTTATTTTTTAGATATGCAGCTAATAATTTCCCGCCTTTATTGGACCCTCCATAATATTTAGCTTTAGATCTTAAAAGGGAGGAGAAAGCTTTTTCGGAACTTAATTTATTGAATTCAATGCATTTGCCTAAAAGGGATTTGAGGGTATTAATGGAAGGCTAGTTAAGATATGAGTATTCTAATAGCTTAATGGACTTAAGTAAATCATTAGATATTTTCTCATTTTCTTTCTTTTTAGAAGCAGCATATTGTATTATGAAACCACGTAGTATTGCTTTCAACGCATCCCGTTTATTCTGAATAGTAGTGTCTTCTTGCTTTGTTTATAATAAAAAATGCAGAACAGAAAGATTTAACTTGTTGGATAAAAGTGGGTAATTGAATAGGAAATAATTCAATTTCCATCTGGAGGAAAGGGTGGGTTGAAGTTCCCAATCTAGGACAGTGCAGACAGGGGCATGGTCAGAGATGACAATTGGACCGATTTCTGAGTGAAGAATAGTGGAAGCAGTGTAAACATTTATAAAAATGTGATCAATTCTTGAAAGTGATTTGTGTGTGGGGGAATAAAAGGTGAATTCTAGTAAGTCTGAGTGACAGTAATGGCAAGAGTCAGTTCGGTTCAAGTCATCTTTGAAATTAATAAATTGCTTGTGAGATTTAGAACGAATAATAATGATTTGCGATCAAGAACAAAATCACATATTTGATTGAAATCCCTACTAATTATGATAAGCTCATAATTCAATTGGACCACATGTAGTTTCAAGTTTAACCAGAATTGTGGGTCTGGGGTATTAGGACCATAAATATTGACAATAGTAACCAGTAACTTATTAACAATAACTCCAATAATGGACCAACGGCCTGCCGGATCACGTTCTTATTTGATTAGCTGAAAATCAACTTTTTTGCCAATAAGTATGTTGACTCCTCCTTTTTTTCCTACAGCTGGTGCATAAAAGGCATACTTAACCCAAAGATTTTAAAATGTATTATTTTCTTCACTAGAGTCTAAATGTGGTTCCAGAATACAAGCAATATCAGCCTTACTCTTATCTAAATGACTCAAATTTCTTTGCCTCTTAATGGGATGATTTAGACCTTTAACATGAAAGAAATTATTTTAATACCCATGTTAGTACTAGTACAGTTGAAATGTTCAACCGTACATAGTCAAAACCATAAGTAACCAAAAATGGTTGTTTGTGAGAGTAAAAAATTATAGCTTGATAAATATTGTCAAGCAATGCAATAGGTACATTTCCACATAGCGCAATGTAATACATCTTGGTAAGGGCAAAACACATGGGGGAAAGGTGCATTTAAGGAAAAAAAGGATAAAAGCAAAGGGAAGAAGGTCAAGCAGTAGGAAAGTATCAAAGAGAAGAAAGATTATGAATGTTATGTTATTACATTTCTATAGCGCCAAAGCCCTAAGGCATCTAGGCGCTCCCTCACAAGCAGAAAGAGGACATTGAGGATGGCCGATGATTAAGTAAACAGTATCGTTTTCAAGAACTTTCTAAAAGCCAAATGATTGGTCTCTTCTCTGAGCACCAGAGGTAGATTATTCCATGCCTTTGACACATGCACTGGGAAAGAGCGTCCATTTCCACGTGCTCTCTTAGTCCTTGCCACTTGTAAGACCTGGTCAGAGGTCGATCGAAGATTTTTGGTAGGCTGATATACAGTAACCCTTTCCTTTAGATAGCTAGGAGCTGCCCCATAGATGCATTTATGACAAAGAGTCAATATTTTATAGGAGATCCTGGCTGATATAGGCAGCCAGTGCAACTCCTTTCTAGCAGAAGTGGTTGGTTCATACCGTTTCATACCATAAACAATACGAACGGATGCATTCTGGATTTTTTGCAGTCTGAAAATATCTTCCCTGCTGGCACCCCCCAACAGGGCATTGTAGTATTCCAGGCATGAAAGGATAACGGCCATAACTAATTTGGCTCGGTTATTTCTGGAGATTAACGGAGCCAACTGTCTCAATACTCTCAAGTAATTTTGTGTGTTCCTTTCGATGGCATCCACTTGAGCCCCTGCATCCAAGGAAGCCTCCAATTATGTACCCAGGGTCTTTACCTTATCGACCACTTCTATATGACTGTCCTCCACCAGGAAGCTGGAGAAGGTAGAAGCTATGGTCCCTCCAGACTTCTTGGATCCATATATCATGAGTTCTGTTTAACCGGCATTTAAGCACAACGATTTATGGTCATCCAGTTTTTTATTACTCGGTAAACCTTGTTTAATTTGTACTGATCTTCCTGATAGTCTCATGATAACTCCATTGACAACTGGAAGTCGTCGGCATGATTCGTGAAGAAGAAGCCCAGTCTTTCCAGTTCTCTACATAGAGGTACCATGTAAATATTGAAGAACAGTAGAATGAGTAGAATGGAGAGAAAAAGATAGCATAAAGGAGTACAAATATCATTGTAGTAGCCAGAGGCTAGAACAAGACGGCACTAGCAAGATCAAAAGTGCCTGAACAAGCCATAAAGAATAAGGTAAATGTAAATAAAGTCCTTATGAACAGATACGTGAATAATTAACTATCTTGAGAGGAATATATTAGGCGCACATTTGGACAAGTGCATTGGAAAGTGCTGTCGGCTGTGGAGACCCCGACTTGCTGTTTGACGGTGGAAACTTATCTTCTTTTTTCAACGTTGTGGCAGCGGTATGACATCAACTTAATGAACATAGTCCAATGACTTTTATAAAAACTCATACTTTCCGCTTAAGAACAGTAATATATATCCCTATATTTCACTTTTAGTGTGTTGGAAAGTTAAATGACGCTCAGTACCCAGAAATCCTTCTTAAGGCACAGGTCGCGCGTATTTGGCGCACATGCATTTGGACAAGTGCATTGGAACGTGCTGTCGGCTGTGAAGGCCCCCGACTTTCTGTTTGACGGTGGAAACTTATCTTCTTTTTTCAACGTTGTGGCAGCGGTATGACATCAACTTAATGAACATAGTCCAATGACTTTTATAAAGACTCATACTTACCGCTTAAGAACAGTAATATATATCCTTATATTTTACTTTTAGTGTGTTGGAAAGTTAAACCACGGCCACTACCCAGAAATCCTTCTTAAGGCAGAGGTCGCGTGCATTTGGCCCGCACACATTTGGACAAGTGCATTGGAAAGTGCTGTCGGCTGTGGATGCCCGACTTGCTGTTTGACGGTGGAAACTTATCTTCTTTTTTCAATGTTGTGGCAGCGGTATGACATCAACTTAATGAACATAGTTCAAGGACTTTTATAAAGACTTATACTTACCGCTTAAGAACAGTAATACATATCCTTATATTTTACTTTTAGTGTGTTGGAAAGTTAAACCACGCCCACTACCCAGAAATCCTTCTTAAGGCACAGGTCGCACGCATTTGGCACGCACGCATTTCGACAAGTGCATTGGAAAGTGCAGTCGGCTGTCTGCTGGCTGCGGGTCTGTGGACGGTGGGTTTATATATCTTCCGTTTTTTTAATTTATTTTATATTATGCTGCAGAACAGCTTGTTTTCTTTTTTATGTGAGCACTTATATTCTGATATGGTGATCGTCTGTCACGTATTATAGAGCCTTATTCCTTTTTATTAATTCAACGTAGACCACGTTCAACAAGCTTGTGTCTTAACGTCTTAGAGACTAAGGACATGTTTAATTTTGTGTGATTAAGAACACTCTGGTCTAGTTTCGTGCGAACGATCACCTATAATAGTTTTTTTTAAATGGTAATGACATTAAGAACAGGCATGCCGGCTCAGGAAGTAATTAATCTCTGCTCGAGTGAGGCCATTAAAACGCCTAAACTGTCCTTGTGAACGATTAATCTAGCGCGAGCCAGTAAATCGGCTTCAAATATACGAGCCTGTGCCGTCCTGGCAGACATAAGAAAATATTGTGCGCCCGGAGGAAAATCGCGGGTGGAAGCTCAAAAAATGCTGCCGAGTGGGTGCGGCGGGGATGTAGCCGGGCGGGTGCCCCCATCCTTCAATATAGAGGATGGCGACGCCCTACCGGTGGCCTCCCTACCTGACTCCCTTATTGCAGCAGGAGCTCTGGTTCTGTTAGAGCGAGAACATGATACAGTGGGTGAAGGAAATCCCCGAAAATTATGACAACGAACCAAGAGGCAGCAATAAATATTAATCATGTATATAAGAAAGGGAGTGTTTCTACAGTCACTTCCACCAGTGAACGAGGCGGAAATGTTGATTATAGTAAAAATGCTCATGATATTACTATGACTAGCTCGCCAAAAAATAAATCCAACACTAACAGCTGCGAGTCGAATGAAAGTCCTAACAAACTTGAATTGTATCAATCACCAGTGATGTTTTCTCCAACTGCAAATGCTTCCCCGGAAGTATCCTGCACTTTTACCAACCCGACTCCTCGTCGTAATCACTCTGCCCCCAGGGATAAACTACACCCGATCCCAGGAAACTTTGTAATTGGTTTGGAAACTTCACTACAGATGATGAACGGGGCCTTGTTTTCACTTACGCGTCTGTATGATACTATAGACACCAAATTAAATGATCAACAGGTGCTGATAGCCCAATTAGTACAGGCAAGCAAAATAAAGCAAATTCATTGTGCTTGCGGTGAAAATTTAAATAAATCAGTGAACAATTCTGTAATGGAGACAATAATGGGGGTGGAGAATGTAGAGCAGAATGAGGTCTTATTGATTGACTGTACACAAGATCAACAGGCGATAATTCAGTTCGATGCAAAAAAAAAGAAATTGGGTAGTGTGACTGATATTGTTTGAAAAGTGCTCTCTGTGGAAGTAAATAATGGACAAATACCCCCAGATTTTGCACAAGATAAAAATGATGAATGTGAGGTGGGAAAGACTTGCACCAAAAAAAAAATGCAAAGCTAAGAATCTGGAATTGTGAATGCACCTTCTCAGAGTACCACACAGATGCCCATAGACATCCAATCAGTAATAGAAGAACCTGAGAGTATTAATGCGCTTACTTACAACATTTTTGACATGAAAAAGAAAAAAGTGACCATAGGTTTGAAAACAACAATGAAAAAGTCAAAAAATATTACTACTGCTCCAAACTCTAAGATCACTGGTACTCGACAATTTATTTGTTTATTACCTATGCCAAAATCTGCAACAGCCCTTGCTCGCACAGCTATAGCCAACAAATATCATAATGCACTAATTTCAAAAATAGGGCAGGGATCACAGAAAGAAGCATCGTCACTAGTATATGAACCACTGGACAATCTAGTCCTATTAGCAAAACAACAAAGCCAAAGGGTTCTTGATAGCACACAAAATGATGAAAACAAGCCACATACCTTATTAAAAACGACAAATACTGCTGAAATGCAGTCTAATCAAATGTCTAGTAATTTAAAGCAATGTGCTCAAATGTCATCGAATGAACAACAAGGACGGAGCAGCGAGGGGGGCAGGGAGATATTGCAGAGTTGTTGCAGGATAAGACTGTAACCATGAGTAAATGGAAAACAGAAATTGAGCAATCACTAAAAAGAATTATTGCGCAAGCAAATAAGCAAGAAAATCAACCATTGAGTAGTGAATATACATCGGTGCAAAAACCGATTATGAATTCTCATAACTATCAATCAAAAGTGCCACCTCAACTAAAAAATCAGGCATGTAAAGGTGGCTATCGAAGTCCACAAAGAGATATAATCTGTAACTCCTTAACGATGCAGTGTTGCCCTCACACCTATCGTAGCTTTGACTTGAATAGACAATCTGTAATGAACATCTTTGCTGATATTCCAACCCATGAGGGAATTTGCTCAGGGGACATTGATCAGATTGAGTTTGTTCACAAAAGTGATCTCTCCATATTAAAACTATGGATGAAATCAAATTTTGTTAAAAATGCAGTGTGGCAAGCAAGAGATGAATTATACCAACTAGGCTTTGTGTTATTGAATCCATCATCTCGAGATCACCAGCAACAGCTAACAGTGAGAAATCAATACATCTCAAGAGTTAATGTGTACAATAAAAATCACAACACAAATCTAGAGGGGATGACAATGAGGGATGTTGAAGAAATGAGAAGCAATAACAACTAACTAGACCATCAGGTGAGAACTTTCTCCCTAGCTTCTTGGAACTCACGAGGCTTCAAGCATCTCACTCAGTCCAAGGATACCTTATTGATGAGGCATGACATAGTAGCTTTTCAGGAAATATGGCTTTCCACAGTCCCTATTTGGGACAAGCACACAGTATTATTGGTTCCTGCCATTGTGCCAGTCAAGGGGAGACCTATGGCTGGTCTAATGGTGGCTATAATATCTTCCCCCTATATACAGATTGAGCCTTGGTTTTCCCCTAACAGCTTTTTACAGATGGTTAAAATCAAGTTCCAGTATTTCAACATGGCTTTAATTAATGCTTACTGAAACCATGCTGCAATAAACGAAAATGATTTTCTTGATGCTATCGATGTTTTACTGAAATTATCAATATTGGATTCGTCCTGCGAGAATGTAATAATTACAGGTGATTTAAATATAACCTGTATAGCCCTGGAAGGGAAACCTCTTACTCAGGCAGCTACTAGATGGAACGCTTTTATGGAGGAACGTCAGTTTCTGAGATTGAATGGAACTAAAAAGGGAGATATTCCGCCCAAAACAACCTGGCATAGAAATACGCAAGCAGCGTTGATTGATTATAGCTGTGTGGACAGAAAACTATATGACTGTATAACTGAATTTCAGATAATATTGCAGGATAAAAGTGACCACGATATACAATCTACTCAGTGGGCTTGGTGTGTCACAGCAAAAATTCAAGAAAACTCATTATCATGTAATATGAATTTAAATTCTGCCCAAAATAGATTTTATTGGACTCCATTTTCTTTGGAATCCTCGAATAAAAATGTACAATGGTCATTAAGTCATAATCGTCATAATGACTCTGAGATGCTGACCTCTTATGTCGATGAAATGCAATTGTTTATTGTAAAAAGTCGGGAAAAAAATAAAATTTATCCAGCAGGTACTCACCAGCTGCATACATATGATCATGAGATTGCTGTCCAAAAAACACTATTTAGAGCTGATAAAAGGAAGCTTCTTAAAGCAAGTTTGCCAGACTATTTGACAAACTTAAAGACTTTGAAGTCTAAATATAAGAATTGGCTGAAATCAAGGAAAGCCCTTATGTATCAGCGAGATGCAGAATCTATGCTGAGGTCCTTCCAATCAAAGAACTCAGCCAGAATTTGGGCGCGCTTAAAATACACGCAAAATAAAATACAGATGATGAATCAAATTAATCCGATTCCTCAGGAAGTTTGGGCGTCTTTCTACAAATCTCTATATGCTAATACAAAAAACAGTTCAACCGAGGGAATTGTAGAAGAGAGACAAAAAGAAGAGCTAGCCTGATGTCGATGACATATTGCTATATACATCCAAACTATCAACATCTTGTGCTCCAGGTCTGTATGGATTATCTAATTGTATGATAAAAAAGAATCCCATGGCATGGGCTCAAATTTTTGTGACTATATTCAATCAAATCCTAAGAAGTCGCTGTATTACAGTTCATGGAGAAAATCTATCACTATCCTCATTTATAAAAAAGGGGATAGTACAAATCCAGCAAATTATATACCATATCCGTTTTGGATATCCCGAGCAAAATTTTTGCTCGACTCATATTAAGAGATCTTAACAACTGGCTAGATGAAGTTAAAATGAGAGATCCAAATCAAACTGGCTTTATGCCAGGAATGGGGACAGCAATTAACCTTCACATCCTGGAAGTCATAAAGAATCAAGAACAACAGAAGGGTCAGGCAATGTACATGGACTTTATTGACTTCCAGGCTGCTTTTGATTCAGTCTGTAGAAAACTCTTATTAAATAAATTAAGGAATACAAATTGCCCAAACTATCTGATACATTGGATAGATGAACTTCATTCTAAAACTACGGTACAAATCAGACTAGCCCTAGATGGCACGTTATCAGATCCAATAGAGACATGCGCAGGGTGTATTTTGGCCAGTACACTATTTAACTTTTTCATGTCAGCTGTACGTCATGATTTCTTGGACATAAGTTCTGATGCTCCTCGTATTGGCAATTATCTGGTCCCCTGGCTGTTTTATGCGGATGGTCTTGTGCTATTAGCTAAAACACCAGGGGGCCTACAAGCTCTCTTGTTATGCTTGAGTTATTATGCTGAGACAAATCTATTAAAAATTAATCAAGCAAAGTGTAAAATCATGATCCTTGGACAAAACGTGGGAAACACAACCTAATACACTGGCACATACAGAACGAGAATATTGAAATTGTATCTGAATATAAGTACTTGGGTTTAACCTTTAGTGATGATCCATGTGCCAAACCTTATTACAGAGATTTGGAAAGAAAATTGAAAACGGGCATAGCTCAGACAAAAATCATTCAGGCTAAATTTGGGAAGTTTTCGTTGTCACCTGCCATAACTTTCTTTAAACAGAAAGTCACCTCTATTGTAACATATGGAGCTGAATCAAGAGGTATTGTTCCGGAAAGTGTATGGGCCAAATAGGAAGGCTGTTTTTGGAAGAAGATATGTGGTCTTCCAATGTCTGTATCAGTTTGTTTGATTAGACATGCAATAGGTCTTCTATCTCTGTATGCTATTTACACATGGAAAGCCCTAGCCTTATATCGGAAATAGCTTATGGCTGGCCAACAAAATGGCATAATGTTTATAATGGGACATTTTATATTGGAAACAAAGAGCTTAAAAATCACGCGCAGGCGAAATTGTTTAAAGGTCATAATGGACAGATCTGGTATTGACAGAGATGTCTTAGTCACAAATCCGGTGAGAGCCAACAAGAAACTATGGCTAAGGGATTGGATTGAAACTAGAGATTCGTGCATGAGATTAAGAGTATTAAAATAACAACCATTTGCAATAAAAAAATTGCACATCAGTGAAAGCTATTTGAATACATTTCCTGATTGTAAGAATAGATGTGCATTTATGAGAATAAGATTGAATATTTGTCTCACGAATGAAGTTCGTCATAGGAGAAAAATTACTACAAATTCCAGCTGTAGATTTTGCCTCATACCTTCTCAAATCGAGACTCTAAAACATCTGATCTCTGAATATCCAGCACTAAATAACCAAAGATGTGCATTGTTTAAACATATGTTTGAGAGCTCTCGTTTGATGGACTCGAATACATTATGGAACATTTTGTGCAATACTCAATCTGTAAAGATGAATATTGCAATGGTATTATTTGTTGGATTCTTAAATTTGGGGCACCATTCTGATACTGTTGATCACAAAATGATACAAAGTATTAAATAAGTATCATATTGAAATATGACAATATGAAATCTGAGGGAAAGAAAACAAAATGTTGATCTGTGGCTGATTAATGCAATTTTGGTACATGTATTTAAGTTGTAGCTTATATCTTATATTTGATTGATTGTATTGTTGTATATATCTTTATTTTAGATTGTATTGTAATTTTTTGTATTAATAGAGGAACTATGTTTGTATTTTGACTTATTTTTGAAAGGCTGTATTTTTACAACCATATCAAAATAAAATAAAAGAAATATATATATATTAAACAAAGATAGAAGTTAACATAATGAGGTTGCTACATCAGTGCCAATTTGTTTAATGGGTGACCCGGATTTATCTCTGAGTTTATCAGAGGACTTGTGAAAGTTTGCAGATGGTTTAGAGTCTAATCTAGTTCTGGAATTATGGTATTTACTATTCTCGAGTTTAAAGTGGTTAGCAGAGCTGGATGCTTGTATATTGGAGCTTGATGATGAAGAAAAAGATGAAGCGGGCAAGGTATCCATCTGCGAATACTCAAGTGATTTTATTAGGGCAAAAAGTTCCTCAGGATCTGAGTATTCTTTGGTGATGCCATGTGGGGTATAATAATCCTCCTAGCAGGTTCCAGGAGTCTGTATTTAATATCTAATTTTTGTATTGCTGGCCTCAGTTAAAGTACCCTTTTTTTATACTGAGTTGATTTTGAGAAGTCTGGAGAAAAGTAAATTCTATTGCCCTGAAAGGTTAGATGAGAATGCTTCTTAGCTGTCTGAAGAATTAAATGTGCTTGCTGATGGCATAGGAGACAGGCAATGAAAAGCCTAGGAGAGGCATTGTTAGTGATCGAAGCCTGATTCTGTGCGCTCTTTGGAATTCCAGAACCGGAGTGAAAGAGATTTTTAATAATTCAGGAATCCATTGACATAGGAAGTTAATAGGGTCATTGAGTTCGGAATTTTCAGGAATTTCATAAATTCGAAAGTTATCTCTTCTGTTCCTGTCCTCTAGGTTGGTGATTTCTGATTCGGGGAGACATAAATGTTCTTTTACAGAATCATGGCAAGACCCCTTTTGAAATACGTCCTGGGGACATAATTGCATAGGAAATTCTTGAGAAAGCACCTTTTCCCTGTTTTGAGGAAGAAACTGAACCTGAGGAAACTGAGAGAGGTAACCTAGGCTTTGGAGAGACCAATGAGATACGTACAACCGGAGCAAAAGGGGAAGATGCGCCTACCATCCTTCCCGACCTAGCCTTCACCCAGAAACAATGATTCAATACTCACAGAGGCTTTCTTGCAAGTGATTCCTGAGGGAGAAGGATAAGAAAAGGGAAGTCCCCTTTTCTTCCTGAAACAGGGATTACTATATAGAAGGGAAACCTCCCGGGAAGGCCTAACTAAGACTCAATTAGCAATACCCAAAACCCATCGTAAGATCGTGCTAGAGATTGCACACTCTCACTTGACAGGGGGACACTTGGGACAATCTAAAACCCAAGCACACATCAGAGGGAAATTCTATTGGCCGGGTATCCATGCTGACATAAAGAACTTCATTCAGACATGTGAGATATGCCAAAAGACCAGCTGACATATTCCCCTACCTGCCTCCACTACCGATAGTAGAAGTTCCTTTCTCTAGAATCAGGATGGATATTATTGGACCATTGGAAACTTCTAAACTGGACAATAAGTATGTTCTCGTAATCATTGATTACGCTAGCCGGTACCCAGAAGCCTTCACCATGTGGTACACAACCCAGCAAATTTGAAAACACTTGCTACATTCTTTTCTAGGATTTGTTTCCCCAAAGAAATTCTAACGGATCAGGGATCCAATATCACGAGTAAGCTCATGGGTGAAGTTAAGGGATTATTACATATTACCACCTTAAGAACCTCCGTTTACCATCCCCAAATGGATGGATTGGTGGAGAGATTTAATAAGGCCTTCAAAATGATTCGAGACAGTTATTAGACGAGGATGGGAAAGACTGGGATCATATGATTCCATAAGCCATGTTTGCAGTGAGAAAGACCCCTCAAGCATCCACCTGTTTCTCCCCTATTGAGTTACTCTATGCTAGAGAACCAAGAGATGTCTTAGACATGCTCCGGGAACCCTGAGAAGAAGCGCCAATACCCTTCTCATAGACAACTACCCGATTGCGAGAACACGTGAAACTCGTCTGAAGTTTAGTCCACACTCATATGGAGGAAGCTCAAGCCCAACAAACTCTAAGATCCTTTTCAGTAGGTCAGAAACTGTTAGTCCATTTACCTACCTCTAAAAATAAACTTTTTTGAAAGTGTCACAGGCCCTAGGAGGTACTAGAGCAAACAGGAACCTGTACCTATAAGATAGCCCAACCCGATAGAAGGCAAAAGACCCCCCATCATGTAAATCTCCTGAAAGAGTGGAAAGAAAATCCTGCAGCTGCTACCTCCTCTATATTATCTTGTTTGGTGCCCGAAGAGATTGACAACTTAGAACTCATTTCCCAAGGCCTACCTAAAGATAAGCAAAGGGATTTGAACAACCTTATTAATACATACCCCGATGGATTACGTAAGAAACCTGAAGGAGTCTCACCCGCTAGTCCCCGGGGATCTGTCATCCAGGTGACCAGGTTGCAGCCATCGCTTTTGGATCCAGTTCCTGGGGCTGGACCAGTGCGAGAGGATCACCTGGATGAGGGGTCTTCACAGAGTGGAAGTGGGACACCGGAGTGAGAGACGCGATATCCCCTTCCTTACAACACCTTTTTCCCATCCTACCAGGTAGGATACCTAGGAACTCAACCCCCCGCCCTTTCCCGACACAAACACTTTCTTATGTACAGTTCACCGTGAACGACAACGGACTAACACCAGAGCCGAATGCCTGATATGTCCAACTACAATGGTCATGCAGGATCAGGCAATTACTGATCATTACACACATCTGACATCCATCACACTTCCCCACACAGATAAAAGGCAGAGCACAAAAACACACTCTGGGTGAGGCCAAGCACACGAGGAAACAGCAGTTCCAAGATGGCAGCTTAATACAAGGAAAAAGATGGCGAGACCAGAGAGGGTTGCAACAAAAGACATACCCTTGACCTTTAAAGACTGTTACTTTATGCGAGCCTTGGAAAGTAAGAAACCTAAGACCAGGAACAAAGGCTGACCAAACCTGCGTATTGTGTCAAAGGTTTCCAGGGCTCTCCCGATAACTAAGGTGGGGAGGAGTGATTGCTGCTCTGGTACTGTCATTTGCTACTACAAGAAAGCTGCGTCAGTAAAGACAGCACAGCCGGTGAGTCGGAGAGACTGATCCCAAAAAACATTTGCATTTTGAACCAAGGTTGCAAGCGGAAACATTGTATAAAGAGAACAGTGTGTGAGGCATTTGTAATGAGCGATGCAAATGATTGCAAACTAAAGGAGTGGTTGAACTTTATAATTGAACTTTGGGAGAAGATACCGTAGCCAGAGTGGTCCAGCGCCACGTGGGTGCTCATTCGAAAGTCTCTGTTAGGTATCCAACTAATGCTGAGTGTGACAAAAAGGAATATTGAGATCGTAGTGGCCATGCAACGGGTCAAGCTAAACCCTGTGCACATTCGAAAGTCTTTGATAGTTTAATATACATCACAATTGTTCCAAGCCTGGCTGAGGGAGACTAATTGAGTGAAAGAAAGGGATCTAAGCCCGGCTGAGGCGATCCAACGTTGAACTTTTGTTTTGAAAGGGATCAGAGCCCGGCTGAGGGGGATCCAGGTAAAACACCCAAATTTAATATTTGTAAAAAGAAGAGTGTTTGCGTGTTGTTTTGTACATCAGGCCCTGTGAGTCAAGAGGCAAGAAGTAAAGAGGCTTGGAGACAGAAGGTCCTGAACTGTGAAAATGAAACTGTATCCTCATGCCGCAGAAGCCAGAGTGTGTGCTTTGCTCGAGTGATCCGCCTTGCCCCATGCTGAAAATGTGGGGAAGGGAGGCCAACGACCCGAACATCTTGACATATCATTTTGTGAACACTTCTTTCTTTTTCATGAACACTATCTTGGATTATTTGTAAATTAATTGTAAGGATTGGCAATAGTTTTATTTTAGTATAGGCCCTTTTATTTTGACATGACTCCACTAGGACTGCATTATTATTATTTGATGGTCGTAGCTTGCTCCCATCTGTAGATTTAAATTTAGATAGGCATTTATCACAACCTTGCAAAAGTTCAATAAACACCCTTGAACTGTGGTCACTTGTGTCTGTCCCACTGTTGATAGCATGCCTTCCTTAAAGAAACCAGGAAGAGTACATAGTACTTACCACTATATCAGAACTCCAAAGGGGAAAGTGGTTGATTTGAAGCCATACAGGCTCCCAGGAGCACAAAAACGGGTAGTGATGAACGAGGTTGAAAAAATGTTAAAGGCAAATATCATAGAGCCCTCTTCAAGCCCATGGTCCTCCTCTATTGTATTGGTGACTAAACCCGATCAATCCTGGAGGTTTTGCAGAGACTTAAGGCAGTTCAACGCCATCTCTGCCTTCAAAGCCTATCCTATGCCACGTCTCAATAATTTGATAGATAAACTAGGAAATGCCACATTCATGTCAACCCTAGATTTAATCATATGATATTGGCAGGTCCATATACATGGACCTGATAGGGACAAAAATTGCTTTCTCAATGCCAATAGGGCTATTCCAATTCAAAGCCCTTCCTTTTGGGTTTCATGAGGCCCGTCAACTTTCCAATGACTCATGGACAGGATATTATAGCCGTATTCTGATTTCTGTGGGGCCTATATTGACTACACAGGGCCTCATTACGGCCATGGCGCTCCCGTAATGAAGGGTGCCGGTACGGGACCGGCACCATTCATTACGGGATGCCTGATTATGAGGCCCCCTAGCGGGACCCGGAACAGACGTCTGGTAAAACCAGACGCCCTTTCCGGGTCCTGTAAGGAGACCAAGGAGCTAATAACTGGCCCGTTATTAACAAGCTCGTTATTAGCTCCCTCCCCATTCCCATTGAGCCCTATGGGGGATCAAATGGGAATGGGGATGGGTTTTTCCAATGAGGATTTACTGGGTCCTCCATGGTTGGAATAGCCCGGTAAGTCCTCATTGGAGCAACCCAATACTGGAACCCGGTATGGAGGCCGATAGTCATTTATAATAAAACTTGGGAAGACCATCTTTTCCATCTTTCCACTATTATGAAAACACTCTGAGAGGCTGCCTTACCTGTCAACCCAAAAAAATGTAAGCTGGCTCTCTCTGCAGTGAGATACCTAGGCTTCTTTGTAGGGAATGGTAGTGTACAGCCTCAGCAAGAAAAAGTAAAAGCCATCCCAGATGCTCCCACACCCAAGACCAAGAAAGATCTTAGGGCATTCCTAGGTTTGATTGGATATTATCGCCGGTTTATCCCAAATTCTTTAGATAGAACAGCCAGACTGACAAATAAATTAAGAAATGCAGAACCCCAGAAAATGTGTTGGACTGATGAGGACGATGCTTGGTACAATAACCTGAAACAAACCATATGCCAGAACTCCATATTAAAAGTACTAGACTTCTCAAAGTAATTCGTATTACAGACTGATGCCGCCCTCAAAGGGTTAGGGGCAGTATTATTTCAAATACACAATGGATTAGAACATCCCATCCAATTCCCTTTTCTACAGAAACACTGGGCAGAGGAAGAGGAGGATTCAGAGTAAAGAGGCTAACACTTGCATACCCCATTGGACATGTACTGTTAATAAGGTCAGGCAAAGTCAGGCACTTAACCTCAATCACAAACATCTGATACCCATTAGCTCCCCCCACTCGGATAAAAGGCGGAACATGGAGACACACTCTGAGCAAGGTGGAACAAGAGAAGGAGCAGATCTTCCAGGGTGAAGTTGAACCCACTGGAGCAGGATGACTGATCGAGGGACCAGAGCAAGGGGTAGGGAAACCCTGAAGATCCCTACAAGAGGTTGTTGCCTCTGGGTAACTGTGAAGGATTTGCAGAGAAAGCCAAATCCCAGACAAGAAGAAGTCTGTATTGTGTTTCAAGGACTCCACCGCCCCTTCCGGGTGAACGGCAGAGTTGGGGAGGCGAGGACAAGCCTGTGGTATCAACCTTGACTCGTGAATCAAAGCCACAGAGAACAGAAAGGAATGCACACAACCGGCGAGTTAGCGAAAGACATGAAATGCCGGTTTGTGTCAAGGAAAGATTGAAGCTGCAACAGTGTATCTCTGAATTGAAGGTTGCGCGCGTGCTGATGAGACGCGAAGGAAAGCAAACCTGTAGTGAACTTTAAAGTCAGCGGTAACTGTGAAGCCAGTGATACAGAGTAGCGGAGTGGTCTGGCGAAAGGAAACCCCACTCGAAAGTCTGCACAAAATGTTTGATGTTTTGTTATAAAGCAACAAAGTGAATGAGCTCTGAAATGCGTGATAGTCAAGATTAACTGAAGTTAAAAGGTGATTGCTTTAAGAGAAAGATTTCTTTGAACTTTTCTAATTGTGTTATGGAACTACCAAGACCAAGAGACACTGCAGCAAATACCATAAGGGTTAAGCCCGCCGCGGTTCTCTGAACTGTATTGAGAGCGAAATCGACATTTCTCTTACCTGCAAAGATCCCGCTCCGAATCGCGTAAGTCTGTGTCCCTACACAGCAGTTTGAAGCGAGCGCTGTAAAGTCACGCGATCAAAGTCACGTGAGCGGACTGAAGCCCCGCTCCCAGGAAACCGGCATAAAACTTCGACCCAGCTGCCCTTGTGGCGTTAAGCCCGCCACAGTGACAAGGGCGCCGTTGTCTGCAGTTTCCCGCTGAGACTTCAAGCTCTGAATTGTATTGAGAGCGAAATCGACATTTCTCTTACCTGCAAAGATCCCGCTCTGAATCGCGTAAGTCTGTGTCCCTACACAGCAGTTTGAAGTGAGCGCTGTAAAGTCACATGATCAAAGTCACGTGAGCGGACTGAAGCCCCGCCCCAGGAAACCGGCATAAAACTTTGACCCAGCTGCCCTTGTGGCGTTAAGCCTGCCGTGGTGACAAGGGCGCCGTTGTCTGCTGTTTCCCGCTGAGACTTCAAGCTCTGAACTGTATTGAGAGCGAAATCGACATTTCTCTTACCTGCAAAGATCCCGCTCCGAATCGTGTAAGTCTGTGTCCCTACACAGCAGTTTGAAGCGAGTGCTGTAAAGTCACGTGATCAAAGTCCCGCCCCCAGGAAACCGGCATAAAACTTCGACCCAGCTGCCCTTGTGGCGTTAAGCCCGCCGCGGTGACAAGGGCGCCGTTGTCTGCTGTTTCCCGCTGAGACTTCAAGCTCTGAACTGTATTGAGAGCGAAATCGACATTTCTCTTACCTGCAAAGATCCCGCTCCGAATCACGTAAGTCTGTGTCCCTACACAGCAGTTTGAAGCGAGCGCTGTAAAGTCGCGTGATCAAAGTCACGTGAGCGGACTGAAGCCCCGCCCCAGGAAACCGGCATAAAACTTCGACCCAGCTGCCCTTGTGGCGTTAAGCCCGCTGCGGTGACAAGGGCGCCGTTGTCTGCTGTTTACCGCTGAGACTTCAAGCTCTGAACTGTATTGAGAGCGAAATCGACATTTCTCTTACCTGCAAAGATCCCGCTCCGAATCACGTTAGTCTGCGTCCCTACACAGCAGTTTGAAGCGAGCGCTGTAAAGTCACGTGATCAAAGTCACGTGAGCGGACTGAAGCCCCGCCCCCAGGAAACCGGCATAAAACTTCGACCCCGCTGCCCTTGTGGCGTTAAGCCCGCCGCGGTGACAAGGGCGCCGTTGTCTGCTGTTTCCCGCTGTTTACGCTGGGTAGGCAGTAAGTGAGCTACCGAACAATATACTGTTCCTTATTTCTCACCTATACATACACCAAACAAAATGGAGGGTACCAAACCCAGAACACACCCCCAAGAGAAGTTAGAAGAAACTGTAGCAAACATTCCAAAACACACCTCAATTGTGAATCTCCAAGCCAATGTTGCAAAACAACCAAGTAACATAACTGGTAAAATAAGGTCTACTACCGCGACACAACAAGAAGACAAGAAATCTGCAAAAGAAACTGAAATAAGACAGGCTGAACTTGTTAATCACCCCTCAACACCGAACCCAATTCTAAACCCTGACAGTTCCCTACAAAACCCCAACATTAACAAAGGAAAATCCCCACTCTCCACCTCTATGCACCAAGACCCACTGCCTAAACTTCCTACCGCACTATCAAGCAATTTGCCATGCGTACATCGAACTAAGACACCCCAAATCTGTAACTGCTTCAAGAATGCCGAACAACGAGAGAAGCCAGAAAATAACATTCAATCTTACAGCAGAAATGCCTTCTAAATTATCTTCATCCACTTCTGAAACAAGAGGCTATTCCTCTTCACTTCAACTTGACCTCCAGTTTCACACTCCTCAGAACAAAAAGTCAAAAGATTCAACGTTGAACCTAACATTACGACAAAGAGCTCTCATAGCAAAACAACAATGGCAGTCAACCTATCACCTTACAGATATTTCCCAAGGCAACATCTTCAAATCTTAAAATCGAGTACCTCGAGCTTCACTCGATATTACAGAAATAGACACCATTATGGACTTTCAAGAGCAGAAGAAAACGAAAGTCTCTATAGACGAGCACAAGAAGAACACTGATGCAATATCTAACACATCAACGCCACTTACCACCAAAGCAAATCTGTTTTTTCCAAATACATTTCCGGAGGAGAACCACCAGAATGTAACAACGACTGCCCTTAATCAACAGGAGATAGACTCCCCAACACCAAAAGTCGAGAAGACCCCGAACACCCCAGAATCCTGTAAACGCATTCCAACGACTATGCTGGATCTTCAAAATACGCTGGTGGCTGTTTTATCATTAGCAATGGTGCCCTTCTTAAAGATCCAAGAAGCAACGGTCGATGCCACCAAAGACCAAGCCACCCTGCTAGCAATGATCTTGACAAAACAAACAAATACAGACTGTTTCATAACTTCAATCCCCCCCACCAAGAGGAAGGAAATACTGACATCCTATCAGTCAAGTTAGCACTCCCTCCAAATAGCACAATAAATATTCACACCTTATACCGTCCACCCGGCCCAACCACTAACTTCATAGGTCAAGTCAACCACCTCCTAGGAAACAACATTAAAAAATCCACTAAATCACTTCTTATAGGTGATTTTAACCTGGGATTCAACGACCCTAAGGATAAAACTGCTATCTCTGTAGCTAAAGACCTCCACGACCTAGGCTTCTATCAAAAGATCACATCGCCTACTCACGCAAAAGGACGCATCCTAGATTGGATTATAGACCACAACTGTAACACAACCATCACTTCCAATACTAGCCTCCCATGGACAGACCACAACCTTCTCCTATTTGACATCCCTGTCCCACGAAGCACAAAAGTGCCTACCAAAGCACTGGCGACCCTAGCCAGAAGTGCCAAAAAACTCATCGCTGACAACGTCAGGGCACTCCTCAATCTGCCTTGCCTAGCGCCCCCGTTCTCCCCAGACCCTTACATCCTTGCAGAAATATTCAAAGACACCATCATAATGGCTGTCAACACCGTTGCCCCACTTGAAAACAAAAAAGAGAAAAAATCCTTCCACTCCAATTCCTGGTTCACAGAGGAACTCCAGACTTTGCGCAAAGACAAACGCATGGCGCTCAAAAGTTGGCAGGGTAACCCCTGTGATACCACAAAAGACAAATTCAAGTCAATAGCAAAAAAATACAAAGACGCCATCTTCCTTGCTAAATCTGAAGCCTACAACCACCACATCTCCACTGCCAACTCCCAAATGTAAAAGTAAGAAACATGCCCAAATTTGCATTTACCGAAATCTCCGAGGCCGAGGTCACTGACATCCTCAGACACCTCAAACCCTCACTATGTAAGGGTGATGTCTGCCCCCCTAAAATCATCAAAGACTGCGCAGAACCACTCGCCCCTCTTCTCACAGCTTTCATCAATGCATCCTTCAAAACTGGCATAGTCCCAGACAGCCTTAAAGAGGCCTGGGTACGCCCTCTCTTACAAAACCGACGCTAGACCCTGCTAACCCTAACAACTACCGACCCATAACTACAGTCCCATTCCTCCTGAAAATACTTGATAAGGCCGCCCACAAACAGATTCAATTATACCTTGAATCGAACGCAGTCCTAGGAAAAAGACAATCTGGGTTCTGCAAGGGACACGGAACTGAAACCGCCCTTCTAGACCTAAAAAATGAAATTACCAACATCCTAGACAAAGGCAAGCCTGCTCTCCTCCTTCCCTCTGACCTTTCAGCTGCGTTCGACTTGGTAGACCACACTACACTTACCAGTCACCTAACGCACGCTGCACACTTCTCTAAGGACGCAGCATCCTGGGTAACATCATTCCTAGAGGGTAGAGCTATGAAAGTGTTCTCTAACACAGCACATCCAGCACCCTCCATCATCCACTGTGGTGTCCCACAAGGTTCCTGTACTGCCCCCACGCTCTATAATCTTTTTACCAAGCCCCTCTTTGACAAACTAGACGCACTGGGGATCACCTACACAAATTACCCCGACGACACGCAGGTTCTCCTCCCCCTGACAGGGAATTATCTCCAAGACGCCACTACCTTGCAGCAAATGTACTCTACCATACAAGCATGGATGGCCACTAACGGCCTCTGCTTGAACGGGGACAAGACCGAAATCCTCATTCAGGGACAGAAATCCACCCTCTCCAACCTCAACCCTCTGTACATCAACTTCAACATAGATAACTGCATCATCCCAGTCCTATCCTCAGTCAAAACAGTGGGGGTTCACATAGATGCTACCCTATCTATGGACAAACAAGTTAGCGCCATAGTCTCGGCCACAGCACTGAGTACTAAACTCATTAACACAATAAAACCATTCCTAACTAAGGATAACTGCCTCTCCATCGCCCGAGCAACTATAGGAGCCAAACTAGACTATTGTAATGCACTCCTAGCCGGCACCTCAAAAAAAACCTATCTAGGCTCCAAACTACCCAAAACAACGCTCTCAGAGCATCCCTCAGCATACCGAAAAGAGAACACATCACACAAGCCAGAAAAACAGCTCATTGGCTCCCAGTCAAGGGCCGTATCTCCTTCAAAATACTTACAACCACGCACAAATGCATCAACCTCTCAGCTCCCTCTTACCTATCAGACACGATAGGTAGATCTCAATCCACAAGACCAAGAAGATCACAATACACCAATCAACTAACAATACCTCGCATCAACAGAACCAAGGCAGGAGGTATAGGCTTCCCCTTCCTCGCACCTAAGCTCTGGAACTCGCTGCCCACTGACCTCAGAGCTGAAACATCTCTCTTCTCCTTCCGAAAAAAACTCAAAACCGCCCTATTCAACTAACTTTGTTCTCGTGTTCTCCTGCTGCTCAACGCATATATGTAAAAAAGTATAGATTGTGTTCTACTGCTGCTCAACGCATATATGTAAAAAAGTATAGATCGTCCAATGTAACCGTACGGACATGAACTGTATGTAACTAAGTATAAGCAACACTGTAACTAGCGCCACGATGCCTGCGGTCTGATGTGCGCTCAACAAATGTGAATAAATAAATAAATAAATAAATCCAAGACCGTCTGAATCATGAAGCAGAATCCACAAGAATATGACAGAACCGGTTAGCTGAAATAGCAAGAACCGATCGACTTGACAAACAAACCCTTACAGAAACAATGGTAACATTCACCAACAAAATTATGGACGACAAAGCTAAAAGACACTTACATCCACCCACGCCCCAAGACAAAGTCACAAAGCGCCAAAAGATGGAGGATTCCTCAATAAAGGGCGTATCTACAAAAGATCAAACAACCCAATACGAACTCCAAACACACAATCTACCAATTCACTTCAATATTCCCAATGAAGAACCTCCAATATGCACCCCGTTTGACATCATTGACTTAACTAAACGCAGTCAGTTGGGCAAAAAATGACAACAAAAGAAACAACCACAAAAAAACATCAAACAGGCTCACAAGCTTTCTTGAGAAAACTGCAACTCAAGCCAGAGCAGTATCCCCAACTTTACCCCATAACAACAGAGAAAACCATCACTAACAAAAAAGAAATGAGAACTAACCTACCCATCAAAGAAACGATAAAGACAAATATAAAGAACAACAAAAAACAGCTACCTCAAGCACAAGGAGAATTGATCTCAATTGAAGAACACAAACCCCTAGACACATTACTAGATGCAATAGGCCACAACGTTGAGCTTAAATCACCAATGGCAGAATATGCACATAACATAACATCCAGTTCGCTCTCACTCCAAGCAGGCAATCGGGAAATAGACTCTCAAGAAGAGTCAATGATTATAATAGACAAATATTGTAAGATTTCTTCAGAATCAATATACATGAATACTGACAAATCAATGGCAAACATGTCGCTTGTTTATTCATCAATATCAACTGAGGAATCTTGGTTCTCGCCGGAATCCGATGATCCTTCTGATACTATGGAAAGCAAAGAGACCAAAGCGAACACATCTCTAACTAGACCTATGTTTATAGATCCACACAAGGAATCTAATACATTTAGACTATAATTATCAGCTTCAAATCTAAAACCGGCTGAAACACTAACCTTGAATAGAGCAAATATCCTTCGTCTATTCAACGCTATCCCAACATTGTCGAAGATCTCTACACAAGACATCGACGTCATACATTTCCTGAATAAGAAACAGATGGAATTTGTGCACATCGATTTCTACCATAACAAAATGATGGAATTAGTTATTTCTGCAAAAAAACAACTTATCAAATGGGGCTTCAGTATAGAACAAATCTAAGTAACAAGATTCATGGCCCTTAAGGAAAAGAAATTAAGTCCCAGCATCAAAGTTCAAGCGGGGCCCATATATCGCAAATTCAACCAACAACAAACTTCTAGTAGACCACGATCAACAGGGGAATCACAACCAACAGTAAGCAGTAATTTGACCAGGCAAGCAAATTCATACTTGAAAAACAAAATAACAGACTTACCACGGGAGACAAACTCCCTAACAGACTACAATAGAAACCTACTAACTGGAAGTAAACACCAAAGTACACAAATCAAGACCTTTTTATAACAATCAACTTCTAATGGAAATTTAGCAAACGAGATTACACTATCTTCATGGAATACGAGAGGCTTTAAGCATCTCCTCTCAGAGTGAGCCACCAACCAAAAAGAAATGTCCATAATGTGTCTCCAAGAGACTTGGTTATCAACAGAAGTCGTTTGTGATGGTTTCTCTACTTACATGAACCCGGTGATCACCATCCAACAAAGCAGACCATCATCTGGAATGATAATCATGACTAAGTTAGATCCAAACTGGTCAATTGTAAAGAAGAAAAATATCCATCCCTGGGCCCAGTACATTGTCGTTTGCATTTCGACCACACCATCTGAATTAAATCAACATCCAGACAAAACACACTTAACAATCTTCAACATCTACTGGAATGCAATAGCAATGAATGATAATAAGTTCATAGACTCAATCTGCGACGAGTTTGTCGTCGCTGGTGATCTAAACATCCATCTCTTTAACTTTGAAGTCTTCCGACTGGACTTCCAGAAACTATCTCCAAGAGCAAGGAAATGGACCAAAAAGATTGAGATCCGAAAATTAACCCTAACAGAACAACCCTTAAACACACAGGGTCAAATGCCTCGAACGTGGTCAAGTGGTAAATCCAAATCGATTATTGACTATATTTATATCTCGGAAGGGATAAGGAACAATCTAATTGCTACTGATAACTCCTTACAACCTAACAGCGATCATTGCCAAATTCTAATAACATGGAAGACAGAACATACCCAGAATTTCCGGTTAACTCTTCCAGACCTCGAAATAAACAACGGCCTGAATAAACTAAGAATAAAACAGCAACAAATGATCGATCTAGTCTCCAAATTCGAAACATCACTGCTGCCTGATCCTGCAAAACTCAACTATGAATGGGTACTCCGGGACTACCAGACCATGGCAAGTAGCAATACCACCACTACACCCAAACATGCATTCAATATGGAAATCAAAGAGAAGAAAAAAATGCTAAAAAAAAAATACGTCTACTGAAAAAACTAAATACATCAGCTGCAAAAGTAGCCATAAAAAAAGAAAAACAGAACTACTCCAATTCGATCAAATCAGCCAAAGCGATACGACATCAAGCAGATGCCGAAGCAATCTTAGCAGCAATCAAAGGGAAAAATACGAGACAACTATGGTGCTCCTAAATGGAAACAACAAAGCAACGAGTATGATCCAAGAAGTAGAATCAGATGCTTGGATTACACACTTCACTACCCTTTACGGAGCCAGTGTATTGGCAGCTACGATGCAAGAAGAACCCATTGGTCCTCCATGCAATCTGACATGGGAAACTGAAGACATGATCAAAACCATAACAACTCTAAATTCATCAAGAGCACCGGGACCAGACGGACTATCAAATGCAAACTTGAGGGCCACACCCGAAAATTGGGCAAGCTTTTTTATCTCATCTGCTCCTTATTATCGAAAGAACCCAACAAATTCCGCGTAGTTGGACCTTAGCAATCTTGATCCCAATTTTCAAAACTGGCAACAGAAAGGACCCACACAATTACAGACCTATAGCCTTACTAGATCCGTTAGGAAAACTATTTGCAAACTTTCTATTGAAAAAACTCACCAGATGGGCAGCCATCAACGGAAAACTAGAAAAAAGGCAAACTGGTTTTGTAAGCAAGATTGTAACGAACATCAATTTGCTAATATTGAGCCTTCTTAAATACGATGCCTAAAAATGGCATTTGACTCAGTAAACAGAACAAGACTATGGACCAAACTAACAACATGGGGATGTTCACCATCAAATCTTAATCCCATCAAACAACTGTATACCAACACTTCGGTCCGAGTCAGGCTAACAAAAAATGGTAAAGTTACTCAATCGATTAACACTTTCAACGGCCTGAAGCAAGGCTAACCTTTAGCTGCCTGTCTCTACAACTTATACACTTGTGACTTTGTTAACTCAATCGAAGGTCCACTTGCAAATCCACCAAAACTAAACAATGAATCAGTACTATCATTAATATATGTTGACGACATCACGGTCATGGATAAAACAACATCAGGACTACAGCAGAAAACTCTTGACAAAGTAGCTACCTATATGACAGCTAACAAACTTCAGATCAACATAAAGAAAACCAAAGTAATGAAATTAACAACCCAAAAAAAAGAAGAATTAGAAATCTCCAAACTTTACCTCGAAGGCAAGGAAATTGAAACAACTAACGCCATCAAATATCTAGGTGTAATAATAAATGCTTCACCAATGGAGCACGAATGGAAAATGTATATCGAAGATAAAGCAAGATCCCTAGCTAGACTAGGCCGATTTTACCATTGTAAATTTGGGACATACTCGTTCAAATCAACCATCATCTTCTATAAACAAAAAGTTGTTCCCATCTTGACCTACGCTGCCGAAACCCTGGTCAACAAACAAGGACTGAAATGGCACCTCTACGAAGCCATATTCTGGAGGAAAATGCTAGCACTACCCAAAAAATTTCCAATGACAAGGATTTGTTTCGAATTGGCTTTACAATCACTACAATCCATAATACTATGGAAACAAATGGACCTCTACAGGAAAATAACCAGCCAAGAAAAAATACCAGCTGTAGAAATATTAAAAACCAAAAGGAACGCACTGAATGAAACGGTTCTCCAACAATGGTTTAACACGCTCAAGACCCAGATGGATGTCGAAGGCATCACTGAAGAAATGCTAATAAACAGACCGTAACACTCAAAACTAGCATTACAGAGGAACGACTGGATAAAAACCCTCGGCGATCATACCATATATAAACAACATCAAGTATGTGAAATAGACACACGGGCTATGCATGAACTCCCTCCATACTTGACATGTTTTCCAGATCGACATATCCGAGATCTCTTCCTAAATTTCCGACTAAACATCTTACCGACCCGCGATTATCTGAGCAAGATCAAACAGGCAGATACCAAATCCTCAGACTGTCGATTCTGCAAGATTGAAAAAATCAAAGAGACACTGTTCCACATCATTATGATTTGTCCAGCACTACAAGAAAAAAGAAATGTATTCAAGAACTTTTTCAGAATATCAAAAAAGCAGATGACTACAGAAGAACGGTGGAACCAATTACTAAAAGGCCACGACAAACATTTAATTTTAACGGCCATCAAATTCTGGATGGAGATCGAAAAGGGCACAGAGAAATAGCAGGCACGTCTGTTTATGTCGATTTCCTTAACGAATTGTCCAAAGACCTACATAATGAAAAGTTTGGTTTACCAAACATACCATTTTAAATAAAAAAATAAAATAAAAAAATAAAGCAGAGCTGAAGTGAAAGTGGAAGTGATCCTGTGCAGGTTTATGAAAAAAGCCTTGCACATTCGAATGTCTTCGACTTCAGTGAAAAGTCAGAGCCCTGGAAAATGAAATAAGTTAGGGCAAGGGAACCCCTTACGAATGTGAATAAAGCTTGGGGAAGGGAGCCCCTGCAAGTGCTGTGATTGTGAGGTCCGAGCCCGACTGAGGGAGACCTACATGAACTGTTGATGCCTTGAGAGGTCCGAGCCCGACTGAGGTAAATCTACATGAACTTTTGATGCCTTGAGAGGTCCGTGTCTGACAGAGCGAGACCTACATGAATTTTTGTTGAACCGTGAAAGAACCTTTTGGTCAACTTAAATGGCATTAACGTGGAAGGGCAAGTGGGCCTCGATCCACGTTTTGAACTGCCTTTTTTTGATAACCTGAGCCAGAGTGTGTCATCGTATCTACGGGGGCCACCTTACTCCGTGCTGTTCAACGTGGGGAGGAAAGCTGACTCAGCCATCTTGACCCTCCATGTTATAACACTGACTTTCCTTTGCATAATATTTCCCCTTTACACACGTTCTGTTTAAGAGATAGGGCAGGCATTAGATTTTGTTAGTATAGGTCATTTTGTTTTGACATAGAATGACTAGGACTGTGTTTTCTTTATTATTTGATGGTAGAGACTGCTCCCATCATAGCTATAGGGCAAAGTAGGAGTTTTTCCAAACCCCAAGAATTTAATAAAGGTTTTGAAACTTGTAGCTCTTGTATCAGTGTCATACTTGTGATACCATGCCTCCCTTACAGCAGCAGGGAGAGTTTGACTAGTAGGGATTCACAGTTAGCTTTGCAGGGCTGAATTGTGGAGAGTGTTATGGAAATGTGTGGTTTGTGGAGGATGGATACTCTGCCTCATCTAGAGGATCTGTTGTGGGAGATGAGTGAGTACTTGGAAGGGAATGCTTTGTGTGTGATTGGTTTGAAATCATCCCAGAACCATATTTCAGTGATGAAAATGTGATCAGGATTGTCAGAGGTTAGGAGGTTAAAGATGCTACGTCTGTTTTTGACCACGGAGCAGGTATTGAAAAGGAGGCATGTGACTTCATAGGAAGTGGCAGGGCGGAGTTTCCTTGGATGTCCGGGTTAGAAGGACTTAGTTGGTCAGGGTGGCTGGTGGGCTGGTGAAGGTTGCTGTGGAGGACAGTGTGGACCGTTGGACTGGATCATTCGGCGTAGCTGGAGGGATGGTGTTGGATGGGTTGAGGTATTCTGTTTGTTTATTTATTTATTTATTCACATTTGTTGAGCGCACAGCAGACCGAAGGCATCATGCCGCTTGTTACAGTGTTGCTTATACTTAGTTACATACAATTCAAGTCCGTCTGTGTTACATTGGACGATATTATTCTTTTGTTACATACATAAATTGAGAAGCAGGAGAGCAAGGTTAGTTGAAGAGGGCAGTTTTTAGTTTTTTTGCAGAAGGAGAAGAGAGATGTTTCAGCTCTAGGTCAGTGGGGAGGGAGTTCCAAAGCTTAGGTGCTAGGAAGGGGAAGCCTGTACCTCCTGCCTTTGTCCTATTGATGCGAGGTATCGTTAGTTGATTGGTGTATTGTAATCTGGTCGGTCTGGTGGATTGAGATCTGCATAAGGTGTCAGATAGGTATGAGGGTGCTGAGAGGTTGATGCATTTATAAGTGGTTGTGAGGAGATGTGGTCCTTGACTGGGAGCCAGTGAGCCGTTTTCCTGGCATGTGTGATGTGGTCTCTTTTCAGTATGCTTGGAGCATAGATAGGTTTATTTTGGAGGTGCCGGCTAGGAGCGCATTACAGTAATCTAGTTTGGCTCCTATGGTTGCTCTAGCGATGGAGGGGCAGTTATCCTTAGTTAGGAATGGTTTTATTGCGTTGATGAGTTTAGTACTCAGTGCGGAGGCAAAGACTATGGCGCTGACTTGTTTGTCCATAGATAGGGTAGCGTCTATGTGAACCCCCAGTGTTTTGACTGAAGATAATACTGGAATGACACAGTTATCTATGTTGAAATTGAGGTACAGCGGGTTGAGGTTGGAGAGTGTGGATTTCTGGCCTAGAATGAGGATTTCGGTCTTGTCCCCGTTCAGGCAGAGGCCGTTAGTAGCCATCCATGCTTGTATGGTGGAGTAGATTTGCTGTAGGCTAGTGGCGTCTCGATGATAATGCCCCGTCAGGGGAAGGAGAACCTGAGTGTAATCAATGTAATTTGTGTATGTGATCCCAAGCGCATCCAGTTTATCAAAGAGAGGCTTGGTAAAAAGATTATAGAGCATGGGGGCAGTACATGAGCCTTGTGGGACACCGCAGTGGATGATGGAGGGTGCTGCATGAGCTGTGTTTGAGAACACTTTCATAGCTCTGCCCTCTAGGAAAGAGGTCACCCAAGACGCTGCGTCCTTAGAGAAGTGCGTCAGATGACTGGTAAGTGTGATGTGATCTACCAGATCAAACGCTGCTGAAAGGTCAAGGAAAGGAGGAGAGCGGGCTTGCCTTTGTCAAGGATGTTAGTGATTTCATTTTTTAGGTCTAGAAGGGCGGTTTCAGTTCCGTGCCCCTTGCGGAACCCGGATTGTCTTTTTTCCTAGGATCGCGTTCGATTCAAGGTATAGTTGAATCTGTTTGTGGGCGGCCTTGTCTAGTATTTTCAAGAGGAATAGAACTGTTGTTATGGGTTGGTAGTTATTGGGGTTAGCGGGATCTAGTGTCGTTTTTTTTAAAAGAGGGCGCACCCAGGCCTCTTTAAGGCTGTTTGGGACTATGCCCCTTTTGAATGAAGCATTGATGAATGCCGTGAGAAGAGGGGCGAGCGGTTCTGCGCAGTCCTTAATGATTTTTGGGGGCACACATCACCCTTACATTGTGAAGCTTTGAGGAGTCCGAGGATGTCAATGACATCGGCTTCGGAGATCTCAGTGAATGCGAATTTGGGCATGTTGCTTGTTTTTACATTTGGTTGTGTCTGTACATGAGGGCTTTGCTTAGGTAAAGTTTTGTAGTGGTGAGATATCTTGTTTTGGAGGAGGTTTATTTTTGCAAGCATGGCTGATTGTATGCCTGTGCACCATGCTTCGTCTTTGACGATCTCATTAGGGCATTTGGGTGGTACAGTTAATTCTTTAAAGATACTGAAGAGTTCTTTAGAGTGGGAGTTGGCAGCGGAGATATGGTGGTTGTAGGCTTCAGATTTAGCAACGTTCGTTGTAGTGGCCATCTTGCGGCAACGTGGCTCGTCGGTTTCTCTTAGCTGATGGGGGCCGGATTATGTAGACAAAGGTGCAACAAGGTGCAGGCACTGACGTGGTGGGGGCTTCCAGCACGAATCTGGATGGGCTCAGGAAAGTCGGGCGGGTGGGCTGCTGTACTTTGCTTCAAGCTGCTCCTGCAGCCTGGTGCGACGCCGGCACCCAATGCTGCCTGAGGGAGGGTGTAGCAAGGCTCCTGCCCATATGGATAGTGGGCTCAGGGGCAGACTTGGTGGGAGTGGAGAGTGTGGGAGGTGAATCGGGACCGGGAAGAGTCAACAGGCGGTGGCAAGCCTTCATGAGAGACGTGGCATGGGATCAGAGGTTGGAGGTTGTGCGCTGACCCAGTGCGGTGGGTGGCATTGGGCTTGTTGCTGTAAGGGAACTTTCCCAGGTGAACGGTAAGGTGTAGGTGTAGTGGGGGAGAGGTTGTGCTCAGAGATGGAATTGGGGGACATGGGCAACATAGTGGTCCTGACAGAGGGCCTAGGAAAGGTGAGGTGGGATGACCGATATAGGGGTGGCGAGGCATGTATAGTAGAGGGTGAGAGGTGTTCTGTGTCTCTGAGTTTTGTTTGCTTGGGGGCTACAGGTGTGTGAGAGAAGGTGGGGTATATGAGGGGAAGGGGATGACGCTATGGTTCTGGAAAGGGAAAGCCATGCCATACTGAATGAGGGGAAAGGAGTGGCCAGGGGTGGTCTCATGTGGGAGGCCCAGCAGGATAAGAGGAAGGGGCATGCTTGTAGGTGGGGGTGTGGAGGGGGCAGGTGAAGTGGATGTTAGGCCGGTTGAGTCAGATGTGAGGGATGGTGAGAGGGGTTTATAGCTGTCACTGCATCGCTGGGATTTCTTGGAAGGTGGGTTTGGGAGGGGGTCAGATGAGTGAGAAATGCATGGGAGAGAGGGTATGAGTTCTAAGGGTGGATGAGGTGAGCTTGGATTTTGGTATGAAGGGGAGCTCCCCTCGTTTGAATGTTTGATGACGTGGGTTACGCAGAGGTATTTGGGGTTCTGGCTGTGGAGGAGAGGAATGGGAGCAGGGGGGTTGAAGTCGAGTGAGAGTTCCAGAAAGGCAGTGCAGGGGATGTGATGATGGCAGAGCAGTCATGTTCTTTGGAGAGCCAGAGGCCTCCTCTCGTCTGAGAGTTGGACATTGTACAGAGTGTGGTTGAGGGTGGGTGTGGGTCTACTGGCCGGGTGGGCACAATGGGATTGGAGAGATAGTGGATGGAGGTAGTTGGGAGAGTGGCAAGGTTAGGGTGATTATGGGTGCACCAGAGAGCTCCTCTGGTCTCAGAGTTGGAGGGTGTGTGGTGAGAGGGGGTGGAGCGGGGTCGGTCTGAGTGTAAGGCTCGAGTTGAGGGGTTGGAGATGAAAAGTGTTTCTGGCATGTAAGGAGTGTTCAAGAATGAGGGTGCAAGGGTAAAGGAGCTAGAGCGGATGGGGTGCTTCTTGGACTGCCAGAGAGTTCCTCTTGTTTGTGGGTTAGACGGTGTGTGGTGAGTAGATGGATGCTGGAGTGTGACTCTGGGCCAGTGTGCTGCTGATGGACAAAAGAAGCATGGTATCACCTGTCCTCCCCTATCCCTTATGTTCCATGCTCGTACCTGCCCTACCCATTTTTACATGGTAAATGGCTCCACTATCAGTAATGTGACCTGTTGTGCATGCGTAGGAAACTGTAACCATAACCAACAATTTGAAATGTTGAATGTGTTTGCTAGAGTCTAGGTTACGTTGTGTGAGGAACATGAGGGCATCCTCACTTCCTCTCCCACAGTATCCTCTTCTTGGGTGGCCAGGGAAAGGCCATCGCTTTTAGATCCGGACCCTGTGGGTGGATATGCGAGGGAGGATCACCTGGGTGGAGGAGACCTGGGGAATGGGGAGAGGACGTTGCGAGAAACCTTAAGGTGTCTCACCCGCTAGTCCCTGGTGATTTGTCGTCCAGGTGGCCAGGACACGGCCATCTCTTTTGGATCCAGTTCCTGGGGATGGACCAGTGCGGGAGGATCACCTGGATGAGGGGTCTTCCCCTTCCCTGTAACACATTTTCCCAATCCTACCAGATAGGATACTTAGGAACTCAACCCCTGCCCCCATTTACCAACACAAACACTTTCTCACGGACAGCTCACTGTGAGAGAAAACTGACTAATATCCGAGCCGTATATCTGACATGTCCCAACACAAGGGTCAGGCAAAGTCAGGCAATTACTGATCCTTACACACACCTGACTTCCATCACACCTCTCCATACGGATAAAAGGCGGAGCACGAAAGCACACTCTTAGCAAGGCAAAACACACGAAGAAGCAGCAGTTCCAAGATAGCAGTTTAATACGAGGAGAAAGGCGACAAGATGAGAGAGGGTTGCAAGGAAGGAAGCACCCTTAACCTTTTCTGAGAAGAAACGCTACTTTCACGAGCCTTCGAGAATAAGAAATATAAGACCTGGAATTAAAGCTGAAGAAAAGTGCATTGTGTGTCGGAGGTACCCGGGCCTCTCCTGCATCGATAGCCAAGGCGGGGAGGAGCGTTTGCCGCCATGGTACTGTCATTGGCTCCTACAACAAAGCAGCGCCAGTAAAGTCAGCACAGGCAGTGAGTCGGGGGGACTGATAGCAGACCTTTCTGTGTTAGAACCAAGGTTGAAAACGTCAACATTGTATGAAGAAATCTGAAGAGAACAGTGTGTGAAGCGTATGTGATGAGTGACACAAATAAAATTGAACATACAAGGAGCGACTGAACTTTTGAAGCCAAGATAGATACCATATACAGAGTAGTATGGCACCACGTGGGTGCACATTCAGAGGTCTCTGTTAGTTATTTAACTGATAGGTGGCAAATGTAAATTGTGAATTGTGAAATGAAAGTGGTCCTGCAATGGGTCATGCTAAACCCTGTGCACATTCAAAAGTCTTCGATTGCTAATTCGAACTGCAATTGGTCCGAACCCGGCTGAGGGAGACTAATTGTGTAAAAGGAAGGATCTGAGCCCAGCTGAGGGGGATCCAGGGTGAACCATGAGTCACTCGAGAAAGAATATTCTCTGAACAAGGGAGTCTGAGCCTGGAAGAGGTATCCAAAGTAACAATTGTGGTTTAAAAGGGGATCTGAGCCCGGCTGAAGAGTGAATCACCTGAATCACCTGACTTGAGTTCTTGTAAGAGGAAAGGAACTTTTTGTTAGTTTTGATACATCAGGCCCTCTTAAGAGGCTTGGGCACAGAAGGCCCTGATGAGAGGGTGAGATGGGAGGAAAGGAGAAAGGGATCACTCCAGGAGAGAGGAGTGGTGAGAGAGGTACAAAGGGGAAGGTCTGAAGAGATCAGTACATCCAGAGTGTGCCCTGCAGAGTGAGTCGGGCCAGAAGGGAGAATAGAGAGTGAGAGAGAGTCGCAGAGGTTGTGAAAGAGTCCAGAGGAAGGACAGGAAGCATCCAGGTGGATGTTAAATTATCCAAGAAGGAGGAGTTGAGTGGTCGAGACCAGGAGGGAAGAGGAAAGTTCCACCCATTCAGAGAGGAATGTGGAGATCTGACCATGTGGCCGATAGATAGTAGCCACAGTAAGGGAATGGCTGGGAGAGAGAGCCTGCAGACGAGGCATTCGAAAGAGGAGTAGGCCTGCGTAGGAATGACAGAGGCAGGAATCCACTCAGGGAAGATCAGGGCTACTCCCCCTCCGGAACGGTTGGACCTGGGCGCAGAGAGGATCTTGTAGCCATCAGGGAGGAGAGTGTCAAAGCTTGTGACAAAGCTGGCCGTCAACCATGCCTTCCTTACATGTGGTGTCAGAAGTGGGATGTGATTCAGTAGATAAAAATTGAGAATCTGTGCTTAAAACTGTTGTACCGCCAGAAGGGGAAAATAGAATTGTTGAACTTCTTGACTCTGATCGTGTATCTACTCTTAAAGAGGTTTTGCTCTCTCAACTACATATCCCAACTAGTCAACAAGTCCTGTTTTTCAAAACTTAAGTACTATTAGATACCATCCCACTCTTTCATTATCATATCCAACAGTAGGATTGAATACTATTGAAAATCCAAACAGCCTTTGCCTTCATTAGACCTATTGCCCTAAACCCTTCTGCTCCCAAACCTTTTTTTTTGGTACCCAATTACCATCAATTGTGGGGCCATCAGGGTAATGGTAATGGTAATGTTTATTTATAAAGTGCCTATACACAGGCAGTGTTTCATAGCGTTCAAGGAGGGAGGGAAGATGGGGGAAAACATCAGTCGTGCAGAGCCCTTGAAATTTTGAGACGATAACGGTCTGCACAGGCAGAGTAAGTGAGTATGATACATTTAAAAGTTTAGATACAGCAAATAGGCCTGACGGCAACTATGTGTTTTTTTTCAAGTGCACATTAAGGGGTGAATACAAGGGAGAACAGACAGACGATCTTCAGGCAAAGCTGCATTCCGATCATGTAAGTGCAGGACGGGCAAGGCAGGGGCGGGGGTCCAAGTGCACCCAGTCGGTAGAGACTGGGGTAAGTGCGGAGAGAGAAGCTTCTCTAGGAATTAGTACAAGTGCAGTGAATGGGGTGGGGTGCAGGGCCCTGATGCAAGTGCAGAGAGTTTGGCACGGTCATTTTCTTAATAAATGTTACTGCCGAAGCCGGAAGTAGCTGAAAGTGACGCCACCCTGTGGTTCCATATTGGAAGACTGTCATTCAGCTTCCTCGATTCGCTCTTTGTCCTTTTTTAGTGTTCATCACTATAAACACCCAGTCCACGGCTTGCAAGGGTAGCCAATCCCGTTAATATCTCTCTTCTTTGGGGTAGAGAAAAATAAACAAATAGAGAAAATAAACTCTTATAGTTTATTAGGTGCTTTGGTATCAACGTTTTTCTCGAGTGTAAAAAAAATGCCCAAAACGAGATCCAGAGAAAAACTGATCTTCTCCTTACCACTCATAGTAGTTTACCGCTTCATACACCATGGCCCTCATCCCCATCAATACATGAACAATCCTTTAAGTATCTCTTTTCTCACGCTTTGAGTGGAATAGGGGTGAAGGGAACAGGGAAAGATACCCATTTTTTATATACTTCTAGACTCTCACATTATTATATTGCTTACATGTGGACTGCAATTCAAGTCAGGAGTAGAGGTAAAGAGCTACCAGCTCATTTTTCACTCACGGGTTTACAGGTTATTATGTGGATACTTATCAGTATTTCAGATCGTCTGCCACTCAATTGCCTCATTCAAACCTTTGGAGTCACTTTGGGTTAAAAAAATAAGCCTTTGTTCTTTCTCCAAGAGAATCTTGCTTTTGATATTATGACTACTACCCTGGATAGTTAGTAACACTGTCCAGTGAAAATCTTCATGGCCATGTTTTTCTTGAATAAAATATTTCACCATAGGTGCCAGTAGAATCGTGTTTTTTATACATATTATTTATATATATTCTTGTGCTCTATAATCTGCGTTTGACCTTTCTGTTCGTTTTTCCTATGTATCGCAATTTACATGGTCATGTGATCATATAAATCGAATATTCCGAATTACAATTTGAGAGGTGTTTTTCTGCCATAATTTAGGTAGTCCAATGTCTACCTCTTTTGTTTTTGCGGTTAACTTACAAATTGTGCAATTACCACATGGGTAGTGGCCAGTTGGTGGCTGCAGACCCCAAGTTTCGGTCAGACTCATAATTCTAGGGACCTAATCTTTTAATTTACTGCTGCTTACCCTGTTGCCAATCGTGGTTCATTTTTTGTACGTGAAAAAAGGGGAGTGGTATTTCTGAGTTTGTATCAGTAAACACTTTCCAATGTTTCCGGACTATGTGACTGATCTTCAAGCTCAAGTTGGTAAACATATTCACACAGACCAGACGTTCTAAGGTATCCTGTTTGTTTTATTTTACGAATCAAGTTCTTCGCTTCTTCCTCAAAAGCTATACATTGACTGCTATTCCTCTTTAATCTTAAATATTGACCGTATGGCAAGTTATCCCTGAGGTGTTTCACATGGTGACTTTGATAGTGTAATAGAGAGTTCTTCTCAGTTGATCTATGGAAAGGATTGACCAGGAGGTGCCCTGCTTTATGGAAAATGGTAAAATTCAGGAAATCTCTCGAGTCTTTCTGTATGTTCATGGTAAATTTCAAATGCTGATTAAGTCGGTTCAGCCATATAAGAAACTCATTGGCTCTCTCTAATGTTCCTGTCCATATCATTATTACATAATCGATGTAGCAAGCCCATGATTGCAGCTGTTGTTCAAAAGGGTGGGCTGTATAGATGTGTCTTTACTCAAAGAACTTGACGTAAAGATTCGCTAACCTGGGGGCCCCTATTGCGGGGTCCCTTCAATTTGCTGAATGAAAGACCCCTGAAATTAAAAAAAAATCATTGTCAGGGCTACTTCAATACACCATACTATAAACAAACTCGGGGACAGGATCACTATCTGGTCTAGTGAGCAGAATTTCTTCAACTGTCTCCAACATTTCTTGTTGTGGGATATTGGTGTATAAAGAGATGATATCCAAACCAACTAGATAGGAATTTGAACAGTCATATGGTACATTTTCAAACTTTTTTATGACATCCTTTGTGTCCTTCAGGTAAGATTTCATACTTACTACATAGGCTTTCAAGTAGTGGTCTGGAAATGTTTGATAGGGGCTCAATAATGGAGTTAATCCCGGCCACTATAGGTCTACCCGGAGCCGGGTCGGGATTGTTCAAAAAAGTCCATTCTTGTTTGCTGATCCATCCTCTATCATGGGCCTGCCTTCATGGTTTTTAGTTCGATCACCGTTCTCAATTCTTTAGTAGGATCTATAGCCAGTTTCTTATAATACCAAATGTCATTCAATTGTCTATAACACTCGTCAATATAGTCTATTTTGTTCAGCATTACTATTGCACCGCCTTTATCGGCTTGTTTGATAATAATGCTGTTATTAGATGACAAAGCTTCCAGGGCCACTTTCGCAAGTGTATTTAGGTTCTGAAATAGAGGGATCTCAAGTTTTTCCAATTTTACTACGTCTGCCAGTTCTCTTTTTTTTCAAAGATATCGATTCTGGTGAGAAGGCATAGGTGGGAAGGCAGAAAGTAGAGGGGTTTCTAAGACCTGTGTGATTCACCATCCGGGAATCACTACATTCTTCAGTCTGGTTGGCAAAGAATTCTTTCAAACGTATTTTGCGCATTAATTTAAAGAAATCCATACGGAACAAAAATGGATCATGTTTTTTCGAGATTACATAACGTACACCTTTAATCAGAACTTTTATTTCCATCGGGGTCAGTTCATAATTGGACAGGTTCACTTAAAGCGATTGCCGCTCTGCGTGTATCGCTGGTCCCCGTTCCAATTGCCTCTGTTGGAGCCTTTGTAGTCAAAAGACTGAGAACCCAGATTCTGATTCCCTCTTCCTCTCTTATAGTTAGAATTGCCTCTACCTCTATTAGGTGTAATTCAAGACGTACCCTCCCCCGGGTTATCCGGGTCACTACTGTCATGATGCCTACCTCCAAGGAGCCAGGTCCGACCCAGCAACCCCAGAGGCAGGCATCATTTCCCCTAGGGGAGTGCCAGCGGGCCCAAGCTGGGGCCCTTTGGACACAGTCCTGGCGCCTTAGGCGCCAGGCTCATGTTGGACCTCTGTCCTGGCGCCTTAGGCGCCAGGCTCATAAAGCTGGACATGTGTTCAAGTGTTTTAATGTGCACTTACCTGATGCAGACCATGCTGCCACATCCAGGCCCTCTTGAGGCCTGAATGGAACTACTTTACCTGTGGGACTACTTTCCACCCGGGTGTGGTCGGGGAAGGATACATACCTGATTGGAGGAAGGATACACACTTGGAACTTCTTCCAAAGCTATTTAAACCACACCCGATCAGCAACTCACGCTTCGCGTTGTTCTGCTCCTCGCAGCTGGACGCTCACCGTGTCAGCTCCTGCATCTGGACCTCAGCCACGCCTGTCAGTATCCTGGGTCACCTGCAAAGGGAGACAAAAGACCTTACCTGCTAAATCAGCACCACAGAGACTTCACACCGACGATCCTGAAAAGGAAGACATCATTTTAAAAGCATTTCGCTACGATCGCTGCAGCGCTGCATTTCTCTCACCTTTCCTGGACGCCACCATCTTCAGCAGCGATCATCCGGATCCACAGCCACTTCCCAGAGCCTAGAGAGAAAAAGACAAGAACAAGGTGAGAGAAGGAAGGGAATAGGAAAAGCTCAGTTTCCTTCTAAGTCTTACCTGTTGGGTCATTCCCATTTCATTTCGGGTCTTGCCGCTTCCAGGCATCCGGACCCCGGCCCCTATGGGGAAAAAAGACAAAGACATTGAATGAGCGAATGCAAAGACATTACCCCAGCGCTCATCCAGAACTCACCTGTCATTTACTGGAACTGCACGTTTCACTTCGGGTCGGCGCCATATCTCCGGCATTCCGAACCCCGGCCCCTAAGGGGAAAAAGACAATGAACATTATTATTAGGCTTGGACTTTTGAACTTGCAACAGAACTTTTACAGAGCCTTACCTGAATAGTCAAACTTACCTGAACTCCCATCAATCCTCAATCCAGTGAAGTAACTGGGTTTCAACGCGCCCCTGCATCAGAAGCAGGATGGAGAGCTCATCCTTCCTGACCCTAAGGTGAGACTTCACGGGGAATCGTGGAAGGGTATCGTGGAGGGTTGGAAGAGAGTGGGAGGCTTGAGCATAACTCAGTCAGTAGGTAATACTCCCTTTTCACGCACAGGGGAATATTCCTGCGAGCCGGAGAAGCCAGAGTAGAGGGGCCCTTCCTGTCCATCTTCAGAGTCCTGCGCTTCACCATTGAAGAAGCATCAGCACTCGAAGCCAGACATGCGCCTCTGTGGGAATCAGGTGAGCGTTACAGAACGCGAAGCGTACCCACAATTTCCCACCCGGGCGCTATGGAGACTTCCGAGACTGACCAGCTGGCCCAGCTTTTGGGGGAATTACGGGCGGAGGTGCACTCAGCCCGCCAGGAGACTAACGCTCTCAAAAGAGAACTGATCTTCTCCAAGGAAAGAACAAATGACCTAGCCAAAAGGTTATTACAGGCCCAGGCAGGGCACACTCCTTTACCTAATTCCGGAGACATTTCCACATCAATGGGTTTGAGTAACCCAGTACAAATTAATCTACCTGGACACATGCCTTTGGCCCCGCCTGAACGTTTTGCAGGGGATCCCAAGAAATATGCCGTCTTTATGAACCAATGTCGTTTACACTTTCTATGCAGACCCGGAGCCTTCCCTAACGATCAGACCAAGGTAGCCTTTATACTATCTTACCTCAGTGGCAGTGCTGCCGATTGGTCTATTCCATTGGTAAATCAGGATGATCCCATTCTCCAGAATTTTCAGGGCTTCCAGGCCAGCATGGAAAGATTGTTCGCTCGACACTCTCAAGGACAGGCCCTTGATAACGAACTGCTATCCTTACGACAAGGTAATCAGGATCTTCTGTCCTACATTGCCACCTTTAACAGACTGGTTGTGGAAACTGGATGGCCAGAAAACAAAAGGATCACATTGTTTCATCGAGGCCTGCGCGGAGAGCTTAAGGATGTTCTAGCTCAGATAGTAAACCCACCCCAGGTCTGCGCAGACTACATAAACTTGGTGGTTCAACTTGATCACAGACTTCAAAATAGAAAAGCAGATCGGTTCAAGTATGAAAACCGAGTACCGATCAAAACCCACGCTAACTCCAAGAGTACCGACGTATCAGAACCTATGCAAATCTGTGGTGTTAAAGGACCATTAACGCAGAAAGAACGAGAGAGAAGGCGGCAAATGCAACTTTGTCTGTATTGCAGGACTTCCGGTCACTTTCTTCGAAATTGTCCAGTTAAACCACTTAAGAAGGTGGTTGGAACTACTGATAACGAATTATTGACACCTGATTCGGGAAACGACCTAGCCCGACAAGCGTAGGGGTCCGCTTGCCGAGCTTGAAAACTAACTCTTTGACCTCGCATTTTGTCATGCCAATGGTGCTCGTGGACCCAAAACAGCCTCAGCAGTTGCATGCTATAAAAGCATACATAGACAGTGGAGCTATTGGAAATTACATAGACCGTGAATTGGCTTCCAGGATTAAGCTTCCTCTCCGCCCGAAAGTAACCCAAGATGTCATTACTACAGTAGATGGAACCGAAATAGCCTCAGGGCCTGTAACGCATTCCACTGTTGAAGTGACTCTGGTGGGTCAGGATGGACATCGGGAAGCAATCGTGTTTGATGTGATCAAGGCCCCACAATTTCAAGTAATTCTTGGAATTCCTTGGTTAGAAACACATAATCCCAGAATTGACTGGCGAGCAAAGAAGATACGTTTTCCTGATTGTGAACCAACTTGTTATCCAAGAAATCCAGCTATGGGTCTACCCTCAGCAACTTCCACCCCTGTACAGCTACCGTCAGAATACCAAGAATTCCAAGACGTTTTTCAGAAAGAACAGGCTAACACGTTAGCTCCCCATCGGTCTTATGATTGCCAAATCGATCTGGTACCCAATGCTCAACTACCTTGTAGTAGGATTTATGCTCTTACGGAACCTGAGAACCTGCATTTGCGTCAGTATTTAGATCAGTACCTAGCCAATGGTTTTATTCTCCCGTCCAAGTCTCCTGTCACTTCAGCTCTGTTCTTCGTGCCGAAAAAAGAAGGCGACCTTAGAACGTGTATAGACTATCGCGCCCTAAATCAAATAACGATTAAGAATCGTTATCCTCTGCCCTTGATCCCTGAGCTTATCGACCAGGTGAAAGACGCTTGTGTGTACACCAAGTTAGATCTCCGAGGAGCTTATCATCTGGTGCGCATAAAAGAAGGCGACGAATGGAAGACTGCATTCCGCACCAAATTTGGGCTCTTCGAATATCAGGTGATGCCCTTTGGGTTGTGCAATGCACCTGCCGCCTTTCAGTACTTTATGAATGATGTTCTTCGGGAACTTATCGACGTCTGTGTCATTGTTTACATTGACGACATCCTGGTGTACTCTTCTTCAGAATCCGATCACAGAAAACATGTTAGGGCAGTTCTTGAGAAATTGCGCCAGCACAGACTATTTGCAAAACTCGAAAAATGCGTTTTTCATACCACAGAAGTTGAGTTTCTCAGATTCATCATGACACCTCAAGGAGTCTGAATGGACTCGCGAAAGGTGGACGCCATCCTCAAATGGCCATCTCCTAGCTCGGTGAAGGGAGTTCAGAGCATGCTCGGCTTTGCCAATTTCTATCGAAGATTTATCCCGGAATTTTCCCGAACAGTCCAACCCATCACCGCTCTCCTAAAGAAAAACAAACGCTTCGAATGGACTCTTGAGGCCGAACAAGCCTTCCAGGACCTGAAAACCAAATTCACCTCTGCACCTGTATTGAAACACCCGCACCCAGATCTCCCGTACATAGTGGAAACCGTTGCATCCAGTTCGGCCATGGGAGCTGTCCTGTTGCAAAGAGACCCAAAAACTAACCAACTACACCCAGTGGCCTTTTGGTCCAGAAAATGTTCTCCTCCTGAAATCAACTACGCAATTACCGATAAAGAGTTACTGGCCATCAAATCTGCTTTCAAGGCTTGGCGTC
The DNA here is from genome assembly GCF_040938575.1 of Ambystoma mexicanum. Lineage (NCBI taxonomy): Eukaryota > Metazoa > Chordata > Amphibia > Caudata > Ambystomatidae > Ambystoma > Ambystoma mexicanum. The sequence continues at coordinate 1,012,765,221 of NC_090921.1, forward strand.
ACTACCTCCTCGGGGCAAGACATACCATTACCGTAACTACGGACCACAGAAACTTACAGTATTTAAAGACGGCCAAAGCTCAATCTTCACGACAACTCCGATGGGCTCTATTCTTTGCGGAATTTGATTTTGTAATTACCTATCGCCCTGGCTGCAAGAATGGAAAAGCGGACGCCTTATCCCGGATTGGCATGGAAGAACCTAATCCGAGCTTAGGACCTGTGCCCATCATACCTGAGCAAAGAATCTTAGGCTTAACTTCATTGCAAACTATTGAAGACATCCAAACGCAAGTAAAACAACTTCTAGACCCTTCAACCTTACTGGAATGGAGTCAGAAGGGTCCTCATTACACCGTTAAGGATGACTTACCCTACTTCCAGGAGTGGTTGTTTCTGCCAAGTAAAGAATTGCAAGAACTTGTTATTTCCCATCATCATGAATCTTTAATGGAAGGACACCCTGGTATCGCTAAAACGGAGGAAAAAATCAAACGTCACTTCTGGTGGCCTTCTTGGAGAAAAGACATAAAGTCTTTTGTTCTGTCTTGCGGAATTTGCGCCCAAAACAAGGCTCAAAAGAAAAGGCCAGCCGGCCTACTTCAACCCTTGGATATTCCACCGGCACCATGGCACACCCTGTCAATGGACTTTATAACCAACCTGCCTCGTTGTGCTGGTTACAACACAATCCTTGTAATTGTGGACCTATTCACCAAAATGGCCCACTTTATCCCTTTAGAGGGTTTGCCTTCTGCTTCCACCTTGGCCAAGGAATTCCTGGAGAATATAGTTTGCATACATGGTTTCCCTTCCATATTAGTCTCGGATCGTGGAAGTCAATTTATCTCCCATTTTTGGAAGAAGTGTTGCCAACTAGCACAAATAGATGTGCGGTTATTCACCAGCCACCACCCCCAGACCGACGGACAAACCGAGAGAACAAATCAGACTCTCGAGCAATATCTTCGGTGCATGTTACACCAATCTGAGTTAAATTGGAAAGACATCCTTTGGATCGCAGAATATGCATACAACAATTCAGTGCATTCTGGAACCGGACAAACCCCCTTTTATACTTTGTATGGTCACCATCCTCGGACCTCTGACCTAGATCCACCTCTGACTCTGGAAATGCCCGCAGTAAATCATCTGCATTCCACAATAACTCGGGCCTTCAAAGAAGCTGCAACTCATTTACAGCAAGCCAAGAAAAAGTATAAAGAAAACGCTGATTTGCACCGAAGTAAAACTCCTCCTTACCAAGTAGGAGACCAGGTATGGCTAGCAACTAAACATTTATCCCTCAAGGGCCCGCAAACCTTCAATCCCAGATTCATAGGACCTTATCCCATCAAGGCTATAATCAACCCAGTGGCCTTTAAACTGGATCTACCGTCCAACATGCGTATTCATCCAGTTTTTCATGCATCACTTTTGAAGCCCGTACAACCTGGAACCCGATTGTCCAAGCCTCCAGATCCAGTTCAAATTGAAGGGGAATTAGAATTCGAAGTTAAAGACATTTTAGACTCCAAGGTGGTAAAGTCGAAACTTTTCTATCTTGTTGACTGGAAGGGATATGGACCTCAGGAGAGATCGTGGGAGCCTAGTAACCATGTCCACGCACCTCGATTAGTACAAAGGATTCACCGGAGATTTCCGAACAAGCCAAAACCCCCAGAGGGAAGAACCTTGGGAGGGGCCTTGAGGGGGGGTACTGTCATGATGCCTACCTCCAAGGAGCCAGGTCCGACCCAGCAACCCCAGAGGCAGGCATCATTTCCCCCAGGGGAGTGCCAGCGGGCCCAAGCTGGGGCCCTTTGGACACAGTCCTGGCGCCTTAGGCGCCAGGCTCATGTTGGACCTCTGTCCTGGCGCCTTAGGCGCCAGGCTCATAAAGCTGGACATGTGTTCAAGTGTTTTAATGTGCACTTACCTGATGCAGACCATGCTGCCATATCCAGGCCCTCTTGAGGCCTGAATGGAACTACTTTACCTGTGGGACTACTTTCCACCCGGGTGTGGTCGGGGAAGGATACATACCTGATCGGAGGAAGGATACACACTTGGAACTTCTTCCAAAGCTATTTAAACCACACCTGATCAGCAACTCACGCTTCGCGTTGTTCTGCTCCTCGCAGCTGGACGCTCACCGTGTCAGCTCCTGCATCTGGACTTCAGCCACGCCTGTCAGTATCCTGGGTCACCTGCAAAGGGAGCCAAAAGACCTTACCTGCTAAATCAGCACCACACAGACTTCACACCGACGATCCTGAAAAGGAAGACATCATTTTAAAAGCATTTTGCTACGATCGCTGCAGCGCTTCATTTCTCTCACCTTTCCTGGATGCCACCATCTTCAGCAGCGATCATCCGGATCCACAGCCACTTCCCAGAGCCTAGAGAGAAAAAGACAAGAACAAGGTGAGAGAAGGAAGGGAATAGGAAAAGCTCAGTTTCCTTCTAAGTCTTACCTGTTGGGTCATTCCCATTTCATTTCAGGTCTTCCAGCTTCCAGGCATCCGGACCCCGGCCCCTATGGGGAAAAAAGACAAAGACATTGAATGAGCGAATGTAAAGACATTACCCGAGCGCTCATCCAGAACTCACCTGTCATTTACTGGAACTGCACGTTTCACTTCGGGTCGGCGCCATATCTCCGGCATTCCGAACCCCGGCCCCTAAGGGGAAAAAGACAATGAACATTATTATTAAGCTTGGACTTTTGAACTTGCAACAGAACTTTTACAGAGCCTTACCTGAATAGTCAAGCTTACCTGAACTCCCATCAATCCTCAATCCAGTGAAGTAACTGGGTTTCAACGCGCCCCTGCATCAGAAGCAGGATGGAGAGCTCATCCTTCCTGACCCTAAGGTGAGACTTCACGGGGAATCGTGGAAGGGTATCGTGGAGGGTTGGAAGAGAGTGGGAGGCTTGAGCATAACTCAGTCAGTAGGTAATACTCCCTTTTCACGCACATGGGAATATTCCTGCGAGCCGGAGAAGCCAGAGTAGAGGGGCCCTTCCTGTCCATCTTCAGAGTCCTGCGCTTCACCATTGAAGAAGCATCAGCACTCGAAGCCAGACCTGCGCCTCCGTGGGAATCAGGTGAGCGTTACAACTACTTGTGTTGCTGGAACTAAACGCAGTAGCCCTAAACCATACTCTTCTATTCGGACGTGCTCCTCCAGTGGGTTGTGTTGTCTGTATTGTATAACCTTCTTTTGTATAGGGGTAGGCTCTCTCATAATTATATCTGCCTAGATCTTTTTTCAGTCTCTGGATGCGTTCCAGAGTACTAGACTATTTAAAGTCCTTAATTTCCTTTTCTATTTCTTCTAACCTTTTCTTTAGGTTATCAATAGATGTAAGTTTCTTGATGTCCTCTTCCAGTTTTTTTAAATCTACCTCTATTCTTTCAGCTGTCTCTTTTGCTGTGTCTATTATCAATATTAGCCAATCATGGCCGCAACGATTCGCAATATAGCTTTATTTTTTAGGTATTCCAACATTGGGACAATGTTGGAATACCTAAAAAATAAAGATTTGCCCCAAGGTCTAAACGTTCTTAATGAACCCCGGTTATTCTTGGACAATACCAAATTTAAATTGCAATGGAGCTATATTGCAAATTTAAATATCATTTAGAGTATTACTAGAGATTCTTTTTAGTAACGACTATGGATTTCTAACCTTATGTAAAATTTAGAGAACTGATGTAGGAAATTACATGATATGGGGAGAGATAGTGAGAGAGAGAGAGATTTAGGAAAAAGCCCCCCTACAGATGATGCATGGTCTATCTAATGGTAGCCTTTTGTAATTCATTTACAGGAACAATTGCAAAGAGAAGTAACAATCTGTTAAACTAGTCCACTTCTGGACAGTGAAATTTTCCGGGGGACCAACCGTATTGGTTACGTGGACAACCTTTTTGAGTGTCCCTAGAAATGTAAGCATTGATGGATGATTCTTATTTTTTGTTTATATTTTATAAACAGTTATACCCTCCATTTTGTTAACATCACTTCAATGATAGAAGAGATTGTATTTTGGTAACTCTACCTTGGTGTGACTACTCTTGAAGAAAGTCCCACAATGACAGAGAGGACTGAAACATGTTGAGTTTATGTTTTTGAGTGATAGCCAAGTCTGAAAATTAATTTGGAAAGTTGAGGTTTGAACAACAATAAGAAGGTTTTATTCCTTCATGTCTAGTTCCTCCAGATAATTGATGCACTTTAAACATCCAGCCTACTACCTCAGCAGAATTTGTTTTGTCACTTGTTATATTTGTATTTGTGTTTTAGAGTTGTTTTTATGAATGATTTTGTATGGTAATCTCACTTGATGAGATATTTTGACCTATTTGAATCTTAATAAAAATATTGTTTATGTGAATCTTAGTAGTTTTTTCATGAGGGAATAATTGTTGATAATCTTTTTTCTACCTTTCTACTTCAGAAATGTACACCATTCACAGCATCCAATTCCATAGACTTCCATTGGTTACAATAGTAATTTCCATACTCATAAGGTAGTCGCCCAGAGGTTTCATTTACAAGCAGCAGCATGGTACTAATCATTTACCTCAGGAAGCTACTTAAGCCCCGCCTCTGCTGGAACGTGCCCTTTGCGTCTGCTTCACTGACAGCGGTGTAACCCTACTGGCATTTCTCCTCACAGAATCTAAAGAAAAGAGAAATATTAGTCTTGCGAAAGGTCACAGAACATTACAGACCTCAGATAAGACTTACCCGACAGAAGCTTTCCTTCGACGCTGTCATTTTTTTCATAGAAGAATCATTGTTTGTTCGCAGCACCTCTTCAGTCTGAAGTTTTCACTCGCTGCCGCTGCATCTTCCGAAGTTTTTCCCTCAGCACTCTGAAACCTACAGAAAACAAAAAAGGTATTTAATTATTAAGAAACAAACTTCTCAAAAGAGAAGACGTTTTTCGATGCGCTTACGTAGCTGAAGTTTCACCAAGTTATCACCTCACAGCTTTTACCGCGCTTCACTTTTTGAAGGTTGCACATACTCAGAATAGACAAACTTACGTTTTTACGTTTTCTCATCCTGAGTATCCCTGCAACCATTCTGAATCCATAGTTCCGTTCGTCATTAAGAAAACTCATCCTTAAAAGTGTGCATCATTCGTAGTCAGCGTTCCAACTCCACAGAACTTGTAAAACGGGGAAAAGACAAAAGTAATTAGTACGAGAGATCTCTCCAACGTAGGAATCATTTAAAACTCTAAAGGACAGTATCTTCATTTCTTTACCTACCTAAAGACTCATTCTTTTAAAAAGACTCTCAAGGAATTACCGAGTTCCTCAGCATTCCAAGTTTTGGCAATGTCACCATCTCAACTGTGTTTCCTGTTGAAAGCAGGATGGAGAGCTCCAATATTACAAAACACAGATGCGAAAGGTGTTAGCACCAGAGTTAGAGGGGAGTACAATTCTAGGTATTGATACACATTTCATCTAGCAGTTACCCCCCATTGTTGTTATCTGTCTGTCTTAACAGAAAAAAGAATTCTAAAGGCTTCAAGGTAACAGGTCTAAGGGTTGAAGGGATATTATTCTCCTGAGGAGTCCAGGTAAGCGTTACATCAACCCAACGTACAAGCAGACAGGAACTTTTGTTGTTATTTTGAATGCATCAAGCCCTCAAAGGCAAGAGACTTTTAATAGAGCAAGAGACTTGGCCATCAAAGATTGTGAAAAGTGAACTGTCATCTTGTGCTGGGAAAGCTGGAGCATGTGCTGTGCTCCCGAGTACCACCTTGTCCCGTGCTCAAAACGTGGGGAAGGGAAACCAGGACTACTGCATCCTGACATATTGTTTGTGAACACTTCTTTATTTCTTATGAGCTCTATCCTATACTCTTTTGTATTTTAGCGTAAGGATTAGGAATAGGTTTTTCTTAGTATAGGCCCTTTTTATTTGACAAGACGCCACTAGGACTGCATTATTTTGATTTGATGGTCGTAGCTTGCTCCCATCTTAGATTTTGGTTTTGATTAGGTGTTTTTCCCCCCTACCTACATTTTAATAAACACCCTTGAACTGTGATCACTTGTGTCCGTCTATTCTTGATACCATGCCTTCCTTACAGTTACAAGTACATTTTCCCACCAGAACTAGGCATGTATGTTATAAATCCCGATGACGAAGAATTAAGAATTTCTCTTGTCCTCTCTGGGGTAAATTAATTGAAACTTATCCAACTGAATTATTCAGAGGACCCAAAAGAAATTGAGCGGACCATTTGGTGGGCAGATGAAGATATGGGGCCTTGGGAAATTATGATAGACAAGGGTCCGGGAGAGAAGTCCCACAGGAGAAGATCGGGAAAAACATGTCAGATGGTCCTTTTAAGTTAACATCTAAACTTAAAGGACGCTTATCTATCCATCTTCCCCTAACCACCACAACCATGAAACAAGAAGGTATCCTTTTTAAGGAACATCAAAAAGGGAGAGGGTATCGTTGGAGAATCAACTCCCTTCTTGACCCTTACAAACAATGTTATTCTTTTAAAGGGTATGGGCATTTGAAAAGACCTTGTCCAAGGATGGAGCATAGTCCTTCTTATTCTTGTGCTATAGATCATCAAAAGCCGGAGAAATAAAGAATTAAAGTAGTAGGAGCAAAAACTCATACATCTGGTATTGTAGAAATCTCTTCAGAGGGAAAACCATCCGAGAAGGAAACTAAGAAACCAGGAGAAATATTTTTTATGTACAGTGGATAAACATTCCTATCAAATCCATGCCATTTTGGATGCAAAAAGGCAAGAGGAGTACAGATTTCCTTTGAGAATCAACACTATGGAAATGTGATGAAGAAGATGCAGATAGAGGAACCTCAACATCTTCATAGACCATGTCCCACTAACAAGGCCAGGCAGGGTCAGACAATTGAAATCAACTATGCCCACCTGCAGCCTATCAAGTCTTCCAGAGAGTATTAAAGGAACACTAGCAATCAGCAAAGAGAGCGAGTTGGGAGGAGAGCTGATGAGCTGTGGCTGCCCAGAACCAGCTGGAAGAAAAAGGAACGCCAAGACACAGCAGGTCTGTGTGAGGAAGCATCTGTGAGAAGCATGGCTAACGAAGCCTGTTTCCAGCAAAGAACAGAAGTACAAAGAAGGGAGCCGGGAGGCGTGCTGATCCCTTGTTAAATTGGTAAAATGAAATACAAAGACGTTAACCCAAGAACGAAGAAAACACCACCGGTGAGTGAAGCGCAATGAGAGCCCGCTGTGTATTGAAGTAAGCGAGAAAGATACAACATTGTGGCCCAAACGCATAAGGCTGGAGATGCGTCGGGTGAAATTGACAAATGGAATTACAAGAATACATAGTGCCAGAGTGGTCGCGTGTATGATTACACCTTCCCAAATGACTCTGTGTAAAGACAGTAAGTGTTTGCAAAGGAGTGGAGCTGTGTGCGGACACGAAAAGTGAGCAAAATAAAGATCCTAAAAAGGGGGAGATGTGCGAGAAAGGAAGTGGGAGGAATATTCCCAAAACTGATAGAAAAGTGTTGGACAACAAAGTGTGTTGGAAAAGCATTGGGATGGCCACCAGGCGGGAGATTGATCCAGGCTGGCCGCAGAGACCCCAGAATAAGCAAAGATTGTTGGAAAATCATCGGGTGGCCACCCAGTGGGAGGCTGAGCCAGGTTGGCTGCAGAGACCACACTATAAGGAAAAGAGAACTCTAATCAGGTCAGGATAAGGTACCGGGTTGTGTGACCTGTAATGGGTGGACCATGCAGTCTGACAACTGCGCCACGACTGCGGGAGCACAATTGAAAGCAAGGAGCTGCATAATAGTTTGAATTTAACAGGAAAAGGTACAGTGGAGTTGTTTTGCCAAGCAAACCTTTTGCCAAGTGAACATTGTGCCAAGTGAACTTTTGTTTGCCAAGTGAAACTTGAGAGACTAATAGAACTTTATAATACTGAGTGCCTTAAACTCGGGTAAGGGAGCTTCAGAAAGGCTCCATTGTCACATTAACTTTACTTTGAACACTATTGAGTTGGCCAAATCCCATTCACCCTGTTATTCTCTAGAAGTGAGGACAAGCACAGGTTTGACACAGACAATATTTTCTTTTGGACTGACAGACTTAGACAGACTTCCCTTCATTTCTTTTCCGTTAGGGAACATTCCCCTCTTAGAGTTAGGGCAAGTTAGATGTTACAGTATCCTGACCATTGAGAATAAAGGTTTTCAAACTGTGTTTCAATTATCTGTGTTGTTTCTTGATACCATGCCTTTCTCACACTACAGAGACAACAAGAACTGCAAACTCGCATAGGCATGAATAAATAAGCCATTGTCCCAATATAGGACGGGTAAGAGAATGTTCAACTGTCATTTAAAAAAGACGACACAAATGTTAGATGTTGAAAAACAGTATATTAAAAACTCCCCCGACCCCTTTTGTGGTACTCTCATTACAAGGCTACATTGGCCAAGTGAAGGCATGGCCTGCCCGGACGAACACCATTTGATTGTTCATGGTGGGTAAAGACATAAATAGCAATAAAACCGTCGAAGACGACAACCCTGAAGTGGGACATTTGGACTGATCAGTATATTATAAATGATGCCTCTCATTACAGGTTATACCCAAAAGCAAAAGAAAAGACACTTGTCAGAATAAAATAATTATGGAAGAAAAGTAAATAGTCATACTGGACTTTAAATAATCTGTGGTAACATTAGGTTGTTTGTACAGTAACTAGGTCCTGAAGAAAGTTGTCTGACTAACATATATCCGCTGAAACCAGTCGACCATTAGAGCTCAGAGTGTTCCCCTGAGCCATTAGGATGTTCAAACGCCAAGTGAATGTCAGAATAAGAAATTATATTTTTTCACTCATCACAGAGGTATCTGTTTTTCTATCAGACACACATAAGAGTGAGCAATAAAGTTGAAGAAAAACTCTCCCAGTGTTGGTTGTTTTAAACCGTGACAAATAGTGGGAAAGGTTGTAGACTCACTCATAGTGAAATTCAAGACATTTACAGATAGGGTGCAGTTCATTAACAAAACTTCATATCATTTTTCAATTTGGTTAGCTAGACCACAGTTAATCTCTTCGCTGTCCCCTTTACCTAGACAGGTAGTGCACCAGCGCTACCTAGGGAAAGGGAAAACTGTGGAAATGGATAGGAAGACTTTCTGTAAGAGAGAGGTAGTGAGCTGCACAATCATGAATCCAATAGAATCATCACATATTCCCCAGCGGTGACCTCCTCCCATGTGGCCAGGGTACGGCAGCCAGTACCTGATCCTGACCTTGGAGGCACTTTATGAGGGAGGATCGCATGGGAGGAGACAACTACTGGGGAGATGTTTTGGCTTCATTGGTCAAGATGTGGTATCCCCCCCATTTCCCATGAAGAAGACGCTATGATACCCAAATTCCTGATCCTCTATTGTCATTCTGGTCAGGCCTTCACCTTTGGCCCAAACTCCCACAACTCACACATACCATCTTCTGTTTCTAATATGCTTTACTGAAACCCACTGACGTCCGTGGACTCCAACTCCCATAATCACTCAGGTACTGAGATGAGGAGAAGCCGAGAGTTTGTGCAAAATGACAGGTACCCGTAGTACAACATGCAGGCAAGTTGTTTTTCAAAGCCTACAGTGCGCGGGACATTTAAAGATGGTGACTACACTAAGACGTTAAGCAGTGCAGGGGAAGATGGTACACTCCAGGCAGAGGCTTACGTATGCAAGACACACAGAAAAGGTTACTGGGACTGAAGGAGGGACGCCCCAGACAAGCAGGAAAATCCTTTGACACACGAGGAGTGGCGCAGAAGCTCCTGGGTGTCGGGCCACTTGTTGAAGCAGTGTTCGGCAGTCCAGACCGAGAGAGGAAGCCAGCGTGTGACCACAGAGCTGCTCAGAATGCTGGAGAGAATTCTGCTGACTCCAGGGTGCAAAGAGAAGGAAGCAGCTGTTTCACAAATGCACAGGCAGAGTTGGAGACACTGTGAGAGACCGTTGAGTCTGCCCAAAGCAGCTGGGGACCTCAGGGCATTCCGACAAGCACGCCAGCTGTAAGGTTCTGTCAACCTCACACTAATTTCAACCATCCTGTCTCCCACCTACTGCCAGGTCGATTGTGGCAGCCGTGGTGGACCCAGAGATATAGACCTAGATGGGGTTTCCGTCAGAATTCACCACTTAGTAATGGCAGATTTTCTATTTCCGGTCCTCTTCCAGAGTCACAGGAAGTGGATCAGTATTGTACTACTTTAGGAGACGCCGTTCACATGAACGCATCTTGTATTCTGGATACAGCGGCCTCCTGCTGTTTCTACAAGGCTGCTACGCTTAATTCCAGGAAGAACCCCGACATGGAACTCCAGGACGACTTTCACGCTTCATGTGCAGTGAATTCCTGCATCCTTTTCTGGACTTCTACTAGGTATTTAGCGCTCCCTATATTCAGCTTCCCTTCTTCTAATGGTCGGCGAGGACAATCGATCTCAAGAACATAGTGCTGTCCTCAGAGTGTTCTCTCCTCCACCATATACTTTCCGAACAGAAGTCATGTTTTTTGTTCTACAGTAGTGCTCCCTTCTGCTTCATTGATTGATTGATTGATTGATTGTTTATTTAATATGCGCTTATACACAAGTGTTTCATGATTATGATTCATGATTCTGATTCAATCCAATACATCTCCTTATGAATTGAATGGTCACCTTGATAATGGATTGACCTCCCCACCCCATTACCAGTAAATATTAGATCAAGGGGGAAGAAAGAAGGAGGGGCATTGTATCAACTAGGTTTGAATATTCTCCTTTCTCTCACCCTTATCCAGTTCTACAGCTCCACGATCAAGCCCTACTGCACTACTACAACATCCTAAACTGTACCAAGGAGGGGAATGGTAAGAGGGACTTTGGTTATATAACCATATCCCCTTTTCTGTTACCAACCTTGGTGCCTTGTCTGCATGGTTTCCGAAGGCTGGGTCTGTATAATTCACCAGCCGACTGTTGATAAATATGAGATTATTAACGATGAAAAGAGCCTAAGAAGAATATTTGAATGCAGTCAAGATACAGCATTAACTCAACACCCAATAAGAAGAAAGATTGTAAACAGTCAAGACACAGTACCAGGAGAAGCCCCAATCCAAAACAGGTGCATGAGATGCAAGTGTGGGGCTGAAGTTTAAGTAAGTGCTACCATAGGCAAACATACCAAGTACCTCACAGTATACATCATTTTTGTATAACTAAGGAACTATTATGCTCACCTGATCTCTGTGGAGGCGTTAGCTGCTACTGGTCCTGTGCTTTTGCGTGATGGATACCCTCCCTCTGGTTCCTGGACTAGGATGGTCCTGAACAACCTCCCCGGGTCTGCTCCTATGTGGACAGAAAGGTAAGTTGAGTTTTGACAGTTCTAGGGTGGTCTAAAACCCCCTCCCGATCCTTTCAGTTCATACCCCTTGGGGAATGGGCAAGCTTTGTGGCTCACCTGTTGTTTTGCAATGGTAAGCTCTCTGTCCTGCTGTCCTCACAGGGGCACTAATCTTCTGGAATCCAGTTACTTCACTGGTTCCTAGTGAGGACTGACCCAGGCCAGCTGTGGCGTAGTCCTTAAGTGAGACTTGTCCCCTTTGTGGCAGTCCGGTAAGTATTTGGGATCTTGTGAGCATGTTGTGCCTTTTTATGTCCCTCGCATCTGTTGTAATTTTGCTGTGCTCACCCTGTCTCTTTTCTCTTTCTAGGTACTGATGCAGCTACGGGGCGCAGCGTGGTATGCTGAGGCGACTGCGATGAGTGACAATGGGTCCCTGCATGCAAATGTCCATGCCGCGGTGTGCAGTGACACAAGTAGCAGGTAACTGAAGCTTTTGATGTGAGTTTGAGCGAACTTGGCGTTGCACGTGCTTTCAAAGGTGTTCTGCTAACCTTTCTCTTCTGTTCCTTCCAGCGTTGCGGTCATGACGTGGTGATGGATTCGCGGGTGAGTAATTGCAGACTTGCATGTTTCCAGGTTTCTCCACTTACGTCGAACGATGACAACTGTGCGGCTCCAGGTAAGCAATTGCAGGTTTCTTGGTTTCTCAGGTTGACGGGATGATATCTGCAGACAGAATCGCAGTGAGTGTCATGTTGCAAGGCAAAGTAACGCGAAGCACGGACTGGAGCAGAGGTGGGGCTTAAATAGCCTAGGCTGTCAAACCCACAGGCGGCTGACTGGGCACACCCAGCCCCTCCCGACACGAGATGCTGATGGACACACCCTGCCACACCCAGTGCTCTATGCACGTGTACAGTGTGCCTGGGAGGTTGATAGACCCAGTGCTCCACATAGTTTGGCCATCCTCATGAGCCTGATGCCCCAGAGGCACCAGGACAAGGCCCACTTGGCTCCAGAACACTTCCCATAAGGAATTTTGGATCTTCCCAAGGGGCTCCCTTCCTGGGGTTGGAGGGGCATGTGGGCCCTCGACTGGGTGGTCATGACAGGATCTGTGAATCAATAACGAGAAGTCCTGACAGGCGAGTACACCAGGCAGTTGAAGTTATGTAAAACATTCCTGGCAGGTGAGTATACTAGGTGGATAAGTTTGAGTAAAGATTCCTAGCAAGGGGGCACACCAGGCAATCTGCAATTGAAGGAATTATAAAATAAATCTTGGCAAGCGAGTATGGCAGGTGGATGAGATTAAGTGAAGATTCCTGGCAGAGGAGTACAGCAGGCAATCTGCAGCGTTAAAGAAAATCTTATAGAAAGACTGTTGCAAAACATGAGATTTAAACAAGAACTTTGTGAATCCAGTAAAGGAACAATGGAACAGTTAATTAAAGGAACATTTGCCACCCTAATTAAGAAACCTGGGGAAGGGACCATACTCTGGATCCAAGGGTCTCTACTGTCATCCGCAACCGCTACCGCGGATGGCGGCTCCTTCCACGTTGGAGGCTCTCCGGCAGGTAGAGCCATTTAGTCCTTTCTTTGTATCTAGTACCTACCACCACCAATCACAGCACTGCCGGCAGTTTATCTGTCATCCAAGCCCGACAGTCGCTGCGTTTCAACCGTTGCTGGCGCTCTCTCCAGCGGCTCGTGTTTTTGCGCTCTCCAGCGTTGCCCTCTGCTAGCCTCGACTTGCAGCGGGTCTCCTTTGCTTGCTCACTCCTCATTTTTGGTATAGGAGTTCTTTTCCTCTTACCTATTTCGCTGTTTGATTACAGCGGCAGTTTTTTGCTTTTTGCAGCATTTTGTACTTGCCGATCCTTCGGCTCTTCTTCGTTTTTTCTCTTTCTAGACTCGCCGCTCCGGCGGCGGGCGTGCTATTTTTATCCTTTCGCTTTGCCGCTCTTTTCTCTCGCGGCTCTCCAGTTTTCCTTTTTTCTCTGTCCATCAGTTTTCTTTTCTCTTTCTCTCACCGCTCCCAACTTATCCGTGGCCTGGTTCCTTCCACCATTCTTTGGAGCATTGGATATCCCTCCTGAGTTCTAACCAGTGGATCACGCATCAGCTTCCAGTTCGATTCGTCCCACTCCTCTTTACCAGAACTTCCTAAGGGTTTTTTCCCACTTGTGGGTTTTTCCCTTTCTTGTCCGGCCTGTTCCCGGTCAAGGGGTCCCAGGACGGCTGTCCAGTCAGCGGTCACTGTGGCTTCTCACCGAGACAGGCAAGTGCTACCTAAAAAACAACGGGATTACCTGAGCCGGCGAAACCTACAGAACACCGGTGACTCTGAGGACTCAGGTGAGGAGAGTGTGGAGGGAAGAAAAGAGAAAGGGGAGACACAGCTTTCACAGCCACGTAAATCACAGATTGAAACGCCCTCTAGGACCAAGATGTCTGCCGAAGAACAAGTCCAAGAATTATGGAAGGCTTTTCAGGCCATGTCACTGGAATTACAGGGGGTAAAGTCGGAGAATGCCCTTCTAAAGCAAATGGTAGCGGTCCGGGAACCCTCACATCCTCCGGAATTGCCTCCTATGACTCTTTCGTCAGGGAGATTTGATGGCTCACCTAAAAGGGTGAAGGAATTCCTGGAAGCCTGCAATGTATATTTTACCTTCAGACCACACACCTTCTCTACAGATCAAGCCAGAGTAGGTTTCATGATCTCCAATATGACAGGGAATGCTTTAGCCTGGGCTACTCCGCTAGTTACGAGCAGCAATGCTATTCTACAGGATTGCTCAGGTTTCCAGAACCTATTGAAACAGACTTTCGAGCGACCTGAACTATCTTTTACTGCAGGTGAGGACCTGCTGGATGCACGACAGGGTGCACTGGATGTGCTGTCATATATTTCCTCTTTTAAGACACTGGCGGCAGGAGCAGGATGGTCCGAACAAGCACAATACGCTGTATTCCGAAGAGGGTTGAGAGAGGAGATCAAAGATGAGTTAGCCAGATCTCCACGCTCTCCCACATTTCCAGACTTACTTGCTGCCGCGCTCCACATTGAATACCGTCTCCAAGAGAGAAGGACAGAACGCAGGAAACAAAGAGGACCAGGAAATCTTATGAACCCTCCTTCACACTCTCCTTCTGGACGATTCACCTCTACTCCAAGCGAAGAACCGATGCAGATCGGAGCTACCAGAGCACCTCTATCGTCAGCGGAGAGAAGGCGAAGAAGAGAAAATGGGTTGTGCGCCTATTGTGGTTCCGATCAACATGTACTGAAGGACTGCTCTGAAGTACCGGAGAAGAAGGTGGGAAACGATTACCCTCGGCGCCAATAGGGACGGGCAGCCGGGGGTATTCAGATCTTTTTCAGCGTCCCTATGTCACACTTTCGGTATCAGCGTCAGAATCCCAAGAGGATTCCAGACTGATGGTACTATCTGTTACCTTGAATTTGAATGGAAGACTGGTAGAAACATTAGCCTTATTGGATTGTGGAGCGGCCGGAAACTTCGTGGACACTCTGTGGGCAGACAAGATGGGGCTCACACGGATAGTACGGAAGGTGGGTCAGAAGGTAGAAGGAGTGGACGGTACACCTTTGTCATCCGGATTAATCACTCATACCACTGAACAACTCTCCATGGTCATCAACCAACACACAGAAAACCTGCAGTTCGACATCATTAGAGCCGCACATTTCCCCATAATCTTAGGCATTCCCTGGCTGCGCAGGCATAATCCGTATATCGACTGGACGGAAAATCGACTAAGCTTTTGCTCTACTTACTGTTCGGTACACTGTTTTCCTCCCGATACCAGGGCGGATCAACAGTCTATCAGAGTTCTCTCCAAGGATCATATAGGTATTCACGCGCTTCCTAGTTTCTGTGCAAGATATTTCGGGGTATTTCAAGAGAACCTTCACGCTCAGCTACCTCCCCATAGACCAGAAGACTGTGCAATCGATCTCGAACCTAATGCACTGGTACCATTTGGGCGCATGTTCTCTCTCTCTCAGGCCGAGAAGAAGGCATTAAGAGTCTATCTAGATACCAACTTGGAGAACGGTCTTATTAGACCTTCGAAGTCGCCTGCTGGCGCCTCCCTGTTCTTCATTAAGAAAAAAGACTCGACTGATCTTCGACCCTGTATCGATTACCGGGGCCTCAATAAGGTTACAATCCGTGACCGGTATCCCATGCCACTCATAACCGACATTATTGAGGCAGTACAAGGGGCTCGAATATTTACAAAATTGGATCTCCGAAATGCGTATCATTTGCTTCGCATCACCGAGGGGGACGAATGGAAGACGGCTTTTCGAACTCCATTCGGTTTGTTTGAGTACAGAGTAATGCCGTTCGGCCTAGTGAATGCACCGGCTATATTCCAAAGGTTCATGGACAGGCTATTCTCTGATCTGCTGTCAGTCTCAGTCATCATCTACCTCGATGACATTCTGGTTTTCTCCCCTACCCAGGAGGAACACGTTCAACATGTCACACAAGTACTGTCTCGCCTTCAGAAAAATCAGTTGCTAGTCAAGAGCGGGAAGTGTAAATTTGCAGTATCCTCAGTTCACTATCTCGGATTCATTCTTTCAGAGGAAGGGGTGGCCATGGACCAAACCAAGGTGGATGCGATTCTGGATTGGCCAGCTCCTACTTCAGTCCGAGAAGTCCAGAGATTCCTAGGACTAGCCAACTACTACCGCAGATTCATTTCAGACTTTTCAGAGGTAGTATACCCGATTACGCGCTTACTCAAGAAGGAGGCTATTCCTTTTTTTTGGTCTGAGGAAGCAGAGAAAAGCTTCAACTTTCTCAAAAGATTGTTCTGTACTGCTCCCATTCTCCAGCATCCGGATCAATCAAAACCTTTTGTTCTGGAAACGGACGCGTCTGCGGTAGCTGTAGGAGCGGTGCTTCTCCAGTTTATCCAAGGAGCGGAACACCCCGTAGCCTACATGTCAAAGACCCTTTCTCCCAGCCAGCTCAACTATTCGGTACTGGAGAAAGAACTTCTGGCCATGAAACTAGCCTGCGAAGAGTGGCGCCATCTCCTGCTAGGAGCCAGACATCCTTTTCTGATTAGGACCGATCACAAGAACCTCAAGGTATTACAAGAATTGGAATGTTCAAATTCCAGACAGGCCAGGTGGGCACATCACTTCGCACAGTTTGAATTCCAAGTCTCGTATATCCCGGGATCCCAGAACAGTCTGGCGGATGCCTTATCCCGCAAAGACTCTACCAAGGAACACTTGGAAGTAAAGAGGGAATCCATGTTCAAACGCAACCAAATTCTGGCCTTGGTTGGTTCTTTCCTCAAAGAAGTGAAGACTGCCCTCACTCAGGAAAGACTTCAAATACCCCTACGTAACACCTCTCCTTTTCAACAAAGAGGTGACTGGTTATTCTACAAACAGAAATTTTACATCCCCACGGGTCCTCTTCGTTCGAGAATTCTAAAGTGGAGTCACGACTCTCGCTCGGCCGGCCATAGAGGACCTGAGAGTACTTTGGAACTTCTCTCTAGAACATTTCTTTGGCCAAATGCTAGAAAGGAGACATACGAGTATGTCAACACTTGTCCAATTTGTGCCAGAGCCAAGTACCGCCTAGGAAAACCATTGGGTCTGCTCACTCAGGTCAAACTTCCAACGCGCCCTTGGGGTCTTATATCGACCGATTTCATAGTTGATTTGCCTGTTTCGGAATCCTGTACCTGCATCATGGTCACAGTAGACGCTTTTTCAAAGTTGGCTCATTTTTCTCCCCTTCCTGGTCTGCCCACTGCTGCTAAGATGGCGGAGGTTTTCTCTCGAGATATATTCAAGCTACATGGTCTTCCCGATAAGATAATCTCGGATCGGGGAAGTCAGTATATCTCAAAGTTTTGGACCGCCTTCTGCCACCGTTTGGGCATTGAAAGAGCTCTGTCTTCAGGTTTTCACCCAGAGACCAATGGTCAGACGGAACGCCTTAATGCAACACTGGAACAATACTTAAGGTGTTATATTTCTCAACATCAGGACAACTGGGTATCGCTGCTTCCCACAGCGGAATTCTCATACAACAATACTAGACATTCCTCGACAGAACTCTCTCCTTTCTACTGCACTTACGGGGTTCACCCTCGTGCAGTATTTCCGGAGGTTCCCAGTTATACTAACTCCCCTACAGTGGAAGAGGTATTAGGAAATATCAAGGAGGCCCAAACCTCTGCTATGCGGAGTTTAGAGATTAGCAGAAGACGGACGAAATCCAGTGCCGATCAACATCGGAAAGAATGTCCTGTTTGGAAGCCAGGGGATCAGGTGTGGTTATCCACCAAGTTTCTACCTAGATGGACAAGGCCTTCTAAACTGTCTCCTCGTTTTCTGGGACCTTTCACTATTCTCTCTAAAGTGAATCCTGTAGCTTTCCGCCTTCGGCTTCCTTCCTCTCTTCACCGCATTCACCCGGTCTTTCATTCCTCTCTTCTCAAACCTTACCATCCCGATCTTCACCAGAGAACTATCCCCAGATCTATACTAGCAAAGTCCTCGGAGCCTGAGGAATATGAGGTATCTAAGATCCGTGATTCCAGGTATTATCGTGGACGTCTTGAGTACCTTCTGTCCTGGAAGGGATACCCGGAGTCGGAGGACTCATGGGAACCGGCTTCTCAGGTTCATGCACCAAGGTTATTGGCTACTTTTCACCGCCGCTATCCGGGGAAGCCTGGGGCGGTTAGGTGGGGAGGGGGTCATACTGTCATCCGCAACCGCTACCGCGGATGGCGGCTCCTTCCACGTTGGAGGCTCTCCGGCAGGTAGAGCCATTTAGTCCTTTCTTTGTATCTAGTACCTACCACCACCAATCACAGCACTGCCGGCAGTTTATCTGTCATCCAAGCCCGACAGTCGCTGCGTTTCAACCGTTGCTGGCGCTCTCTCCAGCGGCTCGTGTTTTTGCGCTCTCCAGCGTTGCCCTCTGCTAGCCTCGACTTGCAGCGGGTCTCCTTTGCTTGCTCACTCCTCATTTTTGGTATAGGAGTTCTTTTCCTCTTACCTATTTCGCTGTTTGATTACAGCGGCAGTTTTTTGCTTTTTGCAGCATTTTGTACTTGCCGATCCTTCGGCTCTTCTTCGTTTTTTCTCTTTCTAGACTCGCCGCTCCGGCGGCGGGCGTGCTATTTTTATCCTTTCGCTTTGCCGCTCTTTTCTCTCGCGGCTCTCCAGTTTTCCTTTTTTCTCTGTCCATCAGTTTTCTTTTCTCTTTCTCTCACCGCTCCCAACTTATCCGTGGCCTGGTTCCTTCCACCATTCTTTGGAGCATTGGATATCCCTCCTGAGTTCTAACCAGTGGATCACGCATCAGCTTCCAGTTCGATTCGTCCCACTCCTCTTTACCAGAACTTCCTAAGGGTTTTTTCCCACTTGTGGGTTTTTCCCTTTCTTGTCCGGCCTGTTCCCGGTCAAGGGGTCCCAGGACGGCTGTCCAGTCAGCGGTCACTGTGGCTTCTCACCGAGACAGGCAAGTGCTACCTAAAAAACAACGGGATTACCTGAGCCGGCGAAACCTACAGAACACCGGTGACTCTGAGGACTCAGGTGAGGAGAGTGTGGAGGGAAGAAAAGAGAAAGGGGAGACACAGCTTTCACAGCCACGTAAATCACATCTACCTTGGAGAACATTTTTGTCGGAGTCATTGGTACATTTTGGTTTTGAGCACTCTTTTGCTAACATCAAGAAAAATAATTCCATGCACCCTTTGTTGTTTTGTTTTAGTGTGTGGGTCAGGATAGGACGTTTTGGACACAACGACAGCTTTTCAGTTATTGACTGCCTGCCATAGACTGATCCTTAGTTTTGATTTTTAGGTAGGGCAATTCCTCTTATAATAGGGCCAGTTAGGCAGTTTTCCAACCAGTTTTTTTTTAAATAAACGTCTTTACTTGAGAATATGAATACTGTGAGAAACCTGAGGGCGTTCTCACATCTGCTCCACTTGGGGCCTCTTCTCAGGTGGCCAGGGAAAGGCCATTGCTTTTGGATCCTGACCCTGGGGGTGGAGAAGCTAGGGAGGATCACCTCTGTAGAGGGTCCTTGGGGATTGGGCATGAGATGTCCTCAGGTGAGACTTGGTACTCTGCATTTCCCTTTGAGAAAGAACCGTCTATCCCAGAGGCAGTTATGGGGTATTGCTATCCCTGTCCCAGTGACCAAGAAAATGCCCGGAAATGTTACCAATCTAGAAACACTAGAAAGAGGGAGAAGAAGAGAGGGGTCAAGGGTGAGCTAGTTGAGACGAGGTATTCCCCTTTCCCCTCTGAGAACCAAACTAACCCTCCCCCAGACTTCATGAGCTATGGTAAAAGATCTCCCCTCCTTTTCCCACATTTTACCTATGACAGTACTGGGACGAAGAAGAAGCAACTATGAGTAGTGAACACTAGTAACTCATTTCGCCACTCTAGTACTGGGACAAGGAAGAGGGAACTAGGAACAATGAACACCAGTAACTCCTTTACCACTCTAGTACTGGGACGAGGAAGATGCATGCAAAGTACTATGAAAGTCAGGCATGTCCCTCAAACTAAAGTCAGGCAAGTCCAATTGAGAGCCCACATCTGCAACCTGCCAAGTGGTGGCAGGTGTATAAGAGGAGAGAGAATAACCAAAATGATGACAAACAGGGAGGCCTGTGTGGGAGAGACCAGCAGGGTACCTTGCTTGTGAGGAGGCAGCCATGGTGGGTCCTGAGAAGAAGCCAGGACGCCAGCAGACAACCCAGAAGACCTGTGGAGCCCAGGGCGAGCTAGGCTGCTCAAATCCCACAGGTGCGGAAGCCTCCATGGTCAGGAAAGAGCAGCTGGAGCTGCGAACCTAGAAGAAAGAAGAGAAGGCACGGCCAGCGTCCGCGAAAGCAAAACGGAGCTGCCGGTGAGTGCAAAGAAGCACCCGAAGTGCAAACGGGTCTCACAGTGACCAGCAAGCCAGGCGGCGAAGCAGAAGTGGAGCGAGGTAACTGCCGGAGAGGAATGCAGAGGACCAGTGAGTGCAGGGGAATGTCACTCGAAGCCGGGGCGCTCCTAGGGGCTACGTATAAAGAAGTGCCGTATGAACCAAAATAGAATGCCGAATGAAATGACACATACAGATTGAAAAACCCCAAACCACAGGCTGAATAAGAATTAAGTGGCAAAGTTAAAGCACGCATATTGAATACCAAACTGAATGAAACTTTTGTGGGCAAGGCTACAAGCTGATCAAAATTAAAATGAAAGTGTCCATTTTAAAACAACCTATGAAATAAAAGCGCAAGTGTGAAAGATCATGATAGAAAGGTGGGGGATTAATAAGACCACCACAAAGTGAACTTTGTGAATGAATACAGTGCGGCAAGGTCAAAGACTGGCATAGGATGTGGGACACATTTTGGCAAAGCCAAGAGGCTAACCAAGAGAAGCCAGTAGAATGTGAACCTGCACATAAAGCCAAGAGGCCGACATGTAGAAGCTACGTGAAGGTGAATCTGTACACAGGGGCAAATACAGAAGAACCTATGTGGGCTGAAGAGCCTAGGGTTCCTGGTTGTGCGACCTGTGATGGGTAGACCGTGTGGTCTGACAATTGCGCCTAGAACAGGGAACTCTCAATTGTGAAAGCCAAAGATCTTGTGAAACAAACCAAGAAGGACCTCTGTAAGTGAACTGTTAATGCAATCCAGAAGGAGTGTCAAGTTAACCTGGAGTTGTGTTGAATATTGAAACACTGAAACATGTGCAAGTTTCTAAGTTAAAGTCTTGGGGAAGGGAATCCTGAGACTTGATGAACTGCAATGCTGTCTTGAGGACGGAGCCTCAAGACCCTTTTCTTTTGAACTGCGTTGCCTTGAACTTGGAGAAGGGACCCCAGAGGATTGTGTGGAACTGTATTGCCTTGAACTTGGGAAAGGTAATCTTAAGACTTTTGTGGAACTTTCTTGAACTTGGGGAAGGAGAGCAGAAAAGGAAGGTAGGAGCTGGAAGAAGCTCAGAACTTTGTGTTGATCACAATTTCTTATATTATGGATATCCCTACATATTGTGTTGCTTTAGCTGTGAGGGCAAGGAATGGTTTTGGACACAGACAGACCTTTAAGTTGAACTTTCTGGTTCAGACTTTCCTTAGTTTCCCAGAGATCCCACCCTAGCATAGGGCAAGTTAGGCCTTCAACCATCTTGACATTTGATGTAATAAACTATTTTATTTGGAACTTTGAATCTGTTGTCTGTGTTTTGCTTCATGATGCCTTCAGAATACCTTGTGTCTGACATTTCGGACCCCTCACAGTGCACTCATGACCTGTGTTGCTCATCATACTTACTTGGCCAGGATAAGTAGATCCATCAAAGCACAGAGGAAGGGCAAACAGAACCATTTGCAAGGGGATTTAAGATGTTTTACCTGTAATCCTGTTGACTCATGGCTGTAGACCGCTTTAAGGTTGTTCTTAGCTAACTCTGCATAGATGTGTGAGGAGCCAGGAATGAGACGCGGGCACAGAGAGGTCATAATTTTGACTATAGACTTTTATTTCAAATGAAAATGCCTTGCTGTACCTACTCTAAGAGGTATTTCCCTATGTAAACCAAAACAAAGGGTCTGTCCGAAGTCAAGATATCCAAAGCAAAATGTCCTGTGTCCAAAATCCTATTCTGGCCCTCACATTTTCTTTATTATTATTGTTGTTTATTAGTCCAAAGAACTATTTACAACATTACACACAAGAGTGTACATACAACTTCGGCTCAACAGTTCATCCTTTATATATAGATATAAATACAAGTAAAAAAGACAAAGACAAGTTCTAAATGAGCGTAATGATATACAAGTAAAAAAGAGAGTGCCGAGTTCTAAATGAGCGTGATCATATACTACCAAGGTTCATGCTAAGACTTAACCTTAGGCTGACATTGTAAATAGCATATATCAGCAAGAATATTCAAACTGGCTAGTATTTGTTTATGATGTTTAAAAGTTGACAACATTTTCCAAAAATTCATAACAAAGGTGAGTTATTACTGTAAGTGCAAATGTACCCCATCCAATACATCACCTGGTTACACCAACTGACCTTGTACATCCACTATTACCAAGAGACAAAATTGTTTGATGTGCCACAGTCCAAACATTGTACTAGGCATTGATTAAGGTTTCAGACGAGGTATTAAGACACAACTTCCAAAAAAAGGTTGTAGCTACCCATTCGAACGAATGATAGAAACAGCTATAGCGGGCTCTGTATACATGCTCCATTTTGGGGCAGGCAGTGAGCACATGTTGCACTGTCTCCAGGTTACCTTCCACTGCACATATGCGACACATACGTTGGTCATATGCAAGCTTCCATTGTGAGCCATGAGTGGCTCTAACTGGCAGTTTGTTAATACTCATCTATAGGCAAAATCTCCTCACCTCATGGCAAGGACACCTTATCAGGTACAACTGAGGACTGCGATACCTGTATAGATGATTCCAGCAAGATGCGTATAATTTTTCAGGGCGTTCAGATGATTAATAGTGGCTTGCCAATCTTTGAGACAGAATTTGTGCTTAAAGGTCCTTTTGATAGCTTTATATCTGCCACAGGAGGATCTCTCAGTTAACCAATTCAGGGTAGAGTAGGACTTCATACACATGGCATCGTATGCATTTGTCGGTACTATTCCTGTTTTTACAGCAATGACATTTTGGCCAATGACATGAAGCAACTCACTAATGGGGTAGCACAAGGGTCGGAGAGGTAAACCATCTCTTCGGAGTATGACTAGGGCTCTAAGCGATGTTAAGCCGAATTCCGCTCTTATATATTGAATTGGGCAGGGTGTAGGGAGACCCAATAGAGACTGCCATAAAAAGCCTTCAATGATGTCCAACCAGGAAAGATGCTCAGGATTGAGAGCTGCAAGACCATATGTCACTGCGGGGACGAACCATTGTCCATACAGCAATAAAATACCCTTTAAGGTGTATCCAGCATATGGGATAACGTGTTTACGAGCTATCAGAGTGATTAATTTAGCCTGCTTAGTTCGAGACTCTATCAGTGATAGATACCCTGGTTTGCTACCTATGTCCACACCAAGATATTTATAAACATCTGTATATTCGATCGTGCCCCAACTGATATTCATAGTAGGTCTGTTTACCTTCTTGGAAGAGATAAGCAACGTTTTGGTCTTTCCTAAATTAACTATCATATCATGTTCCGCAGAAAAAACACCCAATTCCTCCAGGATAGATTTCATTCCAGAAATGGTATGGTCGACAATGACAAAGTCGTCTGCGTAAAGTAGGGCAGTAATCTTGATGTTGGAGAATCGCACAGGACAATTAGCACGGCTCTCCAAACGTCTTATTAAAGCAGCAGTATAAAGGTTGAAAAGCAGTGCTGCTAATAAGCATCCTTGCTTGACACCCTTATTAAGTTTTATGGGCTTGGTGAGTCTACCTCTAAAAGTAATTCTAAGGTGTTAAGGGCAATGTCTTTCGCTTTGAAAGTGCACAAATGTTCAAACTCAAGAAGGAAGATGTAACTCCAACACAAACGTTCCCAATGGACAAAGTTCACAGTTCCAGGGGCTTTTTCTCTTCCCCAAGTTTTCCTCTTATAAATGTCCAAGTTCATAAGGGTAGGAGCCTTCCTTAGACTTCTCTGTTCAGCAAAAATTGGTTGTATGACAAACAACTTGGCTGTTAGTCTAATTTCATAGGATGCCTGATGTAGTCCCTTGCTAGGTTTCTTCACCTCTTTAATGTAATCTCAACACAGTCTTTGTATATACCATATCAGGAACTCATGTGATCTACTTTACACATTGGCCAACTTGACTTTGCCTGGTATACTCTCCTGCCAGGGCTTTCTCATATGCTTTACTTGTCACACTTGCAAACGTGAATCTGCCTGGTATACACTCCTGCCAGGGCTTTCTCATGTGCTCCACTTGACACACTTGTAAACTTGAATCTGCCTGCCACACTATACTATATTATCACACAGAAAATCAGGGTGTGAGATCACAAAGGACGTCCTCAGATGTTTAACTACACATTCACAACATATACTGACTCTTTGTGGTAGATCAACACAGGTCTTTGATCGTAAATTGTTTATTTAACAAATCAATTTCTTGACTACATTTTACCCCAAACAAAGTAGACATATTATAAAAATAGAACAATGGTAGTACCATTAGCCACAATCCAAATAAATCTAAAGGACCTGACCCATACAATAGATATTTTCTCTCATTTGTGACCAAATATTTACATAGAAACGTGTGTTTATCCAGAGAGTGATATCTTTCTGGAATACCAAAAAACAAACACTGTGTAACTTTAGACACTGTAAATTACAACACAAAGGATGTCGACATTATAATGTTTCGGCCATATAAAATTGTATCTTAGGATTTCTAGTGGAGGTGGCCTTCTTCAGGACGTGTGGGATGAAGTGTTATACATGTCCGTGGGGTATCTATAAAGACACAATAACAGTGGAAGTGTGTGTTAGGACTATCAGTGATCTCCTAAAAAAGTTACTTTCTAATTTGGGAAAACCATATTAGGTACTATTAAACATTGGACCGGTGTCCGAGTTAGATCCGTAGGGAACTTACCGTCATTGTTCTATTCCTGAGGTAAGTATTTGTGAGTCCCTCTTTCAATTAGTCGGGAGTGCTTCCTTGATAAAGCTGCTATCGCGAAATGCAGATTGGCATACAGGATCCTGTCTCTATATTAGGAACACGACTGAAAGAAACAAACCAAGGAGTCTGTGTCGTTATTAGCAATAGATGATTCCTAGAGGATTGTGGTGTATGATAGAGAATTCTTGCCACAAAACTTGAGTCACTGCTCATGTCTTCAGATGTATCTCCCTGGAGGGTGTGGAAGTGTTCCACATGGTCCCAGCGTAAAATCCTGGGAAGTGTTTTAACTAGGAGGGAAAGACAGGGGAGCCTCTGTTAGCTAACGTCTCTATGTGAAAACACAGGTGAAATGGGCATGCACTCGTCGGTGGTGAAAAAGTCATGCGTCTCAAGTGGTGCGCATACTATGAATAGTACGCGCAAACACTTGGTTGAAAGCTCAAAACAACTGTAAAAGTGGATAAACTGCACATGTTGAAAAATGCGGAACTAGCTTCTTTTGTAGAGGCCCCACCTGTGGTGGCCACGACCAATCCATCATGAGTATGTAAACCGCCTGAGAGATAAGCTCCTATTAGTAAACAGCTTGTCACTATGTGGAAAATGATCCTGCAGTCTCAGTGCGCCTGCCACTCAACAAAAAACGCCCACTCGCTTTGTGGAGCGGTGTTAAGCGTTAGTGTGCTACTCTGTATGAAAGAAAAACATTGAGTGTGAACATTATGTCTGTTTGGGAGAAAGGGTGTACTCTCAAAAAATGGATCACGGGTCGGATGGATGCATAGGGTCTGTGCTACTTACTGCATCAGGTATTCATGTGATGGTAATGTGTTTAATATAATTTTAGCTGGTTTTGATACATTTCCACACAGTTTCAATGCATTCCCACATTGCTTTGTATTTGTTTGTTTACATGGTCATCTATTAAAAACAAATATCATATACTTGATCTGTAGGGTCTATGCATCTTATTGCATATAGTGTTCATATGATGTTTGATACCATTTGAGCTGATTTTGCTAAACAAATTCAATACATTCCCACATTTCTTTGTACTTGCTTGTTTACATGTCATCTATTAAAAATCAATACCCTATAGGTGACATTGAATGTTATTTCAAGTCCGATCAGGGAAACGATTGCGAAATTTAAGGAACACAACATTTGTCATTTTATACTGACATATCGGAAAAACCAAACAAAACCACA
This sequence comes from Ambystoma mexicanum, assembly GCF_040938575.1. NCBI lineage: Eukaryota > Metazoa > Chordata > Amphibia > Caudata > Ambystomatidae > Ambystoma > Ambystoma mexicanum. Next base: position 1,012,791,562 of record NC_090921.1, read on the forward strand.
GGGTCATTACGACTTTGGAGGCAGCCATGGCGCTATTAGCGCCATGGCTGCCTCCAAACCCGGGTCCGGGTCCGGTCTCACTGAATGGGGATTTACCGGGATATTCCGACCTATGCAGACCCGGTAAGTCCCCATTCAGTAAACCATTCCCCATTCCCATTTGAGCCCCCATAGGGTTCAATGGGAATGGGGAAGGTGCTAATAACGGGTCCATTATTAGCTCCAAGGTCCCTTAACGGGTTCTGCAAAGAACGGCTGGTCAGACCAGCCGTTCCTGCTGGGACCCGCTAAGGGACCTTGGAAATGGGGGTAGGGGCTTAACAGCAACGCCATCCTTAACGGTGCCGTTAAGCCCCTACCACCATACTCGTAATGACCCCACACATCTTTACCATCATGATTATTTGCATAGTCGTCTTTTGAAAATGACAAATTGGTGACATACATGTTTTTTCTGGTCTGATGAAAGGGCTGATTGCATAAATAAGGACACAGTGATTATTGTATTTCACTATTATGAGGAAAAAGAATGACCAAACAGATCCCATCATCAAATGCTGACAATGGACAGTATCATATCGACATTTGATGGGTGTTTCGGCTGTGTTGGATCTATACAAAAGTAATCACTTGCAAGATCGCAGGCCAACAGATTGATTATTGATTGTCGCCTCGTTGTGTATTGTGTTTGAGATGGTGACACTGACTGTGGATGCCAACTATTGTGGAAAGTGTTACAGATGTGACATCAACTCAAATGTCTTCTGATGATTGTAGTTGATCTGCCCACTCATGCACCAAAAACTTAAGAATGTAACCCAAAAGTCATAGATCAACTAGATTACATACCAGTCGTGTGTTTCATCCCTAAGGAGTTCTCAGGACTGCTCTTTGTTATAGCAGCATCTTCTGCATCAGAGTTTGCTCTGTGTTAATTAATTCCAGAAGTGTTTCCACTCTAGTGTTATATTTAGTCCATTCTTTATTGTGTCTAGTCTGTGGACCCATCGTTGTTCCAGTCTTGTCAGGGATAGATTGATGTCTCCTACCCTTTTCTGTGGGGTCAGTTGTTGAATGATGGTCCAAACAAGATCTTCATTCGAGTGTCCTAATCTCGTGTAGTGGTCAACCAGTGGCTTGTCTGCAATTTTGTTCTTGATACAAGACCGATGTTCTGAAATTCGTTGTTTGATAGGTGTGATGGTTTTTCCAATGTAGATCAATGGCATGTATCACACATTTACTTTCGTGTGGTTCTTGAGGGTCCAATGAAAGTCCTTGTGTACAAATGTTTTGCTAGTTTTGATGTATTTGCAGGCCACACTTTTTCCACAGCTGTAGTGGCCTACGACTGGAGGCAGGTCCCACTGTGTATTAGGTTCTTTGTTTGGTTCTATGTAGGTATGGACCAGGGTATCCCGCAGATTTAAATTTTTCTTGAAGGCAAACATGGGTTATCTGTCCAGGGTGCCGTTGTTTCTGATGAGGTGCCAGTTCTTGTTTATAGAAGCTTTTGTCAGATTTCTGAGAAGACTATATGTGGTAACACATACTGTCCGATTAAGGAGATTCTTGTCTTTGGTTGTGAGACAGATCTCTCGGTCTGTGTTAGCTGCTCTCTTTCTCGCCATCTTGATCGATTTTTTTGGATAGCCTCTCTCGGTTAGGCGCATTTGTAATTTGCTGGCATGACACTCGTACTTGTCTTTCTCTGAGCAATTCCTCCGTATCCGGAGGAATTAGCCGTATGGTAAATTGTATTTTAGTTCCTCGGGGTAGTAACTTGAGAAATGTAGAAGGCTGTTCCTGTCCGTAGGTTTTCTAAATAGCTCAGTCTTGAGGCTATAGCCGGATCTGTAGATATGTAGATCTAAGAAATCTACTGCTTGATAGTCCCACTCAATTTTGAACCTGATGTGGTCATTGTGTTTATTCAACCATTCATGAAAAGCTACAAGATCTTCCTTGGTGCCGGCCCAGATCAGTAAAATGTCATCTATGTAACGTTGCCATAGCTTGATGTTTGATATATGGGGGTTATTGTCACTGTGTACATGGTCTTCCTCATATTGTGCCATGTATAGGTTTGCCACATCCGGGGTGAAAGTGGCGCCCATACTCACTCCCTTCATTTGTTGGTAGAGCTGCGCCTCAAGTCCTTCTCGTTGGGGGATGGAGGTATACAAGGATTCGACGTCCATAGTAGCCAGAATACAGTCTGATGTTAGTTCCACTGTCTGTAATATCTTGATTGCATCTGTTGTGTCTTTGATGTATGACATCATATTCCCTATAAAGGGTTAAAAAAATAGTCAGTATACAGTGATAAATGCTCTAGGAGTGAGTTGCATGTAGACATGATAGGTCTTCCTGGGGGTTTGGTCGCATGTTTGTGCATTTTGGGTAAAATATAGAAGGCCGGGATTCTTGGGTGTGGTTTGTTAAGAAATCTCTGCTTTCCCTCGCAGATACATCCTTCTTCTTCTGCGTGTCTGGTGAGACTCATAATCTCTTCTTGTATTCTGTTAGTGGGATCCCTGGTCAGCTTCTTGTATGCGGTAGAGTCCGCTAAAGGACGTAGACATTCCGTATTGTAGTTGGTTGTATCCATTACGATGATGCCTCCGCCCTTGTTGGCTGGTTTAATGGTGATTGAAAGGTCTGCATTGAGTTCCGTGATGGCCTTCCTTTACTCATGACTCAAATTATCTTGGTAATAATTTTTCCGAGCAAATCCTTCTGAGACTGTTTTCATGACCACTTTCTCAAAACTTTCACTGGAATATTGTGCGGAGGTGGCAGAAAAAAAAGGCATAAAAAAAGATCTTGGTTTGAAGCCGGTGGTGTTTTCCTGTTTTTGGCCACTTGTTTCTTCGATATCCGTCATGGCTTCCTGGTTTTTTAGTACATATATTTCAAAGAAATATTTTAGTCTGATGTTTCGAAAGAACTTTTTAAGTTCTAAATCAGTCTGGAAGAGATCCGCTTTTCTGGATGAAACAAATGAAAGACCCCTCTCTAGTAATGCTTTTCCTGGATATTTTAGGATCCTGGAGGATAAATTGAAAATTGGTATTTGGTGGGTCACGGCTGGTTGGAGTACCATTGTTGTGTTTGCATGTACTGGTCTGATTGCTGTGGTCTCCTTCGTGGGCGTCCCCGTTGTCCTCCTCTTTGAAAAAAAGCGTGTTGGGGAGGTATTGAAGGAGCGTTTCCGCCTGCTATGTTTGGGTCACTTCCACTCGACGATCCAGAGCTCCTGGAAAAATGTACTATCTTATTGCGTCTATTGTAATTTCTATATTGTTGTTTTTGTAGATCGCTATAGTATGTCTCCCTGAGGCACGGGTATGTTTTCTCTTCTCTGTAATTGTTGAGGTCCTTCTTGAATTTCTGGACCTTCCTATCGATAGTGAGCTGTTTGAATTTCGCCATCTCTTCTTCCAATTTCTCCAATTTTTTCTTGGCCTCTGCTATGGTAGTGCTTTCTGAGAATTTCTTCTTGAGTTCTAGCAGTTCCTCCCCCTGCTTTTTGCACTCCTCTTCGGCTGTGTCGATGATTAGAATTATCCAATCACGACTACATTTATTGCCTACTCCACTGAAGTTGGTTTTCAATTTTGGATTGTCTGTGAAGACCCTCTGAATGTTTTTTACTTGTAGTCTGTCCGGAATGATTCCAGCTTTGAGATCTTCTAGCATGAAAGTTCCATGCATCCGTCCAGACTTTCATTGGACCCGCCGTCCGGACTTTCATTGGAACACTTCGACATCCTCCAGCGAGATACATCTCAAGACATGAACAGTGACACAAGTTTTGCGGTAAGAATTCTCTATCATACACCGCAATCCTCTAGGAATCGTCTGTTGCAAGTAACGACACAGACTCCTTGGTTTGTTTCTTTCAGTCGTGTTTCTAATATAGAGAGACAGGATCCTGTATACCAATCTGCATTTCGCAATAGCAGCTTTATCAAAGAAGCACTACCGACTAATTGAAAGAGGGTCTCACAAATACTTACCTCAGGAATAGAACACTGACGGTAAGTTCCCTACCTAGGGATCTAACTCAGAGTCCAGTCCAATGTTCAATAGTACCTAATATGGTTTTCCCAAATTATAAAATAACTTTTTATGAGATCACTGATAGTCCTAACACACACTTCCACTGTCATTGCGTCTTTTTGTAGATACCCCACGGACATGGATAACATTTCATCCCACACATCTTGAAGAAGGCCACCTCCACTAGAAATCTTAAGAAACAATTTTATATGGCCAAAACATTATAATGTCAACATCCTTTGTGTTGTAATGTACAGTGTCTAAAGGTACACTGTATTTGTTTTTTGGTATTCCAGAAAGACATCACTCTCTGGATAAACACACGTTTCTAGGTAAATATTTGGTCACAAATGAGAGAAGATGTGTATTGTATGAGTCAGGTCCTTGAGATTGAATTGGATGGTGCCTAATGGTACTACCATTGTTCTAATTTTATAATAGGTCTGCCTTGTTTGGGTTAAAATGTAGCCAAAAAATTGATTTGTTAAGTAAACAATTTACGATCAAAGACCTGTTTTGACCTACCACGAAGAGTCAGTATATGTTGTGAATGTGAAGTTAGACATCTGAGGACGTCCTATGTGATCTTGCACCCTGATATTCTGTGTGATACTATTGTATACCTACCTGGGCATATCAGGGCCTAGCCAGGTGCCCTTTTTGATATATTGACACACTCTACTGCCAGGGCTTTCACATGTGCTTCACTTGACACACTTGCAAACTTAAATCTGCCTGGTATACTCTCCTGCCAGCACTCTCTCATGTGCTTCACTTGACACAACTGTAAACCTGAATCTTCCTGGTATACTCTGCTGCCAGGGTTTTGTCATGTGCTTTACCGGACACACTTGCAAACCTGATAATATCTTGTATTCATTCCATTGTTTCTATTTTGGAAATATTGAATATCAAATTCTATCTTAAGTGTTTCATTTATTCTTATTTGCCTTTGGTAGGGTTGCCGAAGTGCTACGGTGTCCGAACTTCCCTCTTGTGCACTCACCGATTTTCTGTGGCGTGCTTCGGTTCTCCTGTGGCAAGCATGCAGAGGCTCTTCAGCATCCCATTCCTTCTCCCCGAGTTGTGTTACGCTCACCTGTTCTCTGCGGGGGCATTGGGACATGGTTGGAGCCCTCCCAGGAGTTGACTCCCTCAGATCGCTTCTCTCCCCCAGCTACTGCGTTTTCATGGACCCGGAATGCTGGAACTGTTCCTGAGAGAAGATGAGAGACAGTGAGGATAGTGTGATGGTGTCACGGTTCCCCTCGACCCTTTCGTCCCAAAATGTAGTACGCAGGAGTTTGCCCATACAAGCTCACCTGTTTTTATGTAAGGATGAGCTCTCCGTCCTGCTTCCTTATTCAGGGGCGCTGTGGATGGACCTAGTTGCATCACTGGTCCAGATCGTGGAGGTCCAGGCCGGCTGCGACCTTTCCGTCTTGAGGTAAGTGTTTATAACTATGTTTATTGTCCATATTCTTTATGTTAATTCTTCCCCAATGATTATTGTTCGTTACCATGTATTGTTCTCTCTTCCCCTTAGTGATGAAGATTGCTCAGAGTGCATAATGGTGAAAAAGTCTATTCCGGATGATCCACTGATGGTAAGTGGACAGTTCTAGACGTTGCGCCAAGTTCGTGAGTGGCGCTGCTTTAACGTGTTACAGTCTATGTGATTGCTCACCTCGTGTTTCTTATTCCCTTTGCAGGTGTGGCTGATCGGTGTTAGCTGGTGATCGGTTTCCGAACTCCTGCAGGCTGCCGGGGATGAAGGTCTGCGTGGGTGCTACGCTTGAAAATGTGTTGCTGGCAGTTCGGGACAGGTAAGGATGTTGAGCGGCACCCGCAGAGGATTCGAGAAGACAGGTAAGATGAAGGCGGATGCTGCAGAGTCGGAAGCGATAGCGGTGCTTCTTCGGGCGGTGGCATGGCTGAATCCAGGTAAGATGTGCGCGGCAACTGCAGAGTGGGAAGCTGATGGCAGAGCTTCCAGCGATGGTGAGGCTTCAAGGTAAGATGCGCGTGATGGCTGCAGAGTGGAAAGCTGATGGCGGTGCTTCCTGTGATGGTTTGACTGCATCCAGGTAAGGTACTGGAGGTTTCCAAAGACTGGAGATGCACGTGCTGGACCAGGTAAGATGCTGGGGGGATCCGGAGACTGAAGACGCATGTGCTGAACCAGGTAAGGGTCGTCTGGACGGCGGTAAGCGTTACGCTGCTCTTAGCAGACTAACGTGAAGCACCAGTATGCGGGTGGGGGCGGCTTATGTAGACTGGTCCCAGCCGCTCCCCTTAGGCCCTGCCTTGTGGCCCCACCTTGCTCCTCCTCCTGTCTTCTGCACGTGCCTTGCCTGGTACTAATACGGCCCGCCCGGCCTTGTTGCACGTGCCTTCTGTGTTCCGTGTGCTAAGCACACTTTGTAATGAGTTTGGTGCCATAGACGCCAAGACTGGGTCCATTGGGACCCTGCAAGAAGTGAAGTACTGGGCCCTTGCCCAGGAGCCATGACAGCACTCCCCCTCAAGGCCCCTCTCACGGTGGAACTTCCCTCCGTTCCTGGTTTGGTGGGGTTGTTCCGATGAAATTGTTAGATCAGTTGTGGGGCATGGACAAATTCAGCGGGTTTCCATGTACGATCCTGGGGCCCATAACCCTTCCAATCAATGAAATAATAAAGTTTTGAGCGTATTTTCTTGGAGTCCAGGACTTTTTTTTGTTTAATTTTTATATTGAGATTTTACAACCAAACTGGTTATGATCATCAATACATTATCTGTCATTTATCACGTGTAACCCCCAACTCTCTTCCCTCCCCTCCATCCCAGACCACCCTCTGTTCTAGGGATCCGTCAATACAGGCACCGGTTGTGGACTCCCTGCTTCGTCCGTAGTAGTATTGTCCATAGTCGGGGTAAGTAACGACACTGTGAGTGCCACCGACTGTTGCAAGTCTTCACTTACGTCTAGGTTCTGTTCTCGAAGTGCATTCTCCCATGCTCCTGTTTTTGTGTTAGTTTTTGCGTTAGTTTTTGCGGGGTCCAGAGTAGATCCCTGAGGAGCATTTGTGAGATGGCTGTTTGTAGGAGTCGGGTGTCTATCGTGATCTCGTCTGCCATCCAACTCACTACATGTCGTAATTGTCCTGCCAAGTAATACAGTTCGAAATTGGGAATTTTCAGTCTTCCTTTTTCATAGGGTCTTTGCAACACTTGTAGTGCGACTCTGTGCCTACCTCCCTGCCAGAGGAATCGCCTGCAGAGAGCTTGTCTAGGTCCCTAAAGAACCATGGAGGAACGTTATATGGAACATTGCTAAAGCAATGTAGCAGTCGTGGCAATGCCATCATTTTGAGGAGTCCAGCCCTTCCCGCCACTGACAGTGGTAATTTGCTCCAGAAGACCATTGATTTCTCTAGGCCCTCTCGGGCTTTTATCTTGTTGAGTGCGTGTTCAGTTTCGGGGTTACGGTGGATGGTGATTCCCAGGTATTTGAAGGAGCTGGTCTTCCACTGAAAGGCCATGATCGGGAGACTCTCAATTTTGACATTGTGGGGGAAAGAGACATGATTTTTCCTTATTAATTTGGATCCCTGTACCATCTAGTGTTTCCAATATATATGGCAGTATGTGTTCAGGATTGTTCAGGTATAGCAATGTGTCATCTGCGTACATTGACACCAAATGGCCTACCCCGTCTATTACTATGCCCCCGTCTCCATATTCCTGTTTTAGATACGCAGCCACCGGTTCGGTGGCTATGATATATAACATGGGGGATAGTGGGCAGCCCTGTTGCGTGCCCCTGTATAGCTGCCATTTGTCAGAGTATGTTTTGCCCGTACGCACCCTGGCCATAGGGCCCGTGTATATGAGTTTAGTCGATTTTAAGAAAACAGGTCCAATCCCCATTTTCGTCATGGTAGCATAAAGCCAGTTCCATCTAACCGAATCAAAGGCTTTAGTGGCATCTAGAGACGCCACAGCACATTTGTCGAGCCTGCACTAGTGCTGTATATAACGTGATTTAGTCTACGCAGGTTTTCAGAGATGGTCCGCCCAGGCACGTAACCCGTCTGGTCTTGATGGATCAGTAGAGGGATTACTTTGCACAATCTCCTCGCCAGCAGTGCTGTCAATATTTTGTTGTCTTGATTTAACATAGACAAGGGCCGGTATGAGCCGCAATCCTCCCCATCCCTTCCTGGTTTTAATAGCGGGATGATGACAGCTTCCCTCATGGATTCTGGCAGTGCCCCTACCTCACACGCTAAGAATGGTGCCAATACTTCATTGTACGATTTGTAAAACTCTCCTGGGAGTCCATGAATTCCGGGGGCTTTCCCGGATGGTAGAGATCTGATAGTGACCAGGACCTCTTCCGGGGTTACAGGTTCCCCGAGGGCTTCCGCCATTTGTCCATCTAATTTGGGTAGTTTATTGATGTCCAAGACATCTTCTATTTCAGCATCAGTGGCCGAGGGAGTGTTAGCATAGAGGTCCTGATAAAAAGCAGAGAAAGTTGAGTTTATTTCGGTTTGTGTATGTGCTACCTTGCCATCCGAGTTACAGACTTGGCATATGGGTATTCTAGGGGATTCCCGCTTGTACAGCCAAGCTAATAGTCTACCTGTTTGTCACCAAGGGCATGGCTCCTTTCAATATGTTTTGTGTAACTAAGTTTGCTCAGTTTTTCCCAATACGTTAAGCAAGCTTGTCTGAGCCCAACTTCCTTTGCCAGGTGTTCTGAGTTTGATTCAGCCTTCGTTTCTAATTCTCTTAATTCCCCTTCAGTACGTTCTAAAGTGGTTTCAATGGATCTCCGGGCTCCCCCTATTGCAGCAATCATTTCCCCCTTACAACAACCTTATATGCTTCCCACACTGTGCCAACGTGTCGCACACTGTTTTCGTTTATCTGCCAGAATTCCTGTGTGCATCTTTTGATCTGTTCTCGAAAGGCTGTGTCTAGCAGGGCCTCACTTCTAAGCCTCCATGCTGGTACGGGGGTGTCACGCCACTTACCTGGAGACCGGGATCCTCTATGCCAGTCCGTTCCGCTCCCTCTTGGCGGCTCTACCCGCGTTTTCACACCTGGGGGTCTGCTGCCAGGAAAGTTTCGGGGGTCCGTGCTGGTGTGTCTCTGCGCATGCGCGGACGACCATGCTCCCGGCTCCGAGCATGTGCATTAGACTGGGCCCTCGCTACTGCTGCGGCTTGCGTTCCAGGCCTCGTTTTGGGCTCGTCCGAACCAGGCAACGAGACGGCTTGCGCCTCAAGCCTCTCGGTTACTGACGGTCCATAAGAGGAGTCGAGAGCGAGGGTTAGTTGCGTCTCAACGCGGTTTGTTTATCGCGTTGCTCGCTCGACTCCCGAGCGTTCTGATCTGTTTCCTGCTCCTTGCCTTGTTCCTTGCTTGGGTCCTGGTTGTTGTCCTGGTTTTCTTCCTTGCTGCCTCCTTTTTGGGGTTCCTTGTGCTCCTTCCGTGGCCTTCCCCTGGGGTTCCCTTTCTTCAGATCCCTTAGGTCTCGCTCTTAGGATCTCCTTGGGGTTCCCCTGCCAGGGCTCTCCCTTCCTGTATCTGTTCCTCGCCCTCTTGCTTGTCAGCCTGTTCCCTTGGAATCTCCTCTGGCTGCCTTCCTTGGCCGGACTACCTCTTCAGCTTCGTTGCCTTGGTCTTCATTGGAACTACAACTATTCCCAGCATCAGTTCCGCTGTTTCCTGAACTTGCTCTGCTGTATACCCCACTCCGGCTATCAACCTCATCGGACATTCAACTACATTTGAACATCTGCCTCTCCTGTCAGTGCTTGCACTGTCCTGACGTCACGCTAATCAGGAGAGAGCACCCCGTGACGTTGGGAGTCGGTCCATCTTTTTTTTGGGTGGTGGAAGGGTCGGTTCCTCGCGTCATACGTCCGTCTGGAGACAGTTGTCAGTCTGGCTGCCACATCAAGATCTACAATCAAACCAACAGGTACTCGAGTTTCTCGTGATAAACACCATAACAGATTGAGACGCCTGCCTTCAGATTTGGAGATGGAGGAAGATCAAGCAATACGAACCGAGTTACAAAGTCTCAGAGCCGAGATGACAGCATTACACCAGGAGAATCAAGCGTTACGCCAAATGGTAACGCAGGGGGCAATGGGTGCCCCGCAATCTGAAGGTTCATTAGCACATACATCTCCAATTAAATTTGACGGTGACCCGCGACGAGTGGCGGAATTTTGTAATCACTGTCGAATCCATTTTCTCTTCAGATCAACTTATTTCAACAACGACAAGTCCAAGATCGGGTACATTCTGGGAAATTTAACTGGGAATGCTCTGGCCTGGGCAACACCTTTGGTAGCTACCAATAGTCCCATTTTGAATGATTTTGCATCCTTTGAGAAAGCTTTCCTGGAAGTGTTTCAGACGCCCAATCTGGCATCTGCAGCACAGAATCAATTGATGGATTTGAAACAAGGAAACGCCGATTTGATAACATACATCAGTCGTTTCCGTCAATTGGCAACTGATTCACAATGGCCGGATATCACACAGAAGACTCTGTTCCGCCGAGGCCTGAGAGAAGAATATAAGGATGAGTTGCTTCATATCCCTGAGCCAGAGACCCTTCAACGCCTTATTGAACAGGTGCTCCGGATCGACCAGAGGTTAGCGGAACAAAGAATGGAAAGACGTCGTTCCGAGAGGTTTACCTCCAGAATGACCAGTGCTCCTGCCGGATCATTGGGTTCCACAGATTCTGGAACAGAGCCGATGCAATTAGGGGCTATGAGAGGTCCTTTGTTGGAAGAGGAGAGGAGACGAAGAAGGACGTTACGTCTGTGCCTTTATTGTGGGGCCTCTGGGCATTATCTGGGCACATGTCCTTTGCGCCCCCAGAAGAAGAAGGTGGAAAACTAGAGGACCTGTTGTGTAATGGAAGGGCAAGAACAGGTCTCATTCCTTTTTCAGTCCTTTCCTCATCTTTGTCAGACTTCTTACTTCTCCGCAGAGGCAGCACAAACGCGGCTAGAACACCTCCCTCCCCGTCGGGTCTTGGTACCTGGGTGCAAGTAACGCAGGCCGCCTTGACCCTTGGGGGAAAGAGGGTTAGGGTCCGATGGTTGGATGGGTAGAGGTTGTTTGGGAACACCGGAAAGAGGGAGAGGAAGAAGTTATGGATGGGGATGGGGAAGATCAGGGTAACATGCTCCTCAGCTCCGGCTCCAGTATCTGGAGTTCTCCGCCCTGGTGCTTTTGCATTCACTGGCACTCTCTTGCTCATACCAGACGAAATGGGCCTTTGTACTGGAGCCCCAGACCAGTTACCATGTTCAATTCACATTCAACAATACACTCAGATGCCAGATGATGTTGGGCTTTTGTACTGGAGCCCTCTACCAGTTTCTGGACCTTAAGTTCTACCGCTATCCACCGATTACTTCATGGAGGGAAGCTGTGTCTGCATTACATCATACAGAATTATACATTCAATGCCCAGTTTCTAAACATGCCCTACAGTAACAATGGAAATTGCACTTAGCTTCGGCACTGCCGTGTAGTCTTCTGGTCTTTTCGGGCTGCTAGACCCCTATGACGTTCTGTACCTCACAAGCACTGCAAGAGGCAAGACATAAGTCAGAACGAAAGCGTACATATGAGCGGAGTCGCTGTTAGGGATTAATAGTTCAGAATTGCACTTCTGCTCGGGTGTCTTTTCAGTCTAAACACATATAGGAAGCATGCTTCATCTAGGAACACAATCGCGTGTTAATGTTGTCTCATGCTGGGTTATTGGACGGAGCGCCATGCATTCCCTAACCGCCTCGGGCGCGGTTCCAGTTCGGAAATTCAAGCGTGACTCTCGCTAATGGACTGTCTCTCTAGAATGCTGCCGGAACATGCGCGCTTTGCTTTGCACTTATCTGATTAGTCACGCGGGGCCTGGGGTGGCTAACAGGCGGCGGGGAGCCCCGCGTAGGCGTGCCGTCAGGAGCTCAGGTTCTGCACGTCCTTCCTCTCTGCTGGCCGGAATCGCAAGCGTGGGACTTCGGGCGTGGCTCGCGCATGCGCATTCGCGCGGGCGTGGCTGACTTCATCCCAGCAGGCCTGTGCCACGCTCGGCCTGCTGGGAAACGTAGTTCTTGGTTTGTCCTTCGTCCCGGAGACTGTTTCCTGAAATAGGGATGAAGGACACGCCTGGGGAATAATGCAGGATGAATCCTGCGCCCCATTAGGGTACCTGCCACACTGCTAGAGCCCCCACCAGCCTCAATCCTGACAGTACTCCCCCTCCCTCCGGCAGGCCCAGGTTTAGATGGATTGGACAAATGAAAGAGGCGAAGGAGCCGAGGAGCATGAATGTTTTCAGCGGGTTCCCAGGACCTATCCTCCGGGCCATACCCCTTCCAATCCACTAAGTAAAAGAGTTTACGCCGGGTACAACGGGAATTAAGGATTTTGCGGACCTCAAACTCGGGCTGATCATTGACTAGAATAGGAGGAGGATTCTTGGTTTTGGAAGTGGCCGGGGCTGGTTTGAGTAGGGCTATGTGGAATACTGGATGTATTTTCATGTGTGCCGGTAAGATCAACCGTACAGCTACTGGTCCCACCAAAGCTTGCACAGGAAACGGGCCGATAAACCGGGGCATGAACTTTCAGTTTAGTTTAGTTTAGTTTATTATTTGTATAGCGCCGCCTGGCCCTAGGGCATCCAGGCGCTTGCGATGAATACAACAAGAATAATGAGTACAACAAGAATAATGCAGCAGAAATGTACAAATCGATTACATATTTACAAATTTACAGTCTTGGTGCATGCTAGTGAGGTAGGGCTAGGCAGTTTCTTTGGATAGAAGCCAAGTTTTGGTGTTGTGTCTAAATCTGTGAAAGGACGGTTCTGATCTCAGCTCGAGTGGAAGTGAATTCCAAAGTTTGGAGGCAAGCACGGGGAAGCTGGAGCCACCTGCTTTTTGGAGCTTAAATCTTGGGATATTTAAGCAGTGTGTTTGAGCTGATCTGGTAGGGCGCGCTGGGGTGTGGTGCTTGAGGTTGTCGGATAGGTATCTGGGTGCTTGGTTAGCTAGGCATTTGTGTGTGAGTGAGATGGTTTTATATTCAATTCTTTGCGGTATGGATAGCCAATGGCAGGTGCGTCTGGCGTCCGAGATGTGTTCATGTTTGGGTATGTTCAGGGCTGCTCGCAGGGCGTTGTTTTGTATGACTTGTAATTTGTTGATGTTTTTCTGACTGGTTCCCAAGTATAGCGCATTGCAGTAGTCAACTTTGGAAAGGACTAGCGCTCTGGCTAAGGTGATGCAGTTGGATGGTGAGAGGTAAGGTCTGCTGGCATTGATGAGTTTACAGGTGTAAGCAGTGGCTGATGAGATGGAATTGATCTGTCTTGTCAGTGTGAGGGAGGAGTCGAGGTAGATTCCTAGGGTTTTGACGCTGTTAGAGACGATGATGTTATTGCCGTCTATAGTGAATGCTTGATAGAGTTTGTCGAGTTTATTAAGTCTGGGTTTGGAACCTAGGAGAAGAAGCTCGGTCTTGTCGTCATTAAGGCATAGGCCATGCTTGGCCATCCATTCTTGGATAATGGAATAAATGTTGTTGAGAGCAGTGAGGTCGGTGGAGTAGTCGCCTGTTAAAGGGATCAGTATTTGGGTGTCATCTGCGTAGTTGGTGTAGATGACACCCAAGCGGTCCAGTATGTCAAAGAGGGGTTTCGTGAATACATTGTATAGAGTGGGGGAGACGCAGGAGCCCTGGGGGACACCGCAAGTGACTGGGGCTGGGATGGCAGAGGCTGTGGGTGCGAAGACTCTCATGGATCTGTTGTTAAGGAAGGAATGGATCCATGCGTTGGCGTTATCTGAAAATTTGGCTGCTGAGGATAGATGTTTGCAGAGGATGTCGTGGTTGACCAGGTCGAAGGCGGCCGATAAGTCAAGGAGGAGAAGGAGGGCTAGTTTACCATTGTCTTTAATGTTGTCCATCTGTGTCTTAAGGTCAATCAGGGCGGTCTCAGTGCCGTGTTTGGGGCGGAATCCTGATTGTCTGAGTCCTAGTAAGTTATTTTTCTCAAGGTGGTTCTGTATCTGGAGATAGGCAGCTCTGTCGAGGATTTTTAGTAGGAAGGGTACAGTCGTTATGGGTCTGTAGTTGGTGGGGACATTAGGGTCAAGGGTGGGCTTCTTAAGTAAAGGAAGAACCCAGGAGTCCTTGAGGTTGTTGGGCACTATGTTGGAGGTGAAAGATGCGTTGATGAGGGAGGTGATGAAGGGAGCAAGTTGTTTGGCTGCATCTTTAATGATAGGGGCTGGGCAAGTGTCGCCTTGGCATTTGGACGGTTTAAGAGAGTAGATTATTTCTTCAACCTCTTTAATGGTTATGGTGGAAAACTCAAAGAGGTTATTGTCATCATTTTGGGGGGTGGTGTGGGTGTGTGTAGAGGGGGTGATGTTATCGGAGAGGGTGAGGCTTTCTTTCTTTGTCAGGATTTTGGCTTGTAGCGTGGCAATTTTGCCTAGGAGTGCTTCCTGGATGTTCGTGCACCAGTGGATGTCTTTGTTGCAAGTGTCTGGAATGGTGGAGGGTGATTCGAGTTCTCTCAGGATATTGAAGAGCTCTTTGGTGTTAGATTTGGCGTTGCTGATTCTTTCATTGTACATGTTTTTTTTAGACTGGATGATGGCTGATTTATAGATGTTCGATGCCAGTGCGTAGGATGTCTTATTAATAGTGGATGGTGACTGTTTCCATGCTAATTCAGCTTGTCTTTTGGATTTGCGGAGTGTTTTTAGTTTGGGGGTGAACCAGGAATTGAGGTGTGCTCGTGGTTTGGCTTTCCGAAGCTTGAGTGGTGCTATGGTGTTTATGGCCTTAAGGATAGTTGTGTTGTATAACTCTACTAGTTCAGTAGGGTTGGTCATGGTGGGTGAGAAGTCGATGATGGGTTGGAGTAGCGGGAGGAGTTTCTCTAGTGTGATATTTTTGTTGTTTCTTGTGAGTGTGGGTGGGGCATTGGAGGAGGGCACTGGTGTTTGAGTGCCTTTGTTGATGGTGAAGGTAATAAGGTGGTGATCGGTCCAGGCGCATGGAGTGTTGGAGAGGATGGTAGTGTTGCAATTGAGGTCAGCTATCCAGTCAAGGATGCGGCCTTTGTTGTGTGTGGGTTGTGCGATATGGTGGGTGAGACCTAATTCTGAAATAGTGTTGGCGATAGTGTGAGCTTTGTCATCTTTCTCATCATTGAGACCTAGATTAAAGTCTCCTAGGATGAGTAGTCGAGAGTTAGGTTTGATATTGTTAGAGAGTAGAAGGGCTATGTCGTCATTAAAGGATAGTATGGGGCCTGGTGGTCTGTAAATGAGGTGGATGGTGATAGTGCTTGTGTGCGTTGTGGGTAGTTTGAGGGTGAGTAATTCCGCTGATGTCAGTGATTGGTTTTGTATGTGTCTAATGTTGATGGAACTTTTTGCAATAACGGCTACTCCACCACCTTTAGCTGTTTGTCTGTCTGCACGGTAGATGGTATAGTCATTGGGTATAGCAAGTGATAGAGAGGGGCCAGAAGCTGGGTGGAGCCAGGTCTCTGTAATAGCTATGAAGTCGAGATCATTGACGGTAATAATGTCGGCAATGTCTAAGGCATGGGCGACTACAGATCTCGCATTGATGAGTGCACCTTTAATGGTTTCGGTGGTGATGCATGATTTTTTGGTGTGGGTGCGGGGGGAGGGTGCGATCAGGCCGTGTGATATCTGGTCTGTCGGAAGTGTAGGGCGTGTGCAGTGAGGGGCAGATTTGGTTAAGGTTATGTTTTGTTTGTTGCCTAGATTGGGGAAGGATGCGGGTGTGTGTGTTCTGGATCTGAGTCGGGTGAATCTCGATAATCCTGAGCAGGGATAGGATCTGCTGGTAGTGAGGTTCGTGATAGTGGGTTGGCCGATGGGAGTAGTTTGTGATGCTTCTTGGGGGCTGGGGGTGTCTGCTATGCGATGAGAGTCAATGGAGGAGGTAGGCTGGAAGGGGTTGATGTTGGGTAGGAAGGGGGTGGGGCAGGGTATGGGATAATGTCTGGGGCAGGCTAGTCTGCTGAGGCCGTTGGGGTGTAAGCGAAAGTGTGGCCCTGTACAAGGGGTGTCATGGGGGACCAGGCAGAATGGGAACATAATGAGGAAGGTCCAGGTTATCATGTCTGAATTTAGAGGGAACTGACGCACAAAATCGTCAGAGAGAAGCTAGTGCGCAATGTTAGTACACAATGGTGCTGCAGTGAGGGTACTAACGCAGAGAATCGGAGAAATGCTAGTGCACAGTGCTGATACCCAGTGCTAATACACAGTGTACTCTAAGCGACCATAAGGCACTACACAATGTCACAGTAGTCTCTAAGCGACCATAAGGCACTACACAATGTCACAGTGGTCTCTAAGCGACCATAAGGCACTACACAATGTCACAGTAGTCTCTAGGCGACCATAAGGCACTACACAATGTCACAGTGGTCTCTAAGCGACCATAGGGCACAACACAAGTGGTCACAGTGGTCTCTACGCGACCATAAGGCACTACACAATGTTACAGTGGTCTCTAAGCGACCATAAGGCACAACACAGGTGGTCACAGTGGTCTCTAAGCGACCATAAGGTACTACACAATGTCACAGTAGTCTCTAGGCGACCATAAGGCACAACACAAGTGGTCACAGTGGTCTCTAAGCGACCATAAGGCACTACACAATGTGAGCAGTAGTCTGTGTTATACCGTACTGCGAGAACAGGGTTCAGTGAAGGCTTGAAACAGTTCAGGTTGCTGGCTGGAACAGTTGAAAAAAGGTTGCTGTAAGGGGCGGTATGTTTACCCCAGAGGAGATGGGCAGGGGATCTAGCCCTATGCTCGGTGGCGTATACAGGCTAGAGATAGGCACAGTGCACAGTGCCTTCGAGGTGGGCCGGTTCGGAACCTGTTGGCTTGTGGTTGGCTCCCAATAGAGGAGAGGGGCCAATCACGATGTTTGCAGGGTTGCGGGGCCGGATGGAGGGCTAAAGATGCGGCGGACAGCCATCTTTAAATGGTGTGGACCTCGGGGCTTCGATTGGTGGCTGGATGCACTTTGAGTGCATTAATGGGGCAGATCCTGGCAGGAAAGGCCGCACTGGGCAACGCTGGAGCGGCGCGGATATTACTAAATAATTTGCCGCGTGTTGCCTTCAAGACGCACGCTCGTGCTGTAGCTAGGGACTCGTGACATACCTGGTGTCAGCAGCTCGTGATCCCTGTAACCGGAGATGACGAGTGGATAGCCACACCCGATCCCCTACCTGGTATTGTGGACCTGGTCGTCTCCCTTTATCTGCTTGGTATTTATAAGCCTTTTTTGCTGCTCTCAAGTTATCCTGCACTGAGCACCATATTTCTTCAAGATGTTTTTTCTTCGCGGCTGCTGCTGGTACTTCGGGTACGTGTCCTACAAGGGCTGGTTGAAAGCGGGGATGATACCCATAGTTACTGTAGAAAGGAGTCGTCTTGGTTGAAGTATGTATTGCATTATTATATGCTATTTCAGCTAACCAAATAACGTCCGCCCAATTATCCTCCTTACCAAGAGTAAGGCACCGGAGGTATTGTTCGAGAGTTTGATTTAGCCTCTCCGTCTGTCCGTCAGTTTCTGGGTGATAAGCGGTGGAGAGTCGTATGTCCATACCCACAGATCTACAGAAAGCCTGCCAAAACCTTGATGTAAATTGTGGTCCACGATCAGAGATGACAATGTGTGGTAAGCCATGCTGGCGGACGACATGCTGCAAAAACAAGTCTGCCAGAGTATTGGCTGACGGGGTACCAGTGCATGGTATGAAGTGAGCCATTTTGGTGAGGTAATCCACTATTACATAAATTGTGTTAAACCCTCGACTTAATGGTAGATCCACAATTAGATCCATAGACACGGAATGCCAAGGAGCAGGAGGCGTCGGCAAGGGTTGTAGAGTTCCTGATGGTCGTTGATGATCTGATTTGTTTCTGAGGCAAGTTTCGCACTGGGTCACATATGTATGAACATCCTTAGGTATGGACGGCCACCAAAAATGGCGTTTTATTAACTCAATTGTTTTAGCTTTTCCGGGGTGACCTACGAATTTTGAGTCATGACACCATTTAATGGCTTGTTGTTGCAGGGGTGTCGTGGGTAAATACAAGGCTGATTTAAAAAAAGGTAATCCTTCCTTAATAGTTTGGTTTTTGTTCTGACTAGCCCATTGGACTAATTGTTGTGCTGACATCGCCTTTCTAATAGTATCGAAAACCGCATCCGCAGCTACACTCCCGATTACACGACTGGGATCAACCATTGGCTTGGGCTCTTCTACTCTTGTGGTGGATTGATCAGGATCTGGTTCCGGATACCTTGATAGAATGTCTGCTTTTCGATTCTCAGCTCCTGGGCGATAAGTGACTACAAAATCGTATTCGAGAATTGCATGGCCCATCTGAGCTGCCTGGGACTGAGAGCCTTTGCTGATTTCAAGAACTGCAAGTTTCGGTGGTCGGTATAAATGGTTACAGTATGTCGAGCCCCCATTAGATAATGTCGCCATTCGTCGAATGCTGTCTTAATCGCCAACAGTTCCTTGTCAGCTATGGCGTAGTTTTGTTCTGCGGGTAACAACATTCGAGAGTAGTAGGCAACTGGGTGTAATTGTCCATGTTCAGTTCGTTGCAAAAGAATGGCCCCCACCACATAACTGGAGGCGTCCGTCTCTACAATGTATGGTTTGGTTGGATCAGGATGTATTAGCACCGGGGCAGTAACAAAAGCCTTTTTTAGAGCCTGAAAGCCTGCCTCAGCCGCTTCTTCCCAGGAAAAGGTTACCCCCTTCCGTAACAGTCTAGTCATGGGCTGGACCTTCTTGGCGAATCCTTCTATGAAGCGACGATAAAAATTGGCGAAGCCAAGAACTGTTTGAATGTCTTTTACTGATTTCGGTGAGGGCCAATCCAGGATAGATTGTACTTTTTTCTTGTCCATGGTGACTCCTTGAGGTGACAGAATGAACCCTAGAAACTCCACAGTGGATTGATGGAACTCACACTTCTCGAGTTTTGCATATAGGTGATGTTCCCGAAGCCTCTGTAGGACTGCCCGGACGTGTTTTTGGTGATCCTCCAAGTTCTGGGAATAAATCAAGATGTCATCAATGTAGACCACCGCGAACACGTCCAGGTACCCGCGGAGCACTTCATCCAGGAAATGCTGGAAAGCTGCTGGGGCATTGCATAGGCCGAACGGCATAACCTGATACTCGTACAGGCCAAATCTCGTCCGAAATGCCGTTTTCCACTCATCACCGTTGCGTACCCTTACCAGATGATAGGCCCCGCGCAGGTCCAATTTGGTGTAGATTGTCGACCCACGTACCTGATCCAACAACACTGGTATCAAAGGCAAAGGGTAGCGGTTCTTGATGGTGATTTTGTTGATTGCCCTGTAGTCGATACATGTTCTGAGGTCTCCAGTCTTTTTGGGTACGAAGAACAAGGGGGAGGAAACGGGTGACGTAGAGTGTCGGATAAACCCGTGTGCCAGATTTGTTTCAATGTAATCTTTCAGATACTGATTTTCTGCTTCTGTTAGAGCATATATCCTACTACAAGGAAGTACTTCCCCTGCTTCCAAATCAATCCGGCAGTCGAATGGCTGATGTGGCGGTAGGGTTTCGGCGGCGGCTTTGCTGAAAACATCCCGAAAATCTTGATATGCCTGAGGTAGTTCTGGGAGTGCACTTCCTGCGACGAACTGTGGAACAGATACTGAACAATATTCTTGACAGAAGACAGAATTAAAAGAAACTGAGCCAGCCTTCCAGTTTACCTGTGGATTGTGAAGTCGCAGCCAAGTCAGTCCCAGGATAAACCCGAATTGAGGGGCCGCTATGACATCGAAGACAATGGTTTCCTGGTGTGTGGTACCCATTTTCAGGTGCAACGGTTCTGTTTGCTGAGTCACTGGCCCTGAGATCAATGGGGACCCGTCTACGGACTTCACTTCTTCTGGTAGAGTCTTAGCACGTAACGGAAGACCCATTTTCCGAGCTAATTGAACGTCCACGAAGTTACCTGTGGCGCCCGAATCCACCATTAGAGTAACGGGCACCCATTCCTCTTGCCAGTGCAAATCCCCGATCACTGTGATGTGGGCTTCCTGAGTCGTGTGCACATTAGCCAAATTCAATGGGGTGTTTTCTGCTTCGCTCGCTCCTACCACCCTCATGGGCGAGCTTTCTCGTTTCCCGAAGGCCCTCCTTTAATGGGCTTGGTAGGACATTCCCGCACGAAGTGCCCTGCTTTTCCACAATACAGACATAACTTGTCTCTGCGCCTCTTTTCCTTCTCCTCCTTGCTCAGGGGTCCCCGCACCGAGCCAATTTGCATAGGTTCCTCAGTTCCCTTTTCCACTGCTCTGGTTAGTTTTTGCTGGTCCAACCTCACTATCGGCTTATTGTCCCATTTCCGCCTGTCCTGCCGTCGCTCACTCTGTCTTTGATCCAACCTGAGTGCTAGGTCAATCATCGCGGAACATTCATCTGGCTGAGGATCTACTTGAGCCACGAGATCCTTTAAGTCCTCCCGTAGTCCCTGGTAGAACAGAGCCATTCTTTTTTCCTGTGGCCAGTCGGTTTCCATTGCCAACCGGTTAAATGCTGTTACATATGAAACCAAGTCTCTGCCCCCTTGTCTTAGAGTCAATAGTTCCCTATCCTTAATTAAGGTAGCAGCTCGTCTGTTAAAGATTTTGCCGAACTCCTCTATGAAGATATCCCAACTATAAAGCAGAGCGTCATCCTTTCGAACTAAGGGTGTGGCCCAAGAAGCTGCATCTCCACTCAAATATGAAATCACGAAGGCTGTGCGGGATTGTGCTGTACGAAACACTGCCGGCTTGGTCAGGAAATGCAATTGACATTGCATGATGAATTGGTTAAAGGTTTGAGGGTCCCCATGATACCTTTCGGGTGCAGCTAGAGGCAGTTGGGGTTCAGTAGCAACCTGCACCTGAACCGGGGTCGGCGGAGGGGCCCTAGGCAGTGGCGTGGCTTGGGCTTGTTGTTGGATAGTAAGGGTGTGCACCTGACCCGCCAGATTCTGGTAATCCTGCCTAGTCGCTATTAACTCAGTCTTGAGTTCCTGGAGTAATGCTACCACGTCTGCCATGGTTGTGCTGCCCAGGCGTCTGATGAATACTTGGGCTTGCGATTCTGTCAGACTTCTTACTTCTCCGTAGAGGCAGCACAAACGCGGCTAGAACACCTCCCTCCCCGTCGGGTCTTGGTACCTGGGTGCAAGTAACGCAGGCCGCCTTGACCCTTGGGAGAAAGAGGGTTAGGGTCCCATGGTTGGATGGGTAGAGGTTATTTGGGAACACCGGAAAGAGGGAGAGGAAGAAGTTATGGAAGGGATGGGGAAGATCAGGGTAACATGCTCCTCAGCTCCGGCTCCAGTAGCTGCAGTTCTCCGCCCTGGTGCTTTTGCATTCACTGGCACTCTCTTGCTCATACCAGACGAAATGGGCCTTTGTACTGGAGCCCCAGACCAGTTACCATGTTCAATTCACATTCAACAATACACTCAGATGCCAGATGATGTTGGGCTTTTGTACTGGAGCCCTCTACCAGTTTCTGGACCTTAAGTTCTACCGCTATCCACCCATTACTTCATGGAGGGAAGCTGTGTCTGCATTACATCATACAGAATTATACATTCAATGCCCAGTTTCTAAACATGCCCTACAGTAACAATGGAAATTGCACTTAGCTTCGGCACTGCCGTGTAGTCTTCTGGTCTTTTCGGGCTGCTAGACCCCTATGACGTTCTGTACCTCACACGCACTGCAAGAGGCAAGACATAAGTCAGAACGAAAGCGTACATATGAGCAGAGTCGCTGTTAGGGATTAATAGTTCAGAATTGCACTTCTGCTCGGGTGTCTTTTCAGTCTAAACACATATAGGAAGCATGCTTCATCTAGGAACACAATCGCGTGTTAATGGTGTCTCATGCTGGGTTATTGGACGGAGCGCCATGCATTCCCTAACCGCCTCGGGCGCGGTTCCAGTTCGGAAATTCAAGCGTGACTCCCGCTAATGGACTGTCTCTCTAGAATGCTGCCGGAACGTGCGCGCTTTGCTTTGCACTTATCTGATTAGTCACGCGGGGCCTGGGGTGGCTAACAGGCGGCGGGGAGCCCCGCGTAGGCGTGCCGTCAGGAGCTCAGGTTCTGCACGTCCTTCCTCTCTGCTGGCCGGAATCGCAAGCGTGGGACTTCGGGCGTGGCTCGCGCATGCGCATTCGCGCGGGCGTGGCTGACTTCATCCCAGCAGGCCTGTGCCACGCTCGGCCTGCTGGGAAACATAGTTCCTGGGCTGTCCTTCGTCCCGGAGACTGTTTCCTGAAATAGGGATGAAGGACAAGCCTGGGGAATAATGCAGGATGAATCCTGCGCCCCATTAGGGTACCTGCCACACTGCTAGAGCCCCCACCAGCCTCAATCCTGACAATCTTGTTCTGTGCTTCATCCAATGCAACCAGCCGTTTTACTGACCTTGAAGATTCAACTACTATTGCCAGACAAGGTCCTGGAAGTATACGGGTTGCTGGATAGTGGAGCCTCAGGTAATTACATCGATGAAGCTTTCGCTACCATCAACAAGATACCACTCCTTTCCAGAGATGCTGCACTATCTGTGGAAGTCATCGATGGGACTCCTTTGTCTTCCGGACCCGTCCGTCTGCACACAGTGGGTCTGGCGCTTCGGATGCCGAACACCTGGAGAATATTGCCTTGGATGTCATTAAGTCACCTACATACAGAGTGGTTTTAGGATTACCCTGGCTTCAACATCACAATCCTTTCATCAATTGGAGGACTCATGCTCTGTCATTTTCCTCCACCTTTTGCTCTCAGAATTGCGGCTTGCCAGTTCAGACTCAGATCCCTTCGACTGCTTTGGAATCCTTTGGCAAAGGGTCTGGTCTTTGTTCCATTTCTCATGTTCCACAAGCGTACGCCGATTTTGAAAGTGTGTTTTCTGAGCCAGGGGACATACCTTTACCCCCACATCGTTCTTTTGATTGTGCCATTGAATTGTTGCCAGGGTTTGAGATTCCACACAGAAAGCTGTATTCTCTGACCCTGAACGAGAGACAAGTATTACAGGACTATCTGTCAGAATGCTTAAGTAAGGGATACATAGCACCTTCAAAGTCACCCGCAGGATTCCCTTTGTTTTTTGTTAAGAAGAAGGAAGGAACCTTGAGACCTTGTGTTGACTACCGGCAATTGAACAAAATTACTACTAAGGATCGATATCCATTGCCGTTGATTCGCAGTATCCTGGAGACCCTCCACACTGCCCGGATTTTCACCAAGCTTGATTTACGTGGAGCCTATCATCTGGTTAGAATCAAGGCCGGGGATGAATGGAAAACGGCATTTAAAACACCTTTTGGGCATTATGAGTACCGGGTTATGCCCTTCGGATTGTGCAACGCCCCGGCCGTTTTCCAGCGATTCATGGATAACATTTTCTGTGATCTGATAGGTGTTTCGGTCTGGGTTTATTTGGACGACATTCTGATCTTTTCCTGTACGGAGGAGGAACACGTAGGACATGTACGTGAGGTTCTTTGTCGCTTATCTTGTAACCAATTGTTTGCCAAAGCTGAAAAATGTTCTTTTCACCAACCCAGTATTGAATTCTTGGGATATGTGATTAACCATACTGGCATACAAATGGATCCCAAGAAGGTCCAAACGATTAAGGATTGGAAACAGCCTAATGACGTCAAGTCGCTGCAGCGCTTTTTGGGTTTCGCCAATTTTTATAGGCGATTTATTCCACACTTTTCCCAAATCTCAGCGCCACTCACCAGGTTGACCATTAGCAAGGTTACTTATGTGTGGGATTCTCTTTCTACTAAGGCATTCAATTCCCTGAAGACGGCTTTCATTACCGCCCCTATTTTGCGTCACCCTCAAGATGAATTACCCTACATTGTGGAGTCGGACGCTTCGGATTTCGCTGTAGGGGCTGTTCTTTTACAATGTGATCCCGGAACTTCCATTGAACATCCGGTGGCCTACTTTTCACGCAAACTGTCCCCCAGCGAGAGGAATTATGCGGTAATTGAAAGGGAATTGTTGGCCATCAAGACTGCATTCGAGGAGTGGAGACATCTTTTACTTGGAGGTCGCTTCTCTGTAGAGGTCCGTACCGATCATCGTAATCTGCAGTACTTGCGTTCTCTACAATGCCGTACGCCTCGCCAAGCCAGATGGGCTTTTTTTTTCTCTCCATATGATTTCCATGTTACATACATCCCTGGTGCCTCTAATTTGAAGGCGGATGCCTTGTCCCGATCCTTGGAGAAGGAGGATGGGAACCCCAGTCTGGATCAGCCGTTGATTTCCCCACACCATTTCTTGTTGACACTCTCTCCGCATTTACAGTCCATTTCCGATGCTACCCAACGGGATCCGGAGAGGTCGGGTCTTCTTCAGCGGAAATCAGTATCTGAATATGAGGGTCTCCTGTTCTTCAGAAGGAGTTTGTACATTCCCGAGGGGTCTATTCGTGACGACATTCTGCACGGCTTTCATGATTCACCGATTGGAGGACATCGTGGTATTAGCGCTACCCGAGAACTGGTATCCCGACAGTTTTGGTGGCCTGGTTTGGCTCAAGAGGTCGAGAAGTACGTGGGAAGTTGTCCCGTCTGCGCCCAGTCCAAGGTTCCTTTGGGATTACTTGTACCAACGGAATTAGCTCCTTATCCTTGGCACACCATCGCCACCGATTTCATTGTTGAACTGCCTCCCTCTGATGGATATACCTGCATAATGGTGGTGGTTGATTGCTTTAGTAAGCATGCCCACTTCATTCCTTTCGTCAAGATACCCACGGCTGCCCAAATGGCTGTCGCCTTTTTGCACGAAGTATATCGGTTGCATGGCCTGCCTGAAAAGATCATTTCGGATCGGTGATCTCAGTTTCTCTCACATTTATGGGGTAAAGTGTGTGATCATCTTGGCATCCGCAGGGCCTTGAGCTCTGGTTACCACCCGCAATCCAACGGTCTTACCGAAAGGACTAATCAGACTTTAGAGTGTTATCTCCGTTGTTTTGCCAACGCTACTCAGTCCAACTGGAAGACTTGTCTGGATCCTGCTGAAGTTTCATACAACAACTCCGTCCATGCTTCTACAGGATACAGCCCGTTCTACTGTTCTGCAGGCCAGCATCCCAAATTGATGCCTTTCCGTCCTGTGCCTCCCAGTTTGGTTCCTTCCGCTGATTTGCTGATATCAACCATTCGGAAGCAGCATGTGATGACACGCAAGTCCTTGATGGAAGCTAAGGAACGTATGAAATTGCAGGCTGACAAGAGGAGGAGTGTGGAACCTGACTTTCAGGTTGGTGACATAGTTTGGTTGTCCTCTAAGAACCTGCCACTTCACAATTTACCCGTGAAGTTGGCTCCTCGATATCTTGGCCCATTTAGGATAACCAAGCGTCTGTCCTCTGTGGCTTACCGCCTCCAGCTGCCTCCCTCTTGGCAGGTACACCCGTTTTTTCATGTCTCCCTTTTGAAGCCCTATGTTCACGATACCCATGGTCGTTCCTGTCCTCGCCCAACGTCAGTCCTAGTGCAGGGTGTCCCCGAATTTGAGGTCCAGGAGATCTGTGATGCCCGTTTCCGCAGGGGGGTACTGCATTATTTGGTGGACTGGAAGGGGTACCCAGCTTGTGATCGCACCTGGGAACCGTACCGGCATGTGCACACTCCCCGCCTTCTGCGTGAATTCTATGCTCGCTTTCCTTGGAAGCCTGGGGCCCCGGGTCTTTCTGGGGGGGGTCATAGTGTCACGCCACTTACCTGGAGACTGGGATCCTCTATGCCAGTCCGTTCTGCTCCCTCTAGGCGGCTCTACCCGCGTTTTCGCACCTGGGGGTCTGCTGCCAGGAAAGTTTCGGGGGTCCGTGCTGGTATGTCTCTGCGCATGCGCGGACGACCATGCTCCCGGCTCCGAGCATGCGCAGTAGACTGGGCCCTCGCTACTGCTGCGGCTTGCGTTCCAGGCCTCGTTTTGGGCTCGTCAGAACCAGGCAACGAGACGGCTTGCGCCTCAAGCCTCTCGGTTACTGACGGTCCATAAGAGGAGTCGAAAGCGAGGGTTAGTTGCGTCTCAACGCGG
The DNA here is from genome assembly GCF_040938575.1 of Ambystoma mexicanum. Classification (NCBI taxonomy): domain Eukaryota; kingdom Metazoa; phylum Chordata; class Amphibia; order Caudata; family Ambystomatidae; genus Ambystoma; species Ambystoma mexicanum. The sequence continues at coordinate 1,012,817,883 of NC_090921.1, forward strand.
TTTGTTTATCGCGTTGCTCGCTCGACTCCCAAGCGTTCTGCTCTGTTTCCTGCTCCTTGCCTTGTTCCTTGCTTGGGTCCTGGTTGTTGTCCTGGTTTTCTTCCTTGCTGCCTCCTTTTTGGGGTTCCTTGTGCTCCTTCTGTGGCCTTCCCCTGGGGTTCCCTTTCTTCAGCTCCCTTGGGTCTCGCTCTTAGGATCTCCTTGGGGTTCCCCTGCAAGGCCTCTCCCTTCCTGTATCTGTTCCTCGGCCTCTTGCTTGTCAGCCTGTTCCCTTGGAACCTCCTCTGGCTGCCTTCCTTGGCCGGACTACCTCTTCAGCTTCGTTGCCTTGGTCTTCATTGGAACTACGACTATTCCCAGCATCAGTTCCAATGTTTCCTGAACTTGCTCTGCTGTATTCCCCACTCCGGCTATCAATCTCATCGGACATTCAACTACATTTGAACATCTGCCTCTCCTGTCAGTGCTTGCACTGTCCTGACGTCATGCTAATCAGGAGAAAGCACCCCGTGACGTTGGGAGTCGGTCCATCTTTCACCCAGTACCATTTTTGGGTGGTGGAAGGGTCGGTTCCTCACGTCATACATCAGTCTGAAGACCGTTGTCAGTCTGGCTACCACATCAAGATCTACAATCAAACCAACAGGTACTCGAGTTTCTCGTGATAAACACCATAACAGGGGGTCTAGTTGCGAACACCATCCAGGTGGTTAGGAGTGGGGCATGATCTGATAACACTCTCGCCAAGTAATATGTATCCCCAAACATAGCTTGTTGTTCCTCACTGACGAATATATAGGCTAATTTAGTGTAGACAGCATGCGGGGGTGAATAAAATGAGTACTCTCTGGTGTCCGGATGCTGTTCTCACCATAGGTCTTTTAGCCTGAATTGTTGAGCTAGTGGTGCTAAGATTTTAGCAGGTGGGGATGGGCGTGTATGTTTGTTATCTGATCTACCTTTTCGGGTGTCCATTGTGCAGTTGTGATCTCCTCCCTATATCAAGGTACTATCTCTGAATGGACTCAGCCGTTTATATAGTGAGTGGAAAAAAACAGTGGCGTTGTGATTAGGGGCATAAGTGTTGATTACACAAACCTCCTTCCCTTCTATCGTGCCATGTAACAAGGCCATCCTCCCTTCGTCATCAATTTTCGTGGTGATAGTTTTAAGAGGGATGGTTGGGTCTACCCATATCAGGACCCCCATGGCGTAAGTAGAATATGCGGAGCCTATCAATGTACCTCTCCAGCTTCTGGCTAATGCGGCTTGCTTACTTGTGTCCAGGTGGGCCTCCTGCAGCAGGGCGATTCCGACCGTATTCCGCTTAAACAGACCAAGCGTTCACAGCTCAAACCCCACCAACACAGGCGAGGAACACGCAAACAAGCTACGAAACTTCCCAGAAGTATCAGTTAAGGCGTCCGTCAAACTGGTAAACCAAAGCAACAAATCGGGCTCTCCTGAAGACCCATGCCCCCCGGACATATACAAAACAATTCTCAAACAAGGAACCCCCATGGAATACCACAGGAACCTCCTCAACCTCTCAATCTCAACAGGTAAAGTACCGCAGGCCTTCAAATCGGCTTACATCAAGCCTCTACTCAAAGACACAACAGGAAACGTAGAGGACTTATCTAACTACAGACCAATCTCCAAAATACCCTACATTGCCAAACTGCTAGAAACGTATGTCTACCAAATAACGCAAGAATTCATAGAAGAGCATTGCCTACTAGACCAGGCACAAGTTGGCTTCAGACCTATGAGAGGAACAGAATCGGCTCTCCTCTCAATATGTGACGACCTAAAAACAAACGCAGACTCGGACAACAGCACCGCCCTGATTCTCCTTGATCTGTCTGCAGCCTTCGACACTGTCAACCACGCCATCCTCATAGAGAGATTAGAAGGACTAGGGATAACAGACACTGCCCTACTATGGATCAAATCCTTCCTAACAAACAGAACAGAAACAATATGGATGAAACCTTGTAAATCCAAACCCAGAGTCACTACGTGCAGAGTACCATAAGGATCATCCTTCTCCCCGCTTCTATTCAACATATACATGTACCTATTAATCAAACTCATAAAAAAACACGGCCTCACATGCTACAACTACGCCGACGATACTCAAATAATCTTCAACATACAGGACACCCGAGAAGAAAACACCACACTAGAGAATTGCCTTCGTGACATATTCAACTGGATGAACCTCAACCATCTCAAAATCAACCCAGGCAAAACAGAGATAATGATGGTTTGAAAAAAGGGAGGAGACATCAACTACATTATTCATCATATTCGCATACATTAAGAAAGTGATATAATACTGATACCACAGTTGTAAATCAAACAAATGTCAGTTGTTGCACTCTATTTTTTTACAATGTGACCCGAACACCTGCATGTAGACAGAGGGTCACATTGTAAAATAATAGAGTGCAAAAACTGACATTTGTTTGATTTACAACTGTGGTATCAGTATTATATCACTTTCTTAATGTATGCGTATATGATGAATATATGTGGAATTTATGAATGAAGATTGTTTGGAAGGATGTGTTGTTTGGTCTACTGAGCTTAATTTTGTAAAATATAATTGCCAATAATTATTTGTGTATAAAGATTGTATCTGTACAATAAATATGCAACTATGATTTAAAAATAGTCAGCTGTCATCTCTGGTCTAGTTGGCCCACCTCCTCCATGTCACACTTACAGGCTTACACAAGGTCAGGCAATTGAGTCTAACACATTTCACCTGCAGCCTCTTAATAATAATAAAGAGTATAAAAGCTGGAGCCTAAAGGCAGAGAGAAGAGAGATAGAGGGAAGAGAATCCGCTATGTTGAGACCGAGCCAAGGAGCAGAGATGTCGGCACTGATTCCCGGAGGGCTGTCAGAGGAGCTTTGCAGGAACGGGAACCCTCTAATGTGACAGTGGGTAGCAGGCGCTGCCTGGTAGCAGAGGAGAGAGAAAAGTCATCTGCGTCTAATCCCGGGTGCAGCTGGACCTGCAGAAGACACCAGACACATGAACCGTACGTGTAACAGAGCAGAGGTGCATGGGCGCGTCTTATGATGTGCCCAACGAAAGAACTGAAGGTTTTCCCATTTGGGGAGACCCAATGGATGGAGCCGCGAAAGCTAGTAAGTGTTGTAAGGAAGGCATGGTATCAAACAGTAAAACAGACACAATTGACCACAGTTCAAGGGTGTTTATTGAACTTCAATTGGGTTTGAAAAGCACCTATTTAATCCTAAATCTAAAGATGGTAGCAAGCTGCGACCATCAAATAATAACAACGCAGTCCTAAAAATAAAAAATAAAAGGGCCTATACTAATAAACCTATGGCCAATCCTTACCTCTAAATACACATAGCAGCGTGTGACACAATGTTATGCAAAAGTAAAATGTTCAAGAAATTATATGTCAGGATATCTGATCCATTAGCTCCCCTTCCCCACGTTTTCAGCACGGGACAGGTTGGCACACTCAATTCTAGCACACTGTCTGGCTTCCTTAGCACAAGAATGCAGTTCAAAACCTCAGCATCAGGGCCAAAGGATAATTATAGTATTTTAAGTGTTTTTGCTGAACACTTTTATCACCATACCAATTACCATAAACATCAGTTGTCAAATCAGTTTTAAAGGGCTAATACATATGTGAAGGAAGAATTATGTTCTGCTTAAGATGTTCAACAGAAGTGGATTGAAAGACCTTACAGTTAAAAGGTTTTGATGAATGACAACAAGCCATTGAAAATGGATTAGCATTTCTTCTCCACAGTCAAGGGAAGAATATTGTGTCTCTCCTGTCGGAACCATCACCGCTCCCCGACAGCCATCTCCTCCAATGTGATCCACCCTCAGAATACTACCCACAGGGTCAGGATCAGGTAGCGGCTGCCTTCCCCTGCCCACATGGGAGGAGACTTTAGGCTGGGGATTAGTGATGACTTTGCAGGAGTCATCACAGAAGGCAAAACTTGAACAAGTCTCCATACATGAGATGTCAGTGTAGGGAAAGGTGGCACAAGTAGTACCTAAAGCCAAGGCAGTGAAGCACAGTAAAGTAATACAACTGTGCTGAAGTAAAGAACAGGGAATTTAAGAAGATGTCCTGGTGAAAAGGAAAACACCAGGAAGTGAACATTGGGAGGCAAGATACCTGGCAGGAGAGTATACCAGGGGATCTGTAAAACCTAGAAGAAAGGTATTTCTTGACAGGAAAGTATACCAGTAGACTGGGGAGTATACCAGGAGGTCCAATAAAGCTGCACCAGGAGTGGAAAGATACCTGGCAGGAGAGTCCAGTAAAAGTTATTTTTCTAAGTATATGGTAACAAAGTATACCAGAGATACTATTGTCATCCTAAAAGAACTGTTGTGTGAAAGAAACCATTTTGCCATCCTTAAGGAATTGTCATGTGAAAGAGACACTTTGCCATCCTTAAGGAACTGCCATGTGAAAGAGACACTTTTGCCATCCTTGAGGAACTGTCATGTGAAGAATACACTTTTTCCATCCTTAAGAAACTATTATTTGAAAAAGAAATGTTTTCCATCATGCTTAAATAATCCAGGGAAAGGGAAATCACCCTCTGGATCCAAGGACTCCTCCTTGGAAAATAATCGTTCTGTTGGATTTGTTTTCTTCCCTTAGTTGTGAACAATTGTTTGCTGAAAATAAGTCAGATACGTTCCTTGCACTTTTGGTGTTCAGTTTTAGTGTGAGGGTCAGAGTAGTATGTTTTTGGACAGTGTATATAATTCTGTCTGAGAGACACAGACTGATCTTTAGCTTTAGTTTCCTAAGTAGGGAAACTCTCTTTAGTATAGTGACAGAAAGGCTTTTATCCAACCCTTTCACTTTAATAAGAATTTCTGCTGTTTGAAATATTACAACTTTGTGTCCACCTCTCATTTCTGAGCGCTCACACTATGCCGATGTGAAATGTTTTGTATTTACTTTTGCCCTGTATCAAACAACTAGCTTCCAAATGCCCCCTCCAGCTCCACTACAACCTTTACCTATCATTGACGTGCCCTTTTCTCGTATAGGCATGGACATAGTTGGACCCCTTGAGCCATCTACATTGGGGAATTGTTATATATTGGTTATTGTGGATTATTCTGCCCGATACCCTGACGCCTTCCCATTACGCAATCATAGATCCAAACAAATTCTAAAACACCTGAACCCTATTTCTTTCACAAGTTGGTTTCCCTGAAGGAAATTGTGAGGGGTCAGAAATGTGAGGCGGACAACTTTGTAAACAGTTTTCAACTTTAGCCATTTCATGAAATAAAAAGATTGGATATACGCCTCCCTATCACTACCCTGATGAGGATTTCCCTGCCTAAAATAAACTAAAGGGAACACTCTAACCAAAGGATATCTGACCCCCACACCTGAACAACAAATAAAGCAATAAGAAAATATCTGGCAATTCAATTCATCAACATTGTATAACATATGATATGCTTTGTAATATAATCAATATCTCTTCCCATTACTTGGGTACATTTCCCTTCCCCAGATCCGATCAAGGGTTTTCTCCATAGTTCAAAGGAAACAAGGCAATCCATTTTAACACAAAGTTCAGTATATTCTCAAGGACTTCTATAAAGTTCACTGCTTCAATGAAGTATCTCCAGAAATTAGAAGTGCCCGCTCCTCCTCGAATAAGAAGTGTTTCACATGGGTTCTCTTCCCATATACAACAACACACTCCTACCAGAGTATGAACAAGGCTCATCTTTGTAGTACCACCAAATGTCTTTGTCAGGAAGTTTTACTTCAAACTTGAGTTCAGAAATTATTATGTTAGAACCACAGTTCAGCACTTACATCAACTACTACCTGGTTTATGCCTCTGCTAGGCTCTTGTGGGCAATACCTCTTGCCCTACTGGTTTACTCACCTGCCTGTCTACTTCTCCATCAACAAGAACAGAAAAGTGCTTCAGTGGCAAAGTCCAATTTAGCGCAACAACAATTTCATTAGGCTTCTTCAGCATCACACTTTAAACATATTGTGGGGGAAACAAGAAACCACATTAGTGCTCTTCAAAACATCTTGGCAATTATGCTCCTCTCCCTCTGGATAATCTACTCAAGAAGTGTAGCCTGTTTGCCACTTTTCTTTCCCCTCTGTATCAACAACCAAATTCGGATCATAAGATAGTCTCTCTTTTCATCTACCTTGGCTTTGGCAATGTAGGTTGTTTTTACCTGAAGATTGGTATTTTGTAGCGCATAAGCAGAAATCTCTATAGTCATTAATCCTCTCAATATCTCCTTCTTGCCTTGAGTACTTTTATTTACTCTGGTGTTGCTGGTTTGTTGTAAACTCTTGGCATGGTGTTACGCTCACCTGGCTCCCACAGGGGTGTCAATCGGACCCGGACAGCTGCGACCTCCTCCAACGTGAAGCGTAGTGCAGAGATGACAGACTGGACTGGACCGCCTAATCTCGTCTACTTGACCCGTAGAAGTATTCTCCTGAAAGTGGAGGAAGGGATTTAGCCATCCGTGGATTCTAGTAATGGCACCCCACTGTTCTCCCCACTAATCACCACCGATATTCACTTTCAGTAAGCTCACCTTATGTTTTTAAATGATGAGCTCTCCATCCTGCATGGAAATCAGGGGCGTGTAGATACTAGTTACTTCACTGGTTTGAAGGCGTTGGAAGAGTTCCGGATGAATATTGACTCTGAGGTTCCAGGCGAGAACCCGTAAGTATAAGTTCAAAGAGTTCAACATGTCCAATGTTCACTCTTGTACATTCCTTTCTTGTGTTGCAGCTGGGTCCAAGGGAAGATTGTCTTGTGGCAGCTGATGGTGTTCAGGTAAGAGTCTGTATTACCCAACACTGTCCGGTAAAAGATGTGTGTATTTAAATTGCTGGTTTCTCTCTCCTTACAGGTGCGGCGTAAGAAGTTGCGGTTTGTTACAGAATAATGCCTCCAGTTGTTTTTATCAGGTAATTCTATGGTGGAGAGGTTGTATTTCTTGGCTCTCTCGGCTCACCTTATGTTTCTTTTGTCCCCTAGATGGTGGAATTCGGCAAAGAAAATGATGGAGGCTGCACCGGATCGAAAAATGCTGTGAGGACTGGTGAGTATGGTGCATCGCTGCAGCTGGCGATGCGACGCGTGTAGAATAGTGTCCTTTTAAAGTTCGAAGATGTGATGGATCCGGAATTCAGGTAAAGATTGAAATAATATCTGTGTTCTAACCTTTCCTTCTTCTTTCTTTTTTTGCTAGGAGCTCTGGATTCGAGACGGGCGTGGCTGAAGACTGGATGCTGACTGCAGGCACGGTGAGCGTTACGCTGCTAGATGCAGAATAACGCGAAGCATGTGCTGGTGTTCGGGTGTGGTTTAAATAGCCTCCAAAGTAGTTCCAGGTAAGAAGTCCCTAGAACCACACCTGAGTAAAAAATAGTCCCTGTAGTAAAATAGTCCCATCCAGGCCTCACGTTGGCTTGGATTCATTTGCAGCATGGTCTGCATGAGGTAAGTAAAATCTATGAGCCTGGCACCTATGGTGCCAGGACTGATTTCTATTAAGAGCCTGGCGCCTAAGGCGCCAGGACTGAACCCAGACAGCCCCCAGCCGAGGCTGCTGGGATTTTATTGAATATCTGGATGCCTGCTCCCGGGGCTGATGGGCTTGAACCGGATGCCTGGGGGTAGGCATCATGACAGCACTCCCCCCCAAGGCCCCTCCTAAAGTTGCTCTTCCCCTTGGTCTTGGTTTGGCTGGGAAGTTCCGATGGAATTTCTTCACCAACCGAGGTGCATGAACATGGTCACTAGGCTCCTATGACCTTTCTTGTGGTCCGTAACCCTTCCAGTCGATTAAATAAAAAAGTCTTGATTTAACCATCTTAGAGTCCAGGATATTTTTTACCTCGAATTCAGGTTCTCCATCTTTTAGGATGGGGTCAGGTGGTTTGGTTAATCTTTTCCCAGGTTGAACTGGTTTTAGAAGTGAAACATGAAAGACAGGATGAATCCGCATATTAGAGGGTAATTCCAATTTGACGGCCACCGGGTTGATAATGGTCTTAATGGTGTAAGGTCCCAAATATCTAGGATTGAAAGTTCAAGTTCCCTTTAGAGGTATGTGTTTTGTAGCCAGCCAAACTTGATCTCCATTCTGGTATTGTGGAGTTTCACTTGTATGTCGATGAGCATTTTTCTTGTATTTCTCCTTTGCTTGTTTCAAGTGTTCTATTGCTTCCTTAAAGGCTTGTGTAATAGTAGAGTGCAGATGAGTCACTGCAGGCATTTCTAAGTGTTGAGGCGAATCGAGTTCTGAGGTTCGAGGATGATGTCCATATATGGTATAAAAAGGCTTTGTCCGGTTCCTGAATGTACGGAGTTATTGTATGCATATTCGGAAATCCATAAAATTTCTTTCCAATTGCTTTCGGTTTGGTGTAACAACGTAGGTATTGTTCAAGAGTCTGGTTGGTCCTCTCCGTCTGACCATCAGTTTGGGGGTGGTGACTGGTTGATAGCCTTACATCGATTTGCGCCAATTGACAGCATTTCTTCCAGAATTGCAAAATGAATTGACTTCCTCGGTCAGAGACCAATACGGAAGGAAATCCATGGATTCGAACAATGTTTTCGAGAAATTCCTTGGCCAAAATCGAAGCGGAAGGTAATCCTTTTAAAGGAATAAAGTGGGCCATTTTGGAAAAAAGATCCACAATAACTAGAATGGTGTTAAATCCATTACACGGAGGTAGATCTGTAATGAAGTCTAAAGACAAGGTGTGCCATGGTGTAGGAGGAATATCCAAAGGTTGTAAAAGGCCAGCTGGTTTTTTCTTCTGACTTTTGTTTTGGGCGCAGATACCACAAGACATCACAAATTACTTTACGTCCTTTCACCAGGTGGGCCACCAGAATTGTCTTTTAATTTTAGCTTCAGTTTTTGCGATACCTGGGTGTCCTTCCATAAGGGCGTCATGATAATTGGAGATGTCTAGTTCTTGTAGTTCCTTGTGTGGTAGAAATAGACGTCCTTGATAGTAAGGTAGGCCATTGATGACTGAATAATTTTGGCCTTTCTTTACCCAGTCCTGCAGGGCTGCTGGATCTAAAAGTTGTTGGATTTTTAAATGAATGTCTTCTAGAGTCTGTAGAGTATTTATGCCAAGAATTCTTTGTTCTGAAATTATAGGCACCGGGTCCGGGTTCGAATATACTTCTCCCATCCCTATTCGGGATAAGGCATCTGCCTTGCCTTTTTTACAACCTGGTCGATAAGAGATCACGAAATCGAATTCGGCAAAGAATAATGCCCACCGAAGTTGACGTGATGATTGGGCTTTGGCTGTTTTCAAATACTGCAGATTCCTGTGATCGGTGATTACAGTGATGGTATGCCTGGCACCGAGAAGATAATGCTGCCAAGCCTTGAAGGCAGACTTGATGGCTAATATCTCCTTATCAGTAACCGCATAGTTTAATTTGGGTGCTGAGAACTTTCTTGACCAGAATGCTACTGGATGAAGTTGACCGGTTTTGGGATCCTTCTGGGACAGGACAGCTCCCATGGCTAAACTGGATGCATCGGTTTCAACTATGTATGGAAGTTAAGGGCATCGATGCTTTAAGACAGGTGTAGACGTGAATTTCGATTTTAGCTCTTGGAAGTCTCTTTCAGCCTCTTCAGTCCACAAAAAACATTTGTTTTTTTGCAAAAGTGCTGTGATGGGGTGTACAATATGTGAGAATTCAGGAATAAATCTGCAATAGAAATTAGCAAATCCAAGCATGCTTTGTATCCCTTTAACTGAACAAGGTGATGGCCACTTGAGGATTGCGTCCACCTTTCGAGAGTCCATTCGAACTCCTTTTGGAGTCAGGATAAATCCCAGGAATTCAACTTCTGTAGAATGAAAAACACATTTCTCCAATTTTGCGTATAACTTGTGCTGGCGTAATTTCTTAAGGACTGCACGAACGTGCTTCACATGGTCTGATTCTGAGGAGGAGTATACTAGAATATCGTCTATGTATACGACAACACAGAGGTCAATGAGTTCACGAAAGACATTGTTCATAAAATACTGGAAGGCTGCTGGTGCATTGCACAACCCGAAGGGCATCACCTGGTATTAGAATAACGCGTACTTGGTGCGAAAGGCAGTCTTCCATTCATCGCCTTTCTTTACACATACCAGATGATATGCCTCTCGGAGGTCTAACTTAGTGTAGATACAAGCATCCTTTACTTGGTCTAGTAATTCGGGGATCAGAGGCAATGGGTATCGGTTTTTTACCATAATCTGATTTAATGCGCGGTAGTCTATGCACGTTCTAAGGTCACCTTCCTTTTTAGGCACGAAGAATAGAGCTGAGGATACAGGAGATTTGGATGGACGAATGAAGCCATTAGCAAGGTATTGGTCCAGATATTGTCGTAGGTGAAGATTTTTGGGTTCCCTAAGGGCGTAGATTCTACTGCATGGAGGTTGTGCACCGGGTACTAGGTCAATTTGACAATTGTATGATCTGTGAGGTGGTAAGGTATTTGCCTGTTCTTTTTGGAAAACATCCTGAAATTCTTGATATTCCTGAGGTAACTGCACAACTGGATTAGTGACGGTGGCCAGGCTTTTGTTCAAGGTTTTTTCTGGGTAACAGGTGTGTGCACAATCTGGGAAGGTCACTCTCTTCTCTCGCCAATCAATACAAGGATTATGTGTTTCCAACCATGGCATTCCCAGAATTATTTGGAATTGTGGGGCCTTGATTAAATCAAACACAATAGTTTCTCGATGCCCATCTTGACCCAACAGTGTCAGCTCAGTAGTGGAATGGGTTACAGGCCCAGAGGCAATTTCAGTTCCATCGACTGTGGTGATGACATCCGAAGCCGTCTTTTTGCAAAGGGGTAGATTCATCCTTGAGGCCAATTCGTGGTCCATGTAGTTTCCTACGGCCCCGCTATCAATGTATGCCCTGCGTATATACGTGATGGCTGCCTCGGATCAATTAGGACCATTGGTGTAATTAGGTGGGAGGTCTGAGTGTCCTTCTTTAAGCTCGGCAAGCGGACTTCCACGCTTGTCGGGCGTGGTCGTTTCCCGAATCAGGCTCTATTTGACTTTTATCAGCAACTCCTACTACTTTCTTGGGTGGTTTTATAGGGCAATCCCGTAGAAAATGTCTTGCGGTTCCACAGTACAGATACAATTGCATCTGCTATCTCTTTTCTCTTTCCTTTTGAGTTAAGGGTCCTTTAACTCCCCCGATCTGCATAGGTTCTGATGCATCTGTTCCTTTGGGGGTAACATTGGGTTTAACCCATACCCGACTCTCGAATTTAGCTCGATCAGCCTTTCTATTTTGAAGTCGGTGGTCTAACTGGACCACTAAGTCTATTTATTCTGCACAATCCTGAGGTGGGTTCACAACTTGAGCCAAAACATCTTTGAGTCCCCCCCGAAGCCCACAATGAAATAATGTAATTCGTTTCTCCTCAGGCCATCCGGTTTCCACCACCAACCTATTGAAGGTTGCGATATAAGTTAGCAGATCCTGATTACCCTGTCGTAGGGATAAAAGTTCGTTATCCAGGGCCTGTCCCTGTGAATGTCTGGCGAATAGTCTTTCCATGCTTCTTTGAAAACCCTGAAAATCCCAAAGAAGAGGGTCATCCTGGTTGACTAGTGGAATTGACCAGTCAGCTGCGCTGCCACTAAAATATGATAGTACAAAGGCTACTTTGGCTTAGTCATTTGTAAAAGCTCCAGGTCTGCATAAAAAGTGCAAGCGGCATTGATTCATAAACACTGCGAACCTTTTTGGGTCCCCGGCAAAGCGTTCGGGTGGAGCTAAAGGAATAGCCCCTGGTAGGATTACTTACACAGGATTGCTCGATGGAACAGGAGCTGGGTTTCCCCCGAGTCCAGGTAGGGGTGTTTGCCCAGCTTGATTTTGCAGCAGTTGTCTAGCAAGATCATCTGTGCGTTCCTTTGACACAATCAGTTCTCTCCTGAGGGCATTAGTCTCTTGGCGCGCAGAGTGCACTTCCGCCCTAAGTTCCCCTAATAATTGGGCTAGTTGGTCTGTTTCGGAGGTTTCCATAACGCCCGGGTGGGGATTTGTAGATAGGCTTTGCGTTCTGTTACGCTCACCTGGCTCCCACGGGGAGCCAGGTGAGCGTAACAGGGGCGTCAATCGGACCCGGACAGCTGCGACCTCCTCCAACGTGAAGCGTAGTGCAGAGATGACAGACTGGACCGCCTAATCTCGTCTGCTTGACCCGTAGAAGTATTCTCCTGCAAGTGGAGAAAGGGATTTAGCCACCCGTGGATTCTAGTAATGGCACCCCACTGTTCTCCACACTAATCACCACCGATATTCACTTTCAGTAAGCTCACCTTATGTTTTTAAATGATGAGCTCTCCATCTTGCGTGGAATGCAGGGGCGTGTAGATACCAGCTACTTCACTGGTTTGAAGGTCGTTGGAAGAGTTCCGGATGAATATTGACTCTGAGGTTCCAGGCGAGAACCCGTAAGTATAAGTTCAAAGAGTTCAATATGTCCAATGTTCACTCTTGTACATTCCGTTCTTGTGTTGCAGCTGGGTCCAAGGGAAGATTGTCTTCTGGCAGCTGATGGTGTTCAGGTAAGAGTCTGTATTACCCAACACTGTCCGGTAAAAGATGCGTGTATTTAAATTGCTGGTTTCTCTCTCCTTACAGGTGCGGCGTAAGAAGTTGCGGTTTGTTACAGAATAATGCCTCCGGTTGTTTTTATCAGGTAAGTCTATGGTGGAGAGGTTGTATTTGTTGGCTCTCTCGGCTCACCTTATGTTTCTTTTGTCCCCTAGATGGTGGAATTCGGCAAAGAAAATGATGGAGGCTGCGCCGGATCGAAAAATGCTGTGAGGACTGGTGAGTATGGCGCGGCGCTGCAGCTGGCGATGCGGCGCGTGTAGAATAGTGTCCTTTTCAAGTTCGAAGATGTCATGGATCTGGAATTCAGGTAAAGATTGAAATAATATCTGTGTTCTAATCTTTCCTTCTTCTTTCTTCTTTTGCTAGGAGCTCTGGATTCGAGACGGGCGTGGCTGAAGACTGGATGCTGACTGCAGGCACGGTGAGCGTTACGCTGCTGGATGCAGAATAACGCGAAGCATGTGCTGCTGTTCGGGCGTGGTTTAAATAGCCTCCAAAGTAGTTCCAGGTAAGAAGTCCCTAGAACCACACCCGAGTAAAAAATAGTCCCTGTAGTAAAATAGTCCCATCCAGGCCTCACGTTGACTTGGATTCATTTGCAGCATGGTCTGCATGAGGTAAGTAAAGTCTATGAGCCTGGCGCCTATGGCGCCAGGACTGATTTCTATTATGAGCCTGGTGCGTAAGGCGCCAGGACTGAACCCAGACAGCCCCCAGCCGGGGCTGCTGGGATTTTATTGAATATCTGGATGCCTGCTCCCGGGGCTGATGGGCTTGAACCGGATGCCCAGGGGTAGGCATCATGACACATGGGCAGTGCTTGCAAGCTTTTGAAACAATTACAGCTTTCCTGTGGGGTTTTGGGGCTTTCCACACTATCATGCGATTATTTACATAGTCACTTTGTTTTAATATGCATAACTCTTTTTGGCTTTGTATAGTTCGGTATTCAAAATTGCTTATATTCTCACTTTCACTCACTCACGAGTGAAGCAGCCTGCTGTGAACACGCAATCAGTGTTGGAGCACTATGGAGTCACTTGCCAGCTGTGAACTCACCGGGTAAGTTGCTCTTGGACGCTCTGCTCAGTGTTCGCAGATCTTCAAGGCTTTTAGCTTCTCGCGGTCAGGTGGACAGCCTCCTCCTCTGCTTATGCCACCGATGAATGGAGCCTCTTCTTGATCTGGAGAGGGTTGGGTGCAACCCAGCCACCTTGAACCTCACACAAGGGAACATTTCACTCGCTGCTACTGCTTCCCGCTGCACCAACTATGGACAGCGAAATATTAACGGGTAAGTGTCTCGTCCTCACGTTTCCCGACCTCTGCAATTGGGAGAGTCTTCTCTTGCCTCAGGCTTCTCTCTCAGCTGCAACCACGGCTCATGCTGTTTCTTTCTCTTCCACAGTTCAGCTTCTCCATTTCCTTCTACCTCCACTTCTAATGCCTAAACCTGAGATGGCTTTTTAAGCCTCTCAGTCCCCTTCAAGTGGAGGTTCATACCTGTTCATCTGCATCCCTCTTCCTCATCCCAGTTCTGAGGGAATTATGGGACTTGAAGTCCCTGGGAACAAAGTTGGTTTTCCTAGCTCTTTGTATTTTGTTAATTTGCCTTCTGTTTTCTACAACATTCACTGCAGAAATATTAGACAGATCATTTACCAATTTGCTTTTGAAACGAGTTATAAGGTGTTATAAACATTTGGTGATTATTATGTACAGGCTTCTGTACATTTCCTTCTTCTGAGATAGGGAAATACTTAGTTCTATGGGCTTGAGATTGTTTTTTTTTCTTCACCTTTATACCACAGAGGCGTGGGCTGATTTTACCCGCACTTAGGTTTTGAACCCGCGGAACAGTTAGATTATTGTGGCAACAGGTGATTATGTATTTTGCAATTTGTACTCTTTCTTCTTGAGTGTCTCACCCCATGGATTTCTCTCACCTCCCTGAGCCTTTTCTCCTCCCAGGTGATCCTCCAACAGAGCACAACCCGCAAGGTCAGGATCAGGAAGCGTTAACCTTTCCCTGATCACCTGGGAGGAGACTTTAGACAGGGATTTGGTTAGGGATCCATAGGATTCATCACAAGATCCTAACGGATCAAGGGACTACCTTCATGAGTCAGTTAATGGCAGAGGTGAAGGAAATCTTACATATAAAAACTCTCAGGACTTCCATTTATCACCGCAAACTGATGGATTAGTGGAACGGTTTAATAGAGCCCTGAAACATGTCATCAGGAAATTGGTTGAAGCTGACAACAAAAACTGGAATACCAAGATAGCATGGGCCCTTTGTGCTGTCAGAAAAACACCGCAATCCTCAACAGGGTTTTCACCATTTGAACTATTGTATGGTAGAGAGCCGTGGGATATCCTTGACATGTTACTAGGGACTTGGGAGGAACGGGAGTAAGCCATCTTGCTCCTCTCCCTAATAGCTCAACATTTAAGAGACCATATCGCTACTGTGAGAGCGATAGTTCAAGCCCACCTGGTTAAAGCTCAAGAAAACCAAAAGACCTCTCATGACAAGACAGCTTTACTCAGGTCCTTTTCCATTCGACAGAAAGTTCTTGTTCTTCTTCCAACATCTGAGAAGAAGATGTTGTCCAAATGGCACAGGCCTCATGAGGTGATTGAATAAACAGAGTCATATATTTATCGAATATCCCAACCGGATAGGCGAATTAAAACTCATATCTACCACATTAATCTCCTTAAGGAATGGTGAGAGGATCCTGTTGAGGCCACTACAGTGGTACTAACCAGTCTATTAACAGAAGAATCAGAGAAAAATAACTTGATTCCTTCCCACCTATCAAAGACTCAGAAACAAGATCTGCTAGAGTTATGAGAACAGTTTCCAGATGTCTTTAAATCTGAGCCAGGAAGAGTAAAAGGGGTTTTTCACTACATCTGTATAACCCCAGGTAAGGTGGTCCATTTAAAACCGTATTGGATCCCAGAAGCAAGAAAGGGAATAGTCATAGAGGAGGTGAGGTATATGCTAAAATCAGATATTATGGTGGCGCTGTTGAGCAGCCCAAGATGGCTGCTTAGTTCCTGAGCTCTGTGGGGCTTTGGCCGAAATCCATACCATCAACTGCGGTGATATTACATTCTGCAGCCCAACGCTTCGTGGATCTGCTACCAGCCTCATCCTGCCTGCCCTGCAGCAATCCCGACCTGAATCAGCCCCGGGAAGCCTGTGAGCGGGGCTTCACGGCCTGCTGCCTGTCGGCCACTGGGGCCTTTGCCCGTGTCTGGCTCCTGCCTCGCCCTCCCTGCTGGGTCCCATCGTGGCAGGCGGCGGCCGCTGAGCGGGGTGGACGCGCGCCCTGACCCTCATCTGGAGGCTTCCTGCGATCGGCCTCCGTGGGACCCCCCAGTGCGGGGCTCCAACATTGGATGTGGCCGCCCCTCCTCTAAGTGCACCTCCGCGCGGGCGGCTGCGGCGGGGACTTGCGCTGGAGCGTGCCCGCGCCTTTCTCCCTTTCTCCATCGCACTAGCGCCGGAGCGCTCATCGTACGCCCCTCTCGGGGACATCTCTGCCGGCGGCTGTTGCCCCCCCTCCCTGAGGTGCGTTACCGCACGATTGGCACTGCCGGGGACCAACACTGGGGCGCGCCCCCACTCCCGATCCTCACGTCGGCATGGGAGTCCTTCCCCTGTGCGGACTTTGCCAACGGCCGTGGCCTTCACCTCCTGGGAGAGCCGCATCGCGCGGGCTGCTGCCGCTGGGGCCTGCGCTGGAGCACGCCCCCACCTCTCCTCCTCACACTAGCGCCAGAGCGTGATTATTACACCAGTGTGGGGCGGCTGGGCAGCAGCCCCGCTCGCACTCCACGATCCTATACGGGGGCGCAGGTGAGGAGCGGGGGAGGGATCTGGACTGTAGAACTCGTGGCCCCTGCCTTGTGTTTGGAGGGGCTACCATAATTTGACATTCTGTACCGGCAGGGGGCCTCAGAAGTACTTATTAGATAGACTCCTTCCATCTGGTTGCTGTCTGTGGGACCCAGCCCCTCCTGCTCTGCTCTTGAAGGGGACACCATAGTTGGACAATTTGCACCGGCAGGGGGACTCAGGGGTACTTATTTGTTAGACTTCTGTTTACCTGATTTCGCTGGAGCTCCTGACTACATTGGCGTTCTCCCCTTGCACGTGAGACTTGGAACTGTGGGGCCCTTTGTTTAGCGGAGTGTTTGTGCTTCCTTTTTCTTCCCCATTTCACTGGAGGCACTTAAACCCATCAGTACCTGCACGGAGCCCTCTGACAGTGGAGTGAAAACCCACACAGCAACTGCTACATCTCTCTGCCGAGGGAATTACCTCCGCTATGGGCTATCAGCCTTCTCCCTCTGGCCCCTGAATAGACTGCGCTCTCTACCTTGCTGCAGCCTCCCAGCCCTCTTGGCTGCCACAATCGGCCCCTACCATCGCCATAGGTGCTGTGCCTGACACCTCCCTTTGCCTTGTGTCCTGATCTCTCACCGTTCGCTACCAGCCCCAACTGTGAGCACTGTCTCACCGGAATTACACCTGCAATGTCTAACAGATCTTGAGGGAACTCGAAGGGTGGAGCCATGGACAAATTTACCAAATCTGTCCCGCGGGCGGACTCTGCCCACTCCTCATCCCTGCAGGAGGAACGGGAACCGGATCCTCACCCCTGCGCAGTGACCCCTGATCTAACCACACTCATGGAGGGTGGAGCCATGGACAAAAAACTTCGCCTCATTCCACGAGAAGCTGGATGACATTAACGCCAATGTGGCCTCCCTAAAAACACGAGTGGACCAAGCGGCTACCAGGATCACCGACGCTGAGAGCAGAATCTCGACAAATGAGGATGACATTCAAACCTTGCAGAACACAGTCACCTCCTTATCACGTGACATGAAAAGTGTGAAAGCAAAGTGCGACGACTTAGAATCGCGCTCTCGTAGGAATAACCTGCAAATTATTGGGGTACCCAAAAACGCCCTGAAAGGGCACATGGAGGACGCCGTTGAAACCCTGCTCAGAGATCTCCTTGGTAATCCGGCCCTCTCACCCTACTTCACCGTGGAGCGTGCTCATCGAGCCCTTTCACCACGCCCCAAACCAGGCGACATTCCAAGGCCTATCATCGGCAGAATTCTAAATTACTGCGATAGAGACCTTATCCTCTGCCTAGCACGTGAGAAAGGGGATCTACGACTTGAAGCTAGTACCATCAGGATCTTCCCGGATTTTTCGATAGCTGTACAACAAGAGAGACGCCAATTCCTTGGGGTCAAGAAACTGCTTAGGGAGCGAAATGTCCCATATGCCATCTTGTTCCCTGCACGCCTCAAAATCACGTACAATGGCAAATTATATTTTTTCACTGTGCCTGATGAGGCAGTGAAGTTCATTGAAGCGCACATCCCTCTACATGGTCCATTTCCTCATTAGTGTGCATGTGTCACTAGCAATACTGTACTGCAACCTCAGCATACTCGGCCCCGTCTGCAGTCTGCTGGCCTCAGGTTCATCCTTGTTACACTGGACGCTGATCGGGGTTTGTTCTCAGGACATGGAACAGACCGTGACCCCTTGATGCGTCCTGGTTCCCATCCTGTTTCTAGTGGACTGTTGACCTTGGGTTCCATCTTAAGATCTACTTACCGCAGAACCTGCCTCTGACAGTTTCCGCTGTCCTACACGATGCTTAAGCTGCCGTCCCCACGGCAACAGCGCACCCCACTGCAATGGCAATGTTTATGTTTAGTTGGGTGTTATTGATGGTTGGCCCCAGTTGGGCCATGGGGGGGGGGCACATTCCCGTTGGATAGTGTCTCTTGACATCCTCAGGTTAGAGGGTGTCGATGTGGTTGTCCTTGTGAGACATGTTGGTAATTCTGGGAGGGGGGAGGAGGTTTACACTGCGTGCTTGGATGGGGTGGTGCGGGAGGGGGGAGGGATGGGATTGATGTTTAATATGCAAAAAGGCAGAGGTAGTTTGGCGGACCACAATGCATCCGGGGGCCCACACGGGGGCGACCCTCGCCCTAGATTCCGATTACGACAACAGTGGTGGGATGTTACTTAAATCATTGACATGCCTGTGACGGTAATAACCTGGAATGTACGAGGCCTGAGTAATTATACCAAGGCTCGCAAAATTGTGGCGTATGCCGCCAGACATGATTGTACAATACTTCTCCTGCAGGATACACACTCAATGGGCCCTTGATCAAGAGCTGTGCGCCGTCATGGGGACCACACAGGTATTTCACCTCATACTCCACACGCGCTAAAGGGGTGGTAACGATGATTCATAAGTCAATTAAGTTTGCTCTCCACAAGAGCTATATTGATCCTGAGGGGAGATACGTTGTGTTATTCTGCGCCATAGCCAACAGGGATTACTTACTGGTAAATACTTACGGCCCCAATGTTGATTCTCCTGATTTTGTGGACCAGGTAGTATCCATATTGCTAGGTTACGTTGGGGTGCAGATCATTTGCTGGGGGCACATGAACTTCATACTGGATACCGGGATAGACCGGACTGGTACTGCCCCAAGGTCCCTATCCGGTGCAGCGCGTAGATTGCTGTCCCACATCGGGACTCTTGATATTCATGATGCTTGGAGGACCTTACATCCGCTAGCGCACAAGTTCACCTATTACTCTTCAGTTCATGACAGCTCCTCCAGGATCGACTTGGTCCTGCTGTCAGGCACCCTGCTGGGCAGGGTGGTGGAAGCGCGGCTACTCTCGCGCACACTGTCCGACCATTCACCGGTCTTGATTGCCCTGGAATTGGGGATACCCGCCCATACTGGTTTTGCGTGGCGATTCAAATCAGCCACCCTGCGGGATATTGTATTCAAGGCAGATATCCTCACTGGCGTCCAGACTTACTTTGAACACAACCTGCCCCAGTCAACCACCCTAGGGGTTCGCTGGGATGCCTTCAAGGCATTTATCAGGGGGGCATCCATCTCCAGATAGTCTGGTGTCCTTAAAAACATAAGAGCTGCCCTATCCCACAGTGAAGCTAAACTACGGGACCTGTAACAAGCCCACCTGGCCTCGGTCGACCCAAGCGTCCTCTCCCAGATTAGTGATGAGCTCAAAACCTTCAATGAATACGCCATCAGGGAAGTCCAGTACTTCAGTCACCCGCAGACAGCACGCAAATATGGTGAGGGTGACACACCCAGCAAAACGCTGGCTGTGTTGGCGAGGGGGGAATAGGGTCAATCCCAAATAACCTGTTTCAAAGATAGCATGGGGATACTACATTGGTCCGACCAGCAAATCCTCAAAGTCTTTGCAGGCTTCTACTCCGAATTATATTCCCAGCCTCCTGAACATAGTGACTCCCAGATGCGGGAACTCCTGGAGCAGATTCCTACCACATGTGTCTCCCCTGCCACTAGAGATCAATTAGATTCCCCTATGACACTGAATGAAATAGTGGAGGCCATATCCAATCTCCATAAAGGTAAGGCACCGGGACCTGACGGGCTAATGGCTGAATTTTATCAGGAACATGTGGCGATATTAGCCCCTGAATTGTTCGGGGTGTGGAATGAGTCACTCAAGCTAGGATCCCTCCCCTGACACTACGAGAGGCTGTCATCATGGTCCTGCTCAAGCCTGGTAAGCCCAGTAATGAATGTGGGTCCTATCGGCCCCTCTCGCTGATGAATCTGGATACAAAAATGTGATCGCTAGCCGCTTCTTGCCTGTCATGTCCTACATGGTGCATATTGACCAGTCAGGATTCGTGCCCGGGAGATCTACATCCCATAACATCAGGAGGCTTCTCAATGTTATGGCGCGCATTGATCAGGGGGTGAGTGCGGTTGTGGTCACCTTGGATGCCCAGAAGGCCTTTGATATGGTGTCTCGGAAGTACATGTGGCTTGTCGTTGCGACCATGGGCATAGGACCCAGGATGATTGCCTATATTAAATTACTGTATACCTCCCCGGTGGCCAGGGTCCGTGTCAACTCCCATACTTCCAGCCTGATCCCTCTCTTCAGAGGCACCCGCCAGGGATGCCCGTTCTCGCCGATCTTGTTTGCCTTGGCCATCGAGCCCATGGCGGACTATGTCCGGGCGCACCACTCGCGCAAGGGGATACGGCTACAAGATACCCCCGAAATTATTTCACTGTACGCCGATGACCTGCTATTGTTTGTTAGGGACCCCAATACTCACCTTGACCCAATACTGCGTGACATCACCCGCATCGGGACATACTCTGGCTTTACGATCAATTACACCAAGTCTGAACTCTTCCCCCTCATGTGTTCTACTGCGCCACCCGCCACCGAGTATCCACTCCACTGGTCGCCTAACAGGATTAAATACCTGGGAGTTCAGGTGTCCCTGGCCAGCGATACCCTCCTGGCGGACAACTACACGGCCGTGGCAGAACAGGCCGCAGCCAAGATAGCGCGTTGGTCCCCTCTCCCACTTTCCTTAGCGGGCAGACTTTCACTAGTAAAAATGATACTACTTCCTAAACTCCTGTACGTATTCACCAATGTACCTGTCTGGCCCGGTAAGAAATACTTTACAGACTTACACAAGCTGTGCGCTCAGTTTCTGTGGCACTCAGGGGCCGTTCGCAAAAAATGGCTCGCTATGATACTACCCTACGAACGAGGTGGGTTCACTGCCCCTGACATGCTGCGGTACTGGATCGCTGCGCAGGCACAGTTCGCCTCCTGCTGGTACCCGGGCCCCCCCACGCCCTCATGTCAAGCTCGAGACCCTTGCGGCATCTGGCACCAATATGATGTCTTTGATACTACATCGACGATACGAGCCGGACTCGCCCATTGACCCGGTCTGTACCATGGTGAATGCCTGGGGGCGACTATTCGCTATGTGCGCTGAGGAACATCCATATTATAAGTGGCTTCCGGCCTGGCGGTTCCCCGGGCTGGAACCCACAAATGACATAGCTTTGGCTAGGCGCTGGCAGTCCCTGGGTTACCTAGCCCTGACTGACTTCTACCCGGACGGGCAGTTCATAACTCCACGGACTTGGAAGCCCGGTCACTCGAGTTCACCGCTGGAGTTGCTACAATTCTACAGACTCCGGGCTGCTTTCCGTAATACTTGGCCTGAGTTTCCTGATGAACCCCCTGACTCCCCTGGGATTTCCTACATCGCCAACTCGGGTGGGGCCCGCGGGCTGGTATCCTCACTATACAAACTCCTCCTGACTGCCTTCCCAACACTGCCCTCCAGGGCCCGGGATGACTGGGCATCTGACCTGGAGTTGGATCTCACCGACCAACATTGGATGAAAATGTGCTCCCACACTAGCAGAGTCTCCCTGACTTTTCGCTACCGCACTATTCAATACAAACTGGTGAACAGATTATACTATATCCCACGCAGAGTTTCCCGGTTTGCTCGCTCCGACCCGAGACTCTGCCCTAGCTGTGGTGTAGATAATGCGTGCCACCTCCATATGTTTTGGGACTGCCCGAGGCTAACTGCGTTTTGGGGCGAGAGCCTGAAGACGCTTTCAGAAATTTGTGACACTGTTATTGAGCCTGACTCGCTTGGGGTCCTGTTCGGGATATGGGGGGCCGAGGGTGCCAGGGGCTCTGCCAAATTGTTTAATGTGAGCTGCCTAATTGCCAAAAAATGTATGCTACAAAATTGGAAGTCCTCCTCCCCCCCACATTTCAGAAATGGTTGAATCTATTAACATGGTCCCAGTACTGTGAGGAGGAGTACCTCACTACCCTACCGGCCCACTCCCGGCCTAAAAATATCTGGTCTCCTTTCAACAGCTATCTCAACGGCCTAGATGCGTCCTCCTCTGAGGACAACTCATCGCAATCTTCTTGAAGAAATATCTCAGCTCTGAACGCCTCCTGATGTTTTTCTGCATGTCTGTTTTCATATCAGTACTCTTATGTATCACTGCTGTCTGTCGAAAATGCGCTGTGTCACCTTTGGCTGCTCTGATGTATGTGTAAACTATCTTCCTCTGCCGACAAAAATAAAAGTTAAAAAAAAAAAGAAATCAGATATTATTGAATAATCTCAGAGTCCTTGGTCCTCTCCGATAGTACTTGTTGCGAAGCCAGATCAGTCATGGAGGTTCTGTAATGACTTCAGAAAGGTGAACGCAGTATACCAATTCAACAGTTATCCTATGCCAAGGATAGACGATCTGATTGATCGATTGGGAACCGCAGGTTTCCTCTCCACGATTAATATGACAAAAGGATACTGGAAAGTACCCGTTAAAACCAGGGTACAAGGAGAAAACAGTCTTCTCCACACCTATTAGACTATTTCAGTTCAAAGTATTACCTTTTTGTCTTCACAGGGCCCCAGTTACATTTCAAAGGTTAATGGACCAAGTCCTTCGCCCTTACTCCTCTTTCTGTAGAGTTTATATTGATGATATGATCATTCATAGGACATTGGAGGAACACCTACACCACTGATACTTAGTTACCAGAGCCTTGAGGAAAGCCGGGCTCACAGCAAACTGAAATAAATGTCACTAGGCACAGTCAGCAGTCAAGTAACTCCGATTTTCTGTGGTTAATGGGATTGTTTAATCCCAAAGGGAAAAGGTAAAAGCTGTCTAGGAAACTCCAGTGCCCAGAACCAAGAAAGATCTGAGAGCATTTTTGGGACTAGTGGGGTAGTATAGACGATTCATCCCTAGTTATTCTTCTCTCATGTCTTGTTTCGCTGATAAGCTTAAGAATGCAGAATCGCAAAAGATAAAGTGGAGTGAAGAAGACCAAAACTGTTTAAATAAACTCAAGAATATTCTGCCTAGTGAACCAGTGTTAAAGGTGGCAGATTTTAACAAAGAGTTCATCCTACAAACAGATGCTTGCCATGTTGGGTTAGGGGCTGTTCTTTCACAAGATCATAATGGCATTGAACACCGATTCTTTATATCGATAGGAAGTTATATCCCTGGGAAAAGAACGATGCCACAATTGAGCGTGAGGCCCTAGCTATAAAATGGGCGGTTAAATACCTCAAATACTACCTCGCTGGCAGGAAATTTAGACTGAGCACTGACCATTCTCCATTGACATGGCTGAGCCTCCGCAAGGACACAAATGCAGTCATTCGCTGGTGCTTAGATATGCAGCCCGATTGTTTTACGCTAAGACACCAAAAAGGAAGAGGACAGGGATATGTAGACTTCCTTTCCCATTTCCCAATAGGTACTAAGAGAGCCAGCAGCATTATGGGAAGGGTATGTGATGAGTCTGATGGTGTTATCACTCCTTTCCAGTGGTGACCTCTCCCCATATGGCCAGGGGACAGCAGCCGCTACCTGATCCTGACCCTGGGGGTGGCTATATGAGGGAGGATCACATGGGGGGAGGCAACCCACAAGGGAGTGACACGACATCATTGGACGAGCCATGGTCCCTCTTTTCCTTTTAGGGATACCACCTCCATTCCCATGCCTTAATGGCATAATATCATGACTCCCTTCACCCACCTATGGAAGCTACTAAGAATACCTCCCCATGCTCTGTCTATAAGTCAGCAAGAACTGACTTCCCTTTCAATGAATGCAAACATACTGCGACAATAAAGCTGAGTGGACTAATGAAAATTGTTAGAGACCAGAAGCACAATCTGCGCTTTTGTGGTTGTGCATGCATAATTAGTGCTGGGACATTTAAAACACTGAACCAGCTGACAGATGAGAGACGCTGGCTCTGAGAATCTCATCCTCTTGGTACTGACCGACAGGCTACTGTGCTGCTGAAAGAAGACTGTGGAGCCAACTGGCTCACTGAGAAGGTCAAGGAAAGAAGACTGCAGGTGCCGGTCCGCCATGAGGACACCACCATAGGAATAGAAGGGAAGACTTCCTGGAGTTCGCAGGTACTGGAGAGCATCATCCACACCGCTCAAACAAGGAGAAGTGCACAGCAGGCAAACAATAGCTGCAAGGGGCGCGGAAGCCACAGAGCAAAGTCGGCAAACTTGTCATGGCTACTGGGCAAAGGCCCAGTACTTCACTTCTTGCAGGGTCCCAATGGACCCAGTCTTGGCGCCTATGGCACCAGGCTCAGTACAAAGTGTGCTTAGCACACAGAACACAGAAGGCACGTGCAACAAGGCCGGGCGGGGTCCTATTAGTACCAGGCAAGGTATGTGCACAAGACAGAAGGAGGAGCAAGGTGGGGCCACAAGGCAGGGCCTAAGGGGAGTGGCTGGGGCCAGGCTATATAAGTTGCCCCCACCCGCATACTGGCGCTTCGCGTTAGTCTGCTAAGAGCAGCGTAACGGTTACCGCCGTCCAGAAGACCCTTACATGGATCAGCACCTGCGTCTTCAGTCTCTGGATCCCTCCAGCATCTTACCTGGTCCAACACGTGCATCTCCAGTCTTCGGAAACCTTCAGTACCTTACTTGTATGCATTCACACCATCACGGGAAGCACTGCCATCAGCTTTCTACTCTGCAGCCGTCGCGCGCATCTTACCTTGAAGCCTCACCATCGCTGGAAGCTCTGCCATCAGCTTCCCACTCTGCAGTCGCCAATCGCATCTTACCTGGATTCAGCCACGCCACCGCCCGAAGAAGCACCTCTATCGCTTCCGACTCTGCAGCAGCCGCCTTCATTTTACCTGTCTTCTCGAATCCTCTGCGGGTGCCGCTCAACATCCTTACCTGTCCCGAACTCCCAGCAACACAGGGCCATCTTCGAGCGTAGCACCCATGAGGATCTTCATCTCCGGCAGCCTACAGGAGTTCAGAAACCGCTCACCAGCTAACACCGATCAGCCGCACCTGCAAAGGGAATAAGAAACACGAGGTGAGCAATCACATAGACTTTAACACGTTAAAGCAGCGCCACTCACGAACTTGGCACAACTTCTAGAACTGTCCACTTACCATTAGTGGGTCATCCGGAATAGACTTTTTCACCATTACGGGCTCCTGAGCCATCTTCATCACTAAGGGGAAGAGAGAACAATACATGGTTACGGACAATAATCATTGGGGAAGAATTAACATAAAGAATACGGACAATAAACATAGTTATAAACACTTACCCCAAGACGGAAAGGTCGCAGCCGGCCTGGACCTCCACGATCTGGACCAGTGACGCAACTAGGTCCATCCACAGTGCCCCTGCTGAAGGAAGCAGGACGGAGAGCTCATCCTTACATAAAAACAGGTGAGCTTGCATGGGCAAACTCCTGCGTACTACATTTTGGCACAAAAGGGTCGAGGGGAACCGCAACACCATCACGCTATCCTCACTGCCTCTCATCTTCTCTCAGGAATAGTTCCAGCATTCCAGGTTCATGAAAATGCAGCAGTTGGGGGAGAGACTCGATCCGAGGGAGTCAACTCCTGGGAAGGCTCCAACCGTGCCCCAACGCCCCCGCATAGACCAGGTGAGCGTAACAGAACGCCAAGCATCTCCGAATCTCTGCCTGGGCGTTATGAATACCGCTGAGACTGACCAGTTGGCCCAATTGCTGGGGGAACTACGGGCCGAAGTGCATGCCTCCAGACAAGAGACAAACTCTTTCAGAAGGGACTTAATCGTTACTCGAGAACGAACCGACGGACTGGCTAGACAGGTGCTTCAAACTCATGCATGGCAGGTCCCATTACCTGGAATTGCGCCAACCCCTTTGCCACCATCACCACCAGTTCAAGTGGTACTCCAAGGGGCTGTACCATTGGCTCCACCTGAACGGTTTACTGGCGACCCCAACAAATTTGCCATATTTATGAATTTGTGCCGCCCAGGTGCATTTCCGTGCGATAGTTCCAGGGGGGCTTTTGTACTTTCGTATCTAGGATGCAGTGCAGCGGACTGGTCAATACCCTTGGTCAACCAGGACGACCCTATGCTGCACAATTGCGAGGAATTCCAACGGGAATTGGAAAAGCTGTTTGCGAGGCACACCCAAGGGCAGGCCCTGGATAACAGACTGTTGTCCCTAAAACAGGAGAACCATGATTTACTGACATATATAGCCACTTTCAATCGCCCCAGTGCACAAACCAACTGGCCTGAAGAGAAAAGAACCACACTATTTTATCGATGATTACTAAAGGATGTGTTAGCCAAGGTGGTCAACCCTCCTGAAGCCTGTGCAGAGTATATCAACCTAACGCTACAACTGCATCACAGGTTACAAGACAGAAAACTGGATCGCACAAGAACTGAGGGGAAATCAGTCTACATGCGACTCAGGAACAATCTAGGCAGGGCCCACGAAACAACTGTACCTATGCAGATCGGGGGATTACGGGCCCCTATATCTAAGGCTGGGAGAGACAAAAGGAGGCAGCAACAACTTTGCTTATACTGTGGCAAGGCAGGACATTTTCTTCGAGATTGCCCCACTAAACCACCCAAGAGAACTGTAGGTGCAACGGATAATACCGATAAGGAACAAGACACGGCTCCGGAAAACTTCTGCGCCCGACAAGGGTAGGGGTCCCCTTGTCAAGCAAAAACAAGAAGGTAGTTCAGACCTCACATCTAGTCATTCCAGTACTCATAGTCCACCACCAGCAACCATCAAGAGTACACGCCTTGGAGGCGTATAAAGACAGCGGAGCAGTAGGTAACTATATTGATCAGGCTCTAGCCGCACGAATAGGCCTCTCTCTTCGGCATAAACCACAGGTGGAAAACGTAACTGCAGTGGATGGCTCCCAACTATCCTCTGGACCAGTAACGCAACACACCGAAAAGGTTATGCTGATATGTCAGGACGGTCATCAATAAGACATCTCTTTTGATCTTATTTGAGCACCACAGTTCCATATGATCCTAGGGATGCTGTGGCTAGAGTCCCAGAACCCCAGAATTGACTGGAAAACACGAGTGCTGACTTTTCCGCAAGAATGCGCCAAAACTTGTTATCGTAAGAACATGCAAAAACCCATATGCAAGACAAAGACACTTCTGGCTCTTGCTCGTGCCTTAACTCTGGAATATTTAGACTATCAAGCTGTATTCCAAAAAGAACAGGCAAATACTTTGCCTCCACATAGACCTTACGACTGCCAGATGGACCTGATACCCGGAGCTCAAATCCCGTGCAGCCGAATATATGCTTTGACGGAGCAAGAAAATCAACACCAGCAAATCTACCTAGACCAGTACCTAGCTAACGGGTTCATCTGCCCATCTAAATCTCCTGCTTCCTCAGCGCTCTTCTATGTACCCAAGAAGGAAGGTGACCTCAGAACGTGCATCGACTACAGAGCATTGAATCAAATAACAGTTAAGAATAGGTCCCCCCTGCCACTCAACCCAGAATTGCTCGATCAGGTAAAGAGCGCTCAAATCTACACAAAACTGGACCTACGGAGGGCATCTCACCTCGTACGTGTTAAAGTGGCGATGAGTGGAAAACAGCATTCTGGACCAAATATGGGCTTTTCGAGTATCAGGTGATGCCCTTCGGGTTATGCAATGCACCAGCGGCATTTCAATTCTTTATGAACGATGTACTCCATGAACTACTGGATGTTTGTGTTCTTGTTTACATTGATGATATCCTGATATAATCACAGTCCAAAGAAGATCATGTTGCCATGTAAGAGCAGTATTGGAAAAGCTCCGTCAGCACCGGTTTTTTGCTAAACTAGAACAATGCTCCTTCCACGTCACAGAGGTCGAGTTTTTGGGCTTCATGCTTACTCCACGAGGGGTTCATATGGACACACGCAAGGTTGAAGCCACCCTTAAATGGCCATCCCCGGCATCTACAAAGGGGTACAAAGTGTACTGGGATTTGTTAACTTTTATAGACGATTTATATCACAATTCTCGCAAATCGTCCATCCGATCACATCCTTTTTGAAAAAGAACAAGAAATTGTTTTGGTCAGCTGAAGCTGAAAACGCCTTTCAAGAACTAAAACAAGCCTTCACCTCAGCGCCTATACTTCGACACCCTCGGCCAGATCTACCATATGTGGTCGAAACTGATGCCTCCAGTATTGCCATGGGAGCAGTGTTATCGCAAAGGGGACCCTGAGACGGGGCAGCTCCATGCCATAGCATTCTGGTCCCGCAAGTTTTCTGCACCTGAATGGAATTATGCAATTACCGACGAGGAGCTCCTGGCAATCAAGGGAGCCTTCAAGACTTGGAGACATTATCTTTTGTGAGCAAAACACGCGGTTACTGTCATTACCGATCACCGTAATTTACAATATTTGAAGACAGCCAAGGCACAATTCTCACGCCAACTCTGTTAGGCTTTATTCTTTGCCAAGTACGATTTTGTAATAACCTACCGACCTGGAGTGCGTAATGGAAAAGCAGACGCTCTATCAAGAATGGGAGAGGAAAAAGACGCCTTCAATCCATCCGATCCCATAGCCATTATTCCCGAAGAACGGATTCAAAACCAGATAGCTGTCACTACCTGCTGGGAAGATTTAAAGACTGACCTCCAAGCTCAGATGGACCCGACCGCCCAAAAGGAGTGGTTGAGTAAGGGAGATCAATACTCCATTCAAATTAATCTACCGTATTTCCAGGGAAGACTATATGTTCAGGACAAGGACATATGTACTAAGATCATAGCGAATTATCATGAATCATTGGTGGAAGGACACCCAGGGATCGCCAAGATCCATAAGAATTATTGGTGGCCCTCTGGGAGAAAGGATGTCACTCAGTTCATTACTACGTGTGGTGTCTGCGCACAAAACAAATCCCAAAAGCGAAATCCTGCAGCACTATTGAGACCATTGGAAGTACCACCAGCGCCATGGCACACATTGTCCATGGACTTCCTCACTGATCTACCACCCTTCGATGAGGTTAATACAATCCTCGTTGTGGTAGATCTATTCTCCAAAATGGCACATTTCATCCCACTGAAGGGGCTTCCCACCGCTGCTACTTTGGCCACAGTATTTCTGGAACAGATTGTCTGATTGCATGGTTTCCCATCCGTGTTGGTTTCTGACAGGGGAACTCAGTTCGTTTCAGCCTTCTGGAAAAGATGTTGTAAGCTTGCCCAAATTGACCTTCGGCTTTCTGCGAGTCACCATCCTCAGACCGATGGTCAAACAGAGAGGACGAACCACACGCTTGAACAATATCTGAGATGCATGCTACAACAAACAGGGGGCTCCTGGAAAACCATCCTTTGGTTAAGTGAGTTCACCTACAATAACTCTATTCATACCAGCACTGGACAAAACCCATTTTACACTATGGCCCTCATTACGACCCAGGCGTTGGACCATGGTGCTAATAGCATTCCAAGGTTGGCGGGGCGGTAATTCCCCATTCACCATGGGCCCTTCCCCATTCCCATGTTTGCCCCATAGGGCTCAATGGGAATGGGGAAGGCGCTAAGTATGGTGCCGCAAATTGCGGCACCGTACTTAGCACCAAGGTCCCTTTGCGGCACCCTACTTTAACGACTGGTAAAACCAGCCATTAAGGTCGGGTCCCGCAAAGGGACCTCGTAATCAGGCGTTAAGGGTTTAATGGCGCTGACACCTTTTACGGTGCCGTTAAACCCTTAACGCCTGGGTTGTAATGAGGGCCAATGAACGGTCGACACCAAAGAACATCTTCCTTTGACCCCCTGGACGAATTGGAGATGCCAGCTGTTACATCTTTGCACAAAATAATCACTCAATCACTCAATGAAGAAGCTAGCAAAAACTTAAACTGAGCTAAAGAGCAACAACAGACATTTGCAGACCGACACAGGAGAGAGGCTCTGCAATATCACGTCGGGGATAAAGTATGGTTGGCGTCCAAAAACATTCCATTAAAAGGACCTTGTGACTTTCAGCCACAATACTTGGGACCATATCCAATTAAAGCCATCACAAATCCTACGGCCA
This sequence comes from Ambystoma mexicanum, assembly GCF_040938575.1. Lineage (NCBI taxonomy): Eukaryota > Metazoa > Chordata > Amphibia > Caudata > Ambystomatidae > Ambystoma > Ambystoma mexicanum. The sequence continues at coordinate 1,012,848,484 of NC_090921.1, forward strand.
TGAAATTGGATTTACCAATCAACATGCGGATCCACCCAGTTTTTCATGTCTCTCTTCTAAAGCCAGTGAAACAGGACACTCAAATTTCAACACCACCAGAACCAGAGATCATCGCAGGTGAACTTCAGTACGAAGTAAACAACATCCTGGACTCCAAGAAGGGGGGGCGTGGCCTAACCGCCATGTAACAGGGACGCACTCTCCAGGAGCTCCGCATGATGTGACCAAGATACGCTGTAAATATAAGTTATATTTATAATCAAGACGTCTGATTGATTGCCAAAACCATTGCGGAGGACATCGGGAGGCTACAGCTGGGATTTCGCTGTTCCGAACACCTTGCTTTGCGTGCAACGCCCGAAGACGCTGTGCAGGGAGGCCGAGTGGAAAATGGCGGCTGAGGTGTTCGAGAGCGAGACGGCACAGTGGTGACGATCCTGGACCGCTACACGGGGAGCTGGAGGGCCCTGACAAGCTGAAGGGAGGTTTGGAGAACAGGAGAGTGACTGAACGCACTGCAGTGGAGGGAACCACTGAGTCAGAGAACAGGAGCGGAGAGGCATGGCTGAGCGGCCCCGCACCAGAGACCCAGGAACCCCGCTGGAGAGACGTGGCTGGAGGAGACTTTGAAGACGGAATCAACGATAGAAGTGCTGTGTGACAACCGCCGGGCGTCTGAACAGAAACAGGAGAGGAGGACTCGACGAGTGGTGCCTGGAGAGAGAAGGGCAGTGACCAGGCACTGGAGGAAAGCTGCGGCGGCGCTGCGGCTAGAGGACCGGAATAACACAAGGCCTGCAAGAGAACGCGACGTGAGAGCGCCACGGGAGCGGGCAAAGGGGATCAGACTGAACTGTTCACAAGAGGTGAGGGTGAAAGTGAATTGGGATGCATAGGTACCCTACGAACGTGGAGTGTTTCCCCCTTGCCGGACTCAGCATAGAGAAGACCCCCGCATTCGCATAGCAGGGGAGCTGCGGATCCCCGTTTGAGGCTGACTGACGGTGGAGTGTCAACAGGGCACGCGCAAGATGGGCGAGATCTGTATTACGGCCATAAAGAGGCGGAAAGAGGGCAGAAAGGGAACAAATTGGTGCGGGTGCTGGCGCGGTCGCCTCACTGCGCCACACAAGTAAAGTAGCCCACTAGAGCAGGGCTGTGGCCGCATTGGGATGGGTCTCCTCCCAGACATTTAAAGCACACTTGGCAAGCAGGACAATAAAAGACCAACACCAACTGGGTGGGGCAGAGGGGCTAAAAAAGGCTCTTTCTCAACTGCTCCTGTCCCCCGCAGGGGTAGGGCCTACTCTGGGTTTCCCCCTGATAGTCATAGTCAAATCCACCGCAAGAAAACAGGAAAATGTGCCAATTCCAGCGTTCCTTACAGGTCACCAAAACCAACTGGTTAAAAGAGGGAAAAACATTGAACAAAGTTCTCCTATACTAATAGGTTAGGACAAAACTCATCTGAAATAAATACCTCTGTTGTCCAATCAAACATTTAAAACACTTAAATTCCTACCATCGTTGGGAACCTAGAAAGCAAACCAAAGAAAAATAAGCACCTAGCTCTCCTGGAGATAAAGAAAAGAACCCCATAGGGGTGAAAGTCTTGTAGGTTCCATCCCATGCATTAAAGGAAGATATCGCATTAGAAACAGGGCATGTCACAGAACTACACTGGGGAACCAAGAGGGAAAGACAAATCTTCAAAAGGTAAAATGGGAGTAAAAGTAATTTTATAAATTTGTAATAGGACAACCCATCCTGAACGGAGCTGAGAAGCCATAGACTTAACCCACAATTGTGTTCAGACATACGTGTATACTAAGGAAAGACGTCTTCTAGAGGCAGAAGAAGAATGGCCGAGAGGGGCTTCACCTGAGAAGCTAAACCTGTCAAACCGCCAACATGGAGACTTTCAGATCTCCCGAGCTCTCCATGACAAAAGGCAGGGATTTAAAAACATGACTCTTAAGAGGCCAAACTCTGCAAGGAGAAACAATGTATCTACAACCAATCGTTACCATTATAAATATGTCCAGTGTTTGAACCTTGTTCCTTCCGCCCTGGTTGATAAATCCACTAGAGGATCAAAACTAAAAAACTAACCGAAGGAGAACTCCTAACTTCAAAGTCTTAGCAAGATTCTAAACTGCAAAGAACTGATCACTAAACAGTTAAACTGAAGTTACACACCAGAAGAGGTGTAAGCTCTAATTCAGCCAATTTGAAGATCCTTGAAGATCACAGCACCCTGAGCTGGCACATTATTGCAAAACGAACTTTTGTGAAAACCCAAAAGGTCCACCTGCCATGTAGGTGACTAGGAGAATCAAGTCGTTGACTAAATATATATATATAGACATATATATATATATCCGAGCCCTCTGGGAATCGCACTGGCAGACCCCTTCTGATAGTTAATGTAGACGCTGGAACGCATCGTGATAGAGGGTCGCAATAACTTGTATGGGAAATTAGCAGCACTTCCAGACATCTCTATCCCACCAAGGGATATTGAGCCTTCCCAAAGGAGGAGAACCCTCCCCCACTTATCCAAGGGAAAAACCTTGCAACCCAGAAGAAGGCTACCCTGAGGACCACATTAAAGCCCCGCTTTACACCCTTAGGAGAAACAAATACACTCTTGCACTTCTAACCAAACCCCTGACCGTGGACGGGCTCCGCCGAACCTGTTGAAATACTAGAAATGAGCGCAAAGGAAAGTAACTGACGGGTGGAAATGCTCAGTGCCAGTCTGCATTGGTCACGAGCCAGAACTCCTGTAAAAAAGGAACAGAAACCATCGGAAGCTATTCCAAGAGGTGTATATCATGATTGCAATCTCCCCCAGGGATGTCGGGAAGGGGAATGAAGGGGGAAAGAACTCTGGGATAATCATCAATGCCCCGTAAACAAAAGGTTGTGAAAGAAATCTGGGACCACTGTCCCCTCAAACCCTGAGGTCTGAGTCTATGTATTCGTGTGAGGCTGACTGGCCACTAAGGGAATCAGGGAAAGGAAAATTAAGCCCATTGTACATATCAAAAGCACTTATATAGTACTACGACTCTCAGGTATAAGTGGTACATATCAGTAATACGAACGGTGTGTGGTGAGGAGTTCACTTATCGATCTCAGCTGGATAAAAGACAAATTTAGACCTTTTTAAATTAGGAACCTGTATCAGTAGGGTCAGCACGGAACTGAAATAAATAAATAACGAAAGAGGTTAAGCAACTCTCTTGAGGGTACAGAAACCTGCTTCAACTCCTCGAGCAGAGGAGAAATTGCAACACACTGTTAGACGGTTAGCTGAACCACAGGTCAAGCTTTTGGGAGGAAAAACCATGAGGCATGTGCCATAAAGTTATTAATTGCCAACAACGTCTATCTGATACCATCAAGTGTTCCCAAACACTCCCTCCAAGTAAAACATGGTTGCTCAACGTACCATGCAACAAAACTGAACAGTTACCCTCTAGCTGACCCTGTCTCCACCAATAGTCCAATAGAATAATGAATGTCCAATGGGACAAATAGTGAGGGAAAACACGTCCCCACTAAAGAGAGCATCAAGCCTTGCAGACCTCAATAGAGGCATAACGCATCATCTTTTTCTTCCTCATGATGAGAGAAAAATTACTGCAGCCTAATCAGCACAGGTGGAGCAATTGATATCGGGGAAAGCAAAACCTAAGGAAAGGACTGAGTTGTCCTGAAACTAACTAAGGTAAAGGGTGCCAGAATTTTACTAAAAGACGAATGTTAACACCAGCGTGATGGCTAGAGAGGAAGGTACAACCCCCCCACATGGGTCTGTTTACAAATACCTCCACACACTCTTTTCTTTAAAGCACTTAATAAATAAATAATATAAAACATATAAATAATATAAAATATCCAAGAAAGAGGGGTTATGCCCTCACAGGGGTCCGAACCCCCCACATTGTGAAATATCACTCGTAGGAGGTAGCAGCCAACAAATACCCAATGTGCGAACACACATTAACCAAACACCTATAAATTAAGCAACGGCCGCACGCTTCCTCTCAGATACAATGTACCCAATCAGTAAACCTCCCTTACATAATAAAGGTACTGAAATATATTCACCAAATATATTATATGTATATAAATTAAGGCCTTAATATACTATTAAGGACTACTACTGATGAACATGCAAGACACAACTGAAAGGCTGTGGTATCAGCAGCAAAGAAAGAGGAATTGAGATTAGAGTAATGGACTTATATAAGGAAGGGTCCCTGCTCATTGGTCACCTGCAGGGCTTTACCTGTCCTCCATCATGGATTGGGTAGCTACGCTACATTGACATTGAACTCTATTCAGTTCTGTTCTTTACAAAGTTTTTGTTTGTAAAAGTGTTTCTTTGCTGCTGTGGTTTCAGAGTAAAGATTGTAATGCATAATATGAGCCTCCTGTCTTGTCATAGAATCTGCTCCACCCTGTGGGGCTGTTAGCTTGGAGGGCTTTCATAAGCTCACTTGCAGCAGTAGCAGTTGTTCTATCAACTGTTTCTACTGGGAGTTCCTGCTTTTGTGCTTCTGTGACTAGTTTTTTAAACTTTTCTGAATATACTTTTTGTGGCTTTTGAATCCTGATTGTTGTAGCTGCTTTTCAGCCAGCACCTTTTCCAGTCTGCTGTTACAGCGGGCCATTCTTTGAAACTTTCCATGAAATCCTGTTTTTGGCTACTGAATCCTGCTTTGCTGTAGCTGCTTCATTGCAGCTCTTGTCCTGTTTGCTTTTGAGGACATCCAGTACTAAAACAGTATCTTTGCTACCTTGCTGACTTTCTGCAAACATTCAGTTTTATGTGAGCTTTTCTTCTTCACTGACTTATCCTGTTTCTACCTATTATGATGAATCTTGTAGAGTCATCACTGATCCCTAGCCTAAAGTCTCCTCGCATGTGGCCAGGGGAAGGCAGCTGCTACTTAATCTGGACCATGGGGGCGCATTAAGAGGGAGGATCACATGGGAGGAAGTGGTTGTTGGGGAGAAGTGGTGACTCCCTTCGGAGAGACAGTATTCATACTTTTGTGAGGATGAAGATCCTGTGATCCTCAAATACTTGATGGCATGTTGTCACTGCGCAAATCCCCTCATGTTAAAATCCAAAGAATAGTATATGAGAAACCCCCTAAGCAGATTAAGTTTTCCACTTTAGGAATCTATGAGTCACATGTGTTGTTTCCTAATTGTAATGGTCCGTCTTGGGTAGAAATCCTGAACCCAGTGTCACTTTTCCTACTATTCAGTCGCTGCTCCTACTATTCACATGGCATCTTCTGTTTCTGATAAACTTCAGTCCAACAAACAGTTGAAACAAAATGCTTTGGAAAATCTAAAAACATTATGGACTTCAATACCCATAATGCTTGTGGTACTGGGACGAGGAAGAGGAGCAAAGAGTTAATGATGATCAATGGTGATGCCAAGAGGACTGTGCGGTCTAGTTGTTACTATTCCAATCAAACAAGCAGGATATTTAAATCTAGAAATCACCCACAGGCGAGGAGGAAGGCAGGAACAGCAGAGGCAGAACCAGAAACTAAAGCAACAGCAGAAGCTGGAGAAGAAGACGCCTAGCCCTGCAGAGTATACGAAGCGGGAAGCAGAATCGTGGTGTAAAGCAGAAGCTGGGAAAGGAGCCTAGCTGAAGGGAAGAGGTGCTCCCATGTCACAGAGAACCACTCTGATGTGCTGGAGTATCAGGAGACCCGACGGACCCTGGCGAGCTCCCGGGAAGTGGCGCACAGGCAACAGCGGCCACAGGAGAGCTGTCAACGGTATTGGCAGACCAAAAAGGGTCTTTCAGTTTTCCGGGGTCCTGCCCAAATTGATACCACATTGCAACACCGTGAGATGACAAGGAGACGCCAAAAGAAGCTGGCGAGTTGGCCTAAAGATAGAGGTAACCCCGGGATCCTCTGAATAGAACAATTACCATTAAGAAGCAGTTTTGAATACTGACCAAGTAGAAAAAAAGGCCAAAAAGGGTGCACTTCTCCAAACATGGGATATCATTTTGGGGAAACCTGGAACCTGCATTGCCACCAGCCAAGATACTGTAAAGAAGAGATAGAAGGGCAAAGATGGTGCAATTCTCCTCATGTGAGATATCTGTTTGGGGAAACCTCGAACCCGCATTGTCACTAGTCAAGAGCCTGTAAAGAATAGATAAAAGGGCAAAGAGGTTACACTTCTCCTCATGCGAGATATCATTTTGGAGAAATCTGGAACCCTCATTGCCAGACGCAAATAAATAGGCAAACATTTTACAATTCTCCTCAAATAAGATGTTGGTGTGGAGAAAACTGGAACAATCATTGCAGCACGCAGAGAAACATTGATAATTGTAGTTGACACTGTTCCTGGCAGGCGAGTAAACCAAGAAGGAACAATTTGTATGAAGTAGAAATCATTCCTGGCAGGTGAGTAAACCAGGAACAGAACACATTTTATAAAGTAGGCATCATTCCTGGCTGGCGAGTAAACCAGAAAAGGAACAGTGGCTATAAAGAAGAAAACTGTGTTGTTATAAAGAGTGTGGTAGAAAGAAGCCATTTAAGAAGAAATGTACTTTGTAACCCTGACAAACTATTGTACAATAAGAGACATTTGCTGTGCTGTCCTGACAAAGGTATTCTATGGAAAAGACTGTTGTTACATCCTTCTAAGTAATCATTTTGACATCTGTGATGAATCCTGCAGAGTCCTCACAGAAACCCTACCTAAAGTCTCCTCTGAGGTGGCCAAGGAAAGGCAGACGCTTCCCGATTCTAACCCTGGGGGCGGTGTTAGCTGGCAGGATCACCTGGGAGGAAAAGGGCCCCAGGGAAGTCTGAGGACTTTGTGGGATGACATGTGGTATTTGTCTTCCTCAAGGAAGGGAATCTCTGTAATGCCTGAATATGTTATGGCCTGCTGTCAGAGAGAGTTTTTATCTTCCCAAGCTGACTGTCAGAATATAGATGAAGATAACGACAAGCAGTTATATTCTGAAAGTCAGAAAACCCCTCTTAAAATCATGGACATTGATAAACATAAAAGCCCCTATGTCTCCCAGAGAAATAAGGAAAAGAGTCTTTAAATATTACCAATCTAATTCCTAAAAAAACATACTCTTCTGCAAAGTCAAATAACATTTGGAATCCTCATTGTAATTTGGGGAATAGGTATACAATGAAAAGTGAATGTGCTAATGGTAATTTCATGAAGAAAACTGAATTCTATATTATGGACTACAAGCCCCATAAATTCATAAGTACTCGGATGCAGAATTGGAATGCAGGTTGCAGTCATTCTGGAATAATGACCCACACCTCAGGAGGACTGGGAGGTATAAAAAGCCCCTTAGGTGCAGTCCATAGCAGTAGAAGGTGAGGACGTTTTTCCGACCTCCACGAAGCAGAAGCAGAAAGCAGAGGTTGTGTGTGAGCAGGGACGCTGGGACCATGGTGGCATGTGTAGTCAATGCTGGTCCTGAGAGGGTCCTGATTGCTTCAGAACGTAATTGCAGAGCTGATGCAGCAGGAAGCGTCAATAGAGACGACTCTCCCTCTGAAGAACGCAGCGGCAGAGATCATGCAGCGGAAAGCTCACCTTTTGAAAACTTTCCCCCTTGTTTTGCAATTACCGGTGACAGGCGAACACCAACGCGTTGTTAGAGCCAGTAGAGTCCTACTGATGGTAGGTGTGAGCCGCGGATGACCGTGGAGAGCAGATTCCCTGACCACATGGGTAAGGTGAAGCATAGGACCTGGAGGCAGCGAGGTGAACAGAAATGCATGCCAGACCCAGTAAGTTCACAGGTAGATAGTGACCCCAGAGCACTCTGTATCCACCCGCTGGCCAAGTACATGAGCCTCAACTAGTAAAGTAATAAATAAAGTGAAACAAGTGGAAACTAACCTTTTTCAATACCTAACTAATAGAAACAAGTACATTCCTATGTTAACAAACACGCTGATTTAAAAGGGCACAAATGGCAACAAAAGAATCTGATTGCCTTATCAGATGCGGGTGATTGTGACATTGGGGGGCATAACAAGAGCCAGCAACACAAAAGGGCAATATATATGACAGAGAAGATAAACACTCATTGCCAAAGCCAAAGAGAAATATACCAAAGCAATTAAGAAAAAAACATAGTTGCCAGAGTCAAAACGAGACAGTTGGTGTTTTCAATCTTGATTAAAATGATTGCCCATATGAAAAGGAGGTCCAAAAAGAGTTTTACCTAAACCCACATTGACAAGGAAGTATGAAATTGAAACAAAAAACGTATCAGTGGTTGGTTAGTGGAAAAGGGAAGAAGCAAGAGTGGCGAGAAGTCTGCCCTTCTGATGGAAGACATTCAACGGGAGTTGAGCATTACCTGCAGCAAATGTGGAAACCACACATGTGTAACAAATAGCATCAGTGTGGTTCTTGTTTCCCTTGAAGTGGTTCTACTATTTGAAGTTGTGAAGCAAAAAGACATTTGTTTGTTTTTTTAGTTTAAACTGTACCACTGAAGTATTGACAAGTAGTAGTTTACTCTGCTCTTGCGGGAGAGTACACCAGGTCAGAGATTGTTGTAGTAGTTGGATCTGTTCTGTCAGGAGAGTACACCAGAGTATAAGCCTGGTAGGTGAATGTGCCAGGTAGAAGCCTTTGAAGTACTGTGGTATGGTTATAAGTATTTTGTTGATTGATGAAGAATAATCCTGATAAATGAATAACGTTGAAGAAAGTGTAATGTGGACTGCTGCTGAAAGCTTTAATATTGTCAAAAAAATGGTTTTGTGAACTGGTGCTGAAATATCCTGACAAAGACCTTTTTGTTGGAAATATTCTGAGTTGCTGAACAGAAGTTATTTCCAGAGTTTGGTGTTATCAAATTGGAACTGTGTGTTCTTAAAGTTGGAACTGTGAACAACCAGAGGGTGTTTCACAACTTCCCTGGGGATCTGTACTCAGGTGGCCAGGGAAAGGCCATCACTTTTGGATCCCGACCCTGAGGGTGGACAAGCGAGGGAAGATCACCTGGGGAGGGGGTTCTTGGGGAGTGGGGAAGAAGCATCAGATGTTGAGACATGGTATCCTCCTTTTTCCACAACCCATCTAACCCCTATCCCTGCTTATTTTATGGGAAACTACAGCTCCCATAATCCCTTCCCACGTTACATTGACAACACTACTGAGCAGAGGAAGATGAGGAATGAGGTCAGACAGATTACCTCTACTGACTTACAATGGCTCTGTCCCCGTAATGAGGCCAGGCAGAGTCAGCCACGTAATCCTAACTATATACACCTGCCACTTATTAACACTCTGTGTCAGGCGAATAAAAGGTGGCGCACAAAGGCTCTCTCTGAGCGAGGCTGGGTACAAGAAGGAACAGCTTTTTTGGGAACCAGGCGATGGAGGGGCTCATCTGCAGTTAAGAAAATTGGGAGAGAGCGAGGCGAAAATCCCACACTTCCGGGAAGCTGTAGGCGTTCCAAGACTGAAAATGAGTGAGTGGAAGAAAGAAACCTTCAAGGTACTTCAAAGTGGCCTGCGATTCTCCCAGGTGGTCGAAGGAGTTGGGGAGGAGCAGAGGAGACGTTGGAAACGGCTTTGAATGCTGCATGAAGAGCGTTAATGAAAGAAGATGTTACGCTCACCTGGTTCCCACAGGGGCGTCGATCGGACCCGGACAGCTGCGGTCTCCACCAACGTGATGCGTAGTGAAGAGATGACAGTCTGGACTGGCCCGCCTAATCTTGTCCGCTGGACTCGTAGAAGTATTCTCCTGCAAGTGGAGAAAGAGATTTAGCCACCCGTGGACTTTAGTGATGGCCCCACAACAGTTCTCCTTCTCCCCACTAATCACCTCCGATATTCCTTTTTGGTAACCTCACCTTATGTTTTTAAATGATGAGCTCTCCATCCTGCATGGCATGCAGGGGTGCGTAGATACCAGTTACTTCACTGGGTTGAAGGTACTGGAGGAGTTCCGGAGGAATATTGACTCCAGTGTCTATAAAGTTCAAAGAGTTCAATATGTCCGATGTTCACTCTTGTTCCATTCCCTCGTTAGGTTGCAGCTGGGTCCAAAAGAATATTGGCTGGAAGAAGCTGATGGCGTTCAGGTAAGAGTCTGTATTACCAAACACTGTCTGGTAAAAGTTGCATGAGTTTAACTTGCTGTTTTCTCTCCCTTTATATGTGCGGCATAGGAAGATGCGGCAAATTAAAGAATAATACCTCTGGTGGTAAAGCAGGTAAGCCTATGGTGGCAAAGAGATTGTCCTTGTTGGTTTTCTCGGCTCACCTTGTTATTCCTTTTGTTTTCCCCCCAGGTGCTGGGTTTCGACGAAAAAAATGATAGAGGCAGCGCCGAGTCGAAAGATGCGGTAGACTGGTGAGTATAACGCGGCGCTGCTGCTGGCGAAGCGACGCGTGCTGAAATAATGTCCTTTCCAGGCTTGGAGATGTGCTGGGTCCGGAATCAGGTAAGGATTCAAATAATGTCTGTGATCTAACCTCTTCTCCTTTCTTTGCCTTTTGTCTAGGAGCTTCTGGATTCGAGGTGGGCGTGACAGAAGACTGGATGCTGACTTGCAGACACGGTGAGCGTCACGCTGCTGGATGCAGAATAACGCAAAGCATGGGCTGCTGTTTGGGCGTGGTTTAAATAGCCTGCAAAGTAGTCCCAGGTAAGAAGTTCCCCAGAACCATACCCGAGTGAAAAATAGTCCCTGTAATAAAATAGTCCCATCCAGGCCTCACGTTGGCTTGGACTCATTTGCAGCATGGTCTTCATAAGGTAAGTAAACTCTATGAGCCTGGCGCCCATGGCGCCAGGACTGATTTCTATGATGAGCCTATGGCGCCAGGACTGAATTCAAACAGCCCCCAGCCGGGGCTGTTGGGGTTTTAATGAGTATCTGGATGCCTGCTCGCAGGGCTGATGGACTCTATCCGGATGCCCGGGGGTAGGCATCATGACAGAAGACTCATTAACACAACCAGTGAGTTATAGAAGGCAACAAAAGCCCAGTTTGTGTTAAAAGCAAAAATAACTGTAACACAAAAGTTGAAGGTTGCGCATGTGCTGATAAAATACGTAATGGAAAGGACAATTGCTGAATTGTAAAAGGAATGTACACAAAGTAACAGAGTGGTCCTGCGAGGCGAAATCGCACATGCAAAGGTTTCTGTGAAATGTTCTGAGTTGAATGGGAACCAAAGACAAGAAAGTAATTGAGATCCCGAAAGAAAGTTGAATGAGTGAAAAGCAAAGTATGTAAACTCTGAATATGCCAAGAGGGCAAAATATATGAACTGTGAAAGAGGCCAAGAAGGAAAACTAAAGAGAATAAGAAACTACAAGTACCAGGATATATTGGTGTTGTAAGAGGAGGAAGATTGTGGATTGTAGAATTATTGAAAGAGAGGTCGAAGTGGTCATGCAGAGGTCTATATAAAATCCTTGCAGTTTCGAATGTCTTCGACAGTGAAAAGACACCTCATACAAAATGTGGGGAAGGGAACCCCCAAAAGAGAAAGACATGCTCGAGCCCGGCAGAGGGAAGCCTGGAAGTCTGTGTTGAATTGTGGGAAAGTAAAGGTTAAAGGTGGAACTGTATATTTATGACAAGGCGGACAATGCCTAAGGAAGTGATTGAACTACCATAAGCCTGAACAGTTATATTTTACTAGTAAGCCAAAGTGTGCAAGACTTAAAGAACTGTGCGATCCACCTATACTTTTTAGGAAACCCTCTAGACCCTGTGGTGCTGAATGTCGGGAAGGGAGTTGTTATTTAAGCCATTCTGGCATTTTTTGAGACACTTTTCCTTTTGTATTCCCTTAACACATTTGTCATTTTAAGAAGGAGGGCAAAGTTAGTTTTCTATAGTGTAGGCCTTTTTATTTGACTAGACTGACTTGGACGTGTTTGTTATTTATTTAATGGTCGAGACTACTCCCTTTGTAGGGTTAGAGCCAGTTAGGAATTCTACCAACCCAACCAAAATACCAAATAAAGGGTTTCGAAACTTGTATCCATTGTGTCTGTGCCTACAACTGATACCATGCCTTCCTTACAGAGCCAAAAAGAACTTTGTTATGATACAGTATTTCCTTAATCTTTTTGGAACTGTTGAACAAAATCCTACTTGAATCTGGGGTAGGGGAATTCACCCGGATTAGAAGGAGAAACACGTATTATGATGTGAATTTAACTGTTATATTTGTTGTTGTTGAATTGACATATATTTGCCTTACTAAGTTGTGAATAATTAAGTGTGACTGACAGAATTTTTTGTTAGTGTTTCCTTTAGGTTATTTTAGGCAGGGAAATCCTCGTCAGGATAGGGGTAGTGAGGCGTTTATCCAACCTTTTGAGTTAATGAAATGGCATCTTTTGAAAAATCTTCACAAAGTTGTCCACCTCACATTTCTGACCCTCACATATCTTGTGAGGAATACTTTGTGGAAGAAACAGTTGCTTTGGTTTTGAACAAGTGTTTTGTGAAAGAGACATTTACTTACCAATTTGAAAGACGTGTTGGATGAAAGACATTTTTCATGGAACTGAATAGAACATTATTGAGCAGAACTCTTTCAAAGGTCTTCCTGAATTGATTCAGGGGAAAGGGGTCAGACCCTAGTCACAAGGATTGCTTTGTGGGAAATACAAGTTTGAACTTTTGCACATTTTGGTTGAACTGAAATCAGATACATTTACCTTATGCACTCTGGTTATATATGTTAGTGTGAGGGTCAGATACCTTTTGGGCACAAGGTCACCTTTCTTTAGTTTTAGTTTGCTGTGTAGGAACATTTGTGTTAGGATAAGGACAGATAGGTGTTAATTCCATCCCCTTTTTATTTTAATAAATATGGCAAACATTGGGAAAAGTACAACTTTGTGTCCATCTCTCATTCTGACCCCTCACACTATGTTGTTTACTCCCTTTATCTCTGCATTCCCATTCTCTAGCATTACTGTCATTTGTTCATGTTATTAAATGCCACAAATTTGCTGAGTTAGCAGCAACCTGCAGTATTAAGGTTTCTTGTTTGTTTCTTTCTTGCTACAATACTAGACTTCAGTCTATAGTTTAAGTACCTTAGCCTACAGTATTAGACTGTGTATGTGCCTTAATTGTGTCACCACTGTACTTCATGCCCTTCTCACATCAGCCTCAGTATTAGACTGTGTATGTGCCTTTAACTGTGCCACCACTGTATTTTAAACCTATCTCACACAAGCATAGCAATACACCCTCTAACCGTGCTACCATCATGCACATTACTATCGCCCCATCTCGCCACCAGTGCTTAGCTCTGCAACAGCACCTTGTCCACAACATACAATTTCTACCCACCTACACACCACTACTAGTCGATAGCCACTAATATGGCCACAAGCCTACCTAACGCTCTGCCCTGCTCACAAACCATCCCCCTACACCTTTCCTCCTAGCCTTCACCACAGGTGTACCACACCTTGCCTCACTAAGGGACACCTCATCTCAGAAATCTAGCACTGCCCTCTCTCAGACAATGCAAATAGCCCTTTCTCACACGCTCCCACCACCTTTATACCTAAGGAACCACAGACTTGGATCCCACTCCATCAGGGCATCTGTTACGCTCACCTGGTTCCCACGGGGGCGTCGACCGGAACTGGGCCGGTGTTGTTCCCACCAGCGTGACATGTAGCGCCGAGATGACTGACTTGAATGGCCCGCTCAGCCTAGTTTGTCTGGCTCGCAAGAATATTCTTCTGCAAAGGAGAAGAGGAATTAACCACCCGTGGAATTGAGTGTCAACCCACCTTCCCCACTCCCGTTGTCTTCCCACAGATCACTCTTGATGTCCCCTCCTTAGTCTCACCTGATGGTTTGGAAGGATGAGCTCTCCATCCTGCGTAGACCGCAGGGGCGCGTTGATGACCAGTTACTTCACTGGTGTAGAGGAATTTGTGAGTTCCAGTATTGACTCTAAAGTCCAATTGTTCATAAGAGTTCAAATGTCTGATCTTCACTCTGTCCAATTCCTTTCAGGTTGCCGATTAATCCACTTGAAGATTTCCAAATGGCACTTGGTAAGATTCAGGTAAGTCTATTGTGGTTTTCCCCTTAGGGGCCGGGGTACGGCGATGAAGCAGAGTTGACTGTGCCGACCCGAGATGAGGTGAGACCCCCGTGGTAAATCAGGTAAGTTTTGTGGGGGGTAACTGGTATTGTCTTTGCTTTCTCCCCTTAGGGGCCCGGGTACGGCGATGAAGCAGAGTTGACTGCGCCGACCCGAGATGAGGTGAGTACCTCCCGTGGTAAATCAGGTAAGTTCTTGGGGGTAGCTTGTATAGCCTTAGAGAGTCCCCTTGCTCACCTTGCTGTCTTTGTCTCCTTAGGTGTCGGAGGGCGGCCGCGAGATGGAGAGAGCGTGATGGAATGCTGAAGTACCGCCAAGCAGGTGAGTTCAGCGCAGCGCCGTAGGAATGCGAAGCGATGCTTCAAAGACTTCTGTCTTTCAGTTCCGTGGCAAAATGGATCAGGATTCAGGTAAGGATTAAAGTTAAAACTCCTGTTCTAACCTTTATCCTTCTTTTCTCCTTGTTTCAGGAGTCCCAGGACTGAAGCGGGCGTGGCTGACGACTGGAGCTGCTGAAAACACGGCGAGCGTTACGCTGCAGCAAGCAGAATAACGCGAAGCACGTGTGGCTGTCCGGGCGTGGTTTCAATAGCCTTGGAAGAAGATCCAGGTAAGTATTCTTCCACAGCCCCACCCAAGTAACAAAATAGTCCCTTCAGTAAAATAGTCCCTCCTAAGCCTCATTTGGCTTGAGTCTTCATGCAGCATGGTCTGCCTCAGGTGAGTATGCAGCATGGTCTGCTTCAGGTAAGTTATCAATAATGAGCCTGGCGCCCATGGCGCCAGGACTGACTTTATCTTTATGAGCCTGGCGCCATAGGCAATAGGACTGCACCCAAACAGCCCCTAACTGGGGCTTTTGGGCATGCTCCAAGTGGCATGATGCCTGCTTCCGGGGCTGCTGGGCCTGGTCTGGTCTTCCGGGGGCAGGCATCATGACAGCACTCCCCCTCAAGGCCCCTCCTAAAGTCGTTCTCCCCCTTGGCCGTGGTTTGTCTGGAAATTCCCGATGGAACCTCTTCACTAAACGAGGTGCATGCACGTGGTCACTAGGTTCCCAAGACCTTTCCTGCGGACCATAACCATTCCAGTCAATTAGGTAAAAGAGTTTTGATCTCACTCTTTTTGAGTCCAAAATATTCTTGACTTCGAACTCGGGCTCCCCGTCTATGAGGATAGGTTCAGGTGGAGTGGTTAGCCTAGTTCCTGGTTGCACTGGCTTCAAAAGAGACAGGTGGAAGACGGGATGGATTCGCATATGAGCAGGTAGGTCCAACTTGACGGCCACTGGGTTAATAATTGCCTTGACAGAAAAAGGTCCCAAATACCTGCGGTTAAAGGTCTGAGTCCCCTTGAGTGGTAAGTGCTTAGTGGCTAACCATACTTGGTCCCGTATTTGGTATTGAGGAGCTTCACTTCTGTGCTGATCGGCATCCTTTTTGTATTTTTCCTTAGCCTTTTGCAAATGGATGGTTGCTTCTTTAAAGGCTTGTGTACTAACAGCGTGGAGATGGTCCACTGCGGGCATCTCTAAATGCTGGGGTGAGTCCAAATCCGAGGTTTGAGGATGGTGCCCATAAATGGTAAAAAAAGGACTTTGTCCAGTTCCTGAGTGTACAGAATTATTGTACGCATACTCTGCGATCCACAGAATGTCTTTCCAATTCCCCTCAGACTGATGTAGCATACAACGGAGGTACTGTTGAAGAGTCTGGTTGGTCCTCTCCGTTTGACCGTCGGTCTGAGGGTGGTGACTGGTTGAAAGCCTAACATCAATTTGTGCCAATTGGCAGCATTTTCTCCAAAAATGTGAAATGAATTGACTGCCCCGATCTGAAATTAACACTGAATGAAAGCCATGCAGGCAGACAACATTTTCAAGGAATTCCTTGGCCAGGATTGAAGCTGAAGGTATCCCTTTTAAAGGAATGAAGTGGGCCATTTTAGAAAAAAGATCTACAATAACTAGAATGGTATTGTAACCTTGGTACGGGGGTAAATCCGTGATGAAGTCTAATGACAAGGTATGCCAAGGGGTAGGTGGTATGTCTAATGGTTGCAATAATCCAGCAGGTTTTTTCTTTTGCCCTTTATTTTGTGCGCAAATGTCACAAGACATGACAAATGACTTCACATCCTTTCGCCAGGTGGGCCACCAAAATTGCTTCCTAATTTTAGCTTCGGTTTTTGCAATACCCGGATGGCCTTCTATTAAGGTGTCATGGTAATGGGAAATGACAAGTTCCTGTAGTTCCTTTTGCGGTAAAAATAGCCGGCCTTGGTAATAAGGTAAATCATCGATGACAGACTACTCTGGACCTTTCTTTGCCCAGTCCTGTAGGGCAACGGAATCAAAGAGTTGGTGGATCTTGTTTTGAATGTCCTCCAGTGTCTGTATGGATGTCAGGCCAAGGATTCTCTGTTCCGGAATTATGGGTACGGGTTCTAAAGTTATTTCTGCTCCTCCCATTCCAATCCGGGACAAGGCGTCTGCTTTACCATTCTTACAACCTGGTCGATAGGTTATTACAAAATCAAACTCGGCGAAGAACAATGCCCAACGGAGTTGGCGCGAAGATTGGGCTTTGACTGTCTTTAGGTATTGTAAGTTGCGGTGATCGGTGATGACCGTGATGGTATGTCTGGCACCCAGTAGATAGTGCCGCCAAGCCTTGAAGGTGGACTTGATGGCCAGCAGCTCCTTGTCGGTTATGGCATAGTTTAATTCGGGGGCTGAACATTTTCTTGACGAAAACGCCACTGGGTGAAGCTGGTTAGTTTCGGGATCCTTTTGGGAAAGGACTGCTCCCATGGCTGAACTGTATGCATCTGTTTCCACTATGTAGGGAAGCTCGGGGCGCGGGTGTCTTAATATGGGAGCAGATGTGAATTTAGCTTTTAACTCTTGGAAGGCGTTTGCGGCTTCCTCTGTCCACACAAAGCGTTTGTTTTTTCGCAATAGCGTTGTAATGGGATGTACAATGTGCGAGAAGTCCGGGATAAACCTGCGGTAGAAATTGGCAAAGCCAAGCATGCTTTGAACTCCTTTGATTAATCTTGGCGAAGGCCAATTAAGAATGGCATCCACTTTTCGTGTATCCATCCGGATTCCTCTCGAGGTCAGAATAAATCCAAGGAATTCCACTTCCGTAGTGTGGAAGATGCACTTTTCCAGTTTAGCATATCATTTATGCTGGCGTAACTTCTCTAGGACTGCTCGGACGTGTTTTACATGCTCAGATTCTGATAAAGAGTATACTAAGATGTCGTCGATGTAAACGACCACACAGACATCGATAAGCTCTCGGAGGACATCGTTCATGAAGAACTGGAAGGCTGCTGGTGCATTGCATAGTCCGAAGGGCATCACCTGGTACTCAAATAGTCCGTACTTGGTGCGAAAAGCAGTTTTCCATTCGTCACCCTCTTTGACACGTACCAGATGATATGCCCCCCGAAGGTCTAGTTTCGTGTATATACAAGCGTCCTTCACCTGGTCTAGTAGTTCTGGGATCAAAGGCAGTGGGTATCGATTCTTGATGGTTATCTGATTCAGTGTGCCGTAGTCTATACATGTTCTAAGGTCGCCTTCCTTTTTCAGTATGAAGAACAAAGCTGAAGATGCAGGGGACTTGGACGGGCGAATGAAGCCATTAGCAAGGTACTGGTCTAGGTACTGGCGCAAATGGAAATTTTCGGGTTCCGTAGGGGCATAGATTCTGCTGCAAGGTGGTTGTGCTCCAGGTACAAGATCTATTTGACAATCATATGATCTGTGAGGTGGTAAGGTGTTTGCCTGTTCCTTTTGGAAGACATACTGAAAGTCTTGGTATTCAACAGGTAATTGTATGGCTACTGGAATTACTGGGGCCAGGACTGAGTTTTGAGTTTTCCTTGGGTAGCAGGTGTGAGCACATTCTGGGAAGGTTAGTCTCTTCTCTCGCCAATCAATACAGGGATTATGTTTTTTCCAACCAAGGTATCCCCAGTATCAGCTGAAACTGTGGGGCCTTCATTAAGTCAAACATCATAGCCTCTCGATGCCCATCTTGACTCAGCAATGTCATCTATGCAGTGGAATGAGTTACGGGTCCACAGGCAATTTCCGTTCCATCTACAGTGGTGACAACATCGGCCGTGGTCTTGCGGGTGAGAGATAGATTCATCCTGGTAGCCAATTCCCAGTCCAAGTAATTTCCTATGGCTCCACTGTCTACGTACGCCTTTACCGCGTGCATGCGTGATGGCTGCTCTGGATCTACAAGGACCATGGGTATGGTGAAATGCGAGGTCAGAGTATCCTTCTTTAAGCTCGGCAAGCGGACCTCTACGCTTGCCGGGCGTGGTCGTTTCCCGAGTCAGATTTCACATGGTTTTCATCTGCTGCTCCTATAACTTTCTTGGGTGGTTTTACATGGCAGTTCCGAAGAAAATGACCAGTAGTTCCGCAATATAAACATAATTGCAGTTGCCGTCTTCTATCTCTCTCCTTTTGGGTTAAGGGTCCTTTAACCCCCCCCCCGATTTGCATAGGTTCTGAGACATCTACTCCCTTGGAGCTTACGTGGGTTTTAACCAACACCCTGTTCTCAAACTTGGTTCGGTCAGCCTTCCTGGTTTGAAGTCTGTGATCGAGCTGGACCACTACATCTATATATTCAGCACAGTCTTGAGGCAGGTTCACGATTTGGGCCAAAACATCTTTGAGTTCTCCCCGAAGTCCTCGATGGAATAATGTGATTCGCTTGGCTTCAGGCCATTCGGTTTCCACTACTAATCTATTGAAAGTTGCAATGTAAGATAAAAGATCCTGGTTACCTTGACGTAGGGATAAAAGTTCGTTGTCCAAAGCCTGTCCTCAGGAGTGTCGGGCGAATAGTCTTTCCATGCTTGTTTGAAAACCCTGGAAATCTCGAAGAATCGGGTCATCCTGGTTAACTAGTGGAATGGACCAATCCGCCACACTGCCGCTGAGATATGACAGTACAAAGGCTACCTTGGCCTGATCGTTTGGGAAAGCTCCAGGTCTACATAAGAAGCGCAAGCAGCATTGATTCATGAATGTTGCAAACCCTTTTGGGTCTCCGGCAAAGCGTTCAGGCGGAGCCAAATGAACGGCTCCAGGTACATTTATTTGCACCGGGTTACTCGATGGTACAGGAGCTGGACTTGCCCCAAGTCCTGGTAGAGGTGTTTGTCCAGCCTGGCTCTGTAATAGTTGTCTGGCCAACTCATCAGTTCGTTCTTTTGACACTATCAGATCTCTCCTGAGGGCATTGGTTTCTTGGCGGGCGGAATGCACTTTGGCCCTTAATTCCCCTAATATTTGGGCCAACTGATCAGTTTCCGAGGTCTCCATGACGCCCAGGTGGGTATTTGTGGATAGGCTTCGCGTTCTGTTACGCTCACCTGGTTCCCACGGGGGCGTCGACCGGAACTGGGCCACTGTTGTTTCCACCAGCGTGACATGTAGCGCCGAGATGACTGACTGGACTGGCCCGCTCAGCCTAGTTTGTCTGGCTCGCAAGAATAATCTTCTGCAAAGGAGAAGAGGAATTAACCACCCATGGAATTGAGTGTCAACCCACCTTCCCCACTCCCGTTGTCTTCCCACAGATCACTCTTGATGTCCCCTCCTTAGTCTCACCTGATGGTTTGGAGGGATGAGCGCTCCATCCTGCGTAGACCGCAGGGGCGCGTTGATGACCAGTTACTTCACTGGCGTAGAGGAATTGGTGAGTTCCAGTATTGACTCTAAAGTCCAATTGTTCATAAGAGTTCAAATGTCTGATCTTCCCTCTGTCCGATTCCTTGCAGGTTGCCGATTAATCCACTCGAAGATTTCCAAATGGCACTTGGTAAGATTCAGGTAAGTCTATTGTTGTTTTCCCCTTAGGGGCCGGGGTACGACGATGAAGCAGAGTTGACTGTGCCGACCCGAGATGACGTGAGACTTCCGTGGTAAATCAGGTAAGTTTTGTGGGGGATACTGGTATTGTCTTTGCTTTCTCCTCTTAGGGGCCGGGGTACGGCGATGAAGCAGAGGTGACTGCGCCGACCCGAGATGAGGTGAGTACCTCCCGTGGTAAATCAGGTAAGTCCTTGGGGGGTAGCTTGTATAGCCTTAGAGAGTCCCCTTGCTCACCTTGCTGTCTTTGTCTCCTTAGGTGTCGGAGGGCAGCCGCGAGATGGAGAGAGCGTGATGGAATGCTGAAGCACCGCCAAGCAGGTGAGTTCAGCGCGGCGCCGTAGGAATGCGAAGCAATGCTTCAAAGACTTCTGTCTTTCAGTTCCAACGCGAAATGGATCAGGATTCAGGTAAGGATTAAAGTTATAACTCCTGTTCTAACCTTTATCCTTCTTTTCTTCTTGTTTCAGGAGTCCCAGGACTGAAGCGGGCGTGGCTGAAGACTGGAGCTGCTGAAAACACGGTGAGCGTTACGCTGCAGCAAGCAGAATAACGCGAAGCATGTGTGGCTGTCCGGGCGTGGTTTAAATCGCCTTGGAAGAAGATCCAGGTAAGTATTCTTCCACAGCCCCACCCAAGTAACAAAATAGTCCCTTCAGTAAAATAGTCCCTCCTAAGCCTCATTTGGCTTGAGTCTTCATGCAGCATGGTCTGCCTCAGGTGAGTATGCAGCATTGTCTGCTTCAGGTAAGTTATCAATAATGAGCCTGGCGCCCATGGCGCCAGGACTGACTTTATCTTTATGAGCCTGGCGCCATAGGCACCAGGACTGCACCCAAACAGCCCCTAAATGGGGCTTTTGGGCATGCTCCAAGTGGCATGATGCCTGCTTCCGGGGCTGCTGGGCCTGGTCTGGTCTTCCGGGGGCAGGCATCATGACAGCGTCCTCCACCACCAAGCACATACTCTCTGCAAACATCACTAAACCTATCCCTCTTTCAACTATCCTCACAGCTAGATGCAAAGAACCAATCACCACACACCGCCTCATCACGGCCAAACCTTTACCCAGTAACAACTCCCCCTCACTAATTCAGCTTGCACTCATCCATGCCAGGTCAATGCAAGCCCACGGTAAAGAAATCCAGGATCTGATCAATGACTTGGAGCTCGATGCATTAGCCATCATTGAGACCTGGCTACATGAAGCCTCTGGTCCGGCCATATGCCAGTCCCTCAGGGACGTCATTTAGGGGGTCGCTAGAGGTCGCAACTGCTACCTCTGAGGTCTACCTTGCGACCTCTGGTTAAAAAAAAACTATTTTTTTTGTAATGCAAGCTCCTGGGCTGTGGCCAGCACCATGTGGCTCTTTACTTCTGGAGTGGCTGGCTTTCTTTTTCAGGCCCCTTAAAAAAAAATAAAAAAAATAACAGGAGTGCCACAAGTCCACACTTTCTGCACTGGCCCTAAATAAGAAAGAATAGGGATACAAAATCATGTGTCTTTCTGGAATTCTATACAATAATTGCTAGACTCATTAAAGGTTTATTTCAGGCACAGTTCAGGGGGTGAGTCACTGATTTAGTCTGTTCGTAAACGCCTCAACTCAGCCTTTCATCCTTCTGAGGTTGATAAATGAGTACCAACACAGGTTGGGTGAAATTGGGTGTATATTTTTTTCTATATAAAGCGCTTAAGGGTAAGTGCTATATAATAACACATCATTATCATTTGGTCATGGACGTCTGCTTGCATTCACAGTAATTTGGGAATATGGGCCTAAACACACTGATCTTAACGATACATATGGCGATCCATTCTTGTATGAAATGTACATCACATTATAGTGATATCGTAACCATATTTTTTTCGTAGTGTACAATGCTATGTGATGCCACTCCCTGTTTTGTCAACGGGTGAAAGGTCGTGTTCCAATGCTTCCCACGATATCACTTCGGGGTGGGTCAAATGACATCACTTCCTGTGATGTCATCAGGGGGTCAAGGGTTGTGTGATGTCACTTCCGTTATTTTGGTGAAATGACGTCCCTGCAGTCCCTATCCCCTGGTTACACAATCCTCTGCCAAAACAGACCCACACACAAGGCGATGGGGTCACCCTCATAATCAAAGAAACCCTCAAGGCTAGGCAAATCAAGTCCGCCATTTCAGACAACTTTGACGCTCTCTCTGTAAAAATCTCCTTCTATCCAAACGACACCTTGACGATGCACCTAGTATACCGTCCTCCAGGCCCACTACTCGACTTCCAAGCTAATCTCTTACACCTCATAGGCAGTAACCATAAATCTAACACTAGAGCCATTCTCCTAGAAGATTTCAACCTTGGCTTCAAGGACAAAAAAAGACAAACAAAGCAAACCCTTTGCTAAATCTCTCCTCGAATTAGAATTAATTCAAAAAGTGTACTCCCCCACACATATCAAAGGACGCATACTAGATTGGCTAGCTGACCACGACTGCAGGGTTGACATTAGCTCTAACACCCCACGACCATGAACAGACCATCACCTCATCCACTTCAACATTCCCTCATGAGTTGCAACCCATCAGAATCCTCCCATGCCAGCTGCCACTGCAAGGTCGAAAAAAAATCCTCACTAAAGACAGAATCCTCCCCCTCCTAGAAGCATCAGCCCTAGCACTACCACTCTCTAACGACCCCACAGAACTGGTTGATCTCTACAACACTATCCTCAAAGAAGCAGTTGACACCATTGCCCCACTAGAGAAGAAAAGACCAAAAAGTATCAAAAATGCCAACTCCTGGTACAATCAAGACGTCCTCTACCTAAAAGCACTCAAAAGGCAAGCACTGAACAAATAGCAATCCTGCCCCTCTGCCTCCACACGCGATTCTTATCTTTCCATTGCCAAGCAATATAAAAACAACATCGCCACAGCAAAAGCGGCTGCCTACAACATCAGAATAGACAAAGCCAAATCCTATTCCAAGGAACTTTTCGCCATTTTTCATGAACTGGTCGTCCCCGCTTCATCCACACAGCAAACTGTAAAGGATGAGAAATGGTGCAACGACATCCAACACGCCATGTTGGGCAAAATTCACTTACTCCAAGAAAAAATTAAAACTAATCCCCACAACCTGCCCAAGGCTGCCCCTTCAACAAACACCACCTCTGAACCAAGCTCTTCTAACACTCAAGGTACTAACCATCTGCCCTTTAGCTTCAGAAATGTAACCATTTCTCAAGTCATATCAATCATGAAGCATATAAAACCATCACTATGCAAAGGTGACATCTGTCCAGCAACCATAATCAAAGACTGTGCGGCAGCACTAGCTCCCTTCATCACAGCCTTTATTAATGCTTCATTTGCCTCTGGCACAGTACCCTCCTCCCTTAAGGAGCATGAGTCCGGCCACTGCTAAAAAAACACACACTGAACCCTGACTCCCCTAATAACTACAGGCCATCACCACTGTGCCATTCCTGTTGAAAAAGTGCAATCTAGTTTTCATCCTTGGCATGGCACTGCTCGACTTGAAAAACCAACTACTTCAAAACATGGACAAGGGTAAATCATTGCTTCTTCTGCTCCTAGACCTGTCGGCTGCGTTCGACTTGGTTGACCACAAGATCCTAGGGAAACATCTCACAGACTCTGCTCACTTCTCCCATGAGGCCACCACATGGATAACTTCCTTCTTAGATGGCCGAGTTATGAGGGTCTTTTCAGACCAAGCATCAGCAGCTCCGTCCCCCATTGGTTGTGGGGTACCACAAGGTTCATGCACCTCCCCTACGCTCTACAACCTATTCACTGTACCACTATTCAGTGACTTAGAAGAATTCGGCATAACGTTCACTAATTATGCCGACGACACACAGATTCTTCTCCCACTATCGGGTGATTACCAGCAGGACCTCAAAAGGCCTGGATGGCAGCAAACGGCCTCTGTCTCAATGGGGACAAAACAGAAATCTTATTGGATGGCCCCAAAGAGACCCTAAAAAAACTAGATACCAACTACTGCAATTTCAAAATAGAGAACACTGTTATCACAGTCTCCTCTGTGGTAAAAACCTTAGGAGTTTACTTAGACTCAACCTTATCTGTGGATAGACATGTTAGCTACATCTCCTCCTCAGCCACACTCACAACTAAAATCATCAATGCGGAAAAACCACACCTCTCTACCAAAAACTGCCTCAACATTGCCAGGGCTACCATAGGAGCAAAACTTGACTATTGTAATGCCCTCCGGCTTGGCACATCTGCCAAAAACACTCACAGATTACCAATTGCACAAAACAATGTGCTTAGAGCAGCCCCCAGTATCCCCAGGAGAGAACACATCTCTCAGGCAAGACAACAGGCCCTCTGGCTCCCAATTAAAGAGTGCATACTATTCAAGACACTCACAATCACTCATAAATGCCTCTCTCAATCAGCACCTTCCTACCTAGTTGATCAAATACACAAAGCTCAAACACTCAGACCCAAATGAGACATTTACTTACACCAATTCACAATCCCTGCCTTCAAAGAGCCAAAGCAGGTGGATCCAGTTTCGAAGTATTAGCACTAAAATCATGGAACTCACTAACACTTGAAATAAGATCTGAAACTCCTCTCATGGTCTTCAGAAAAGCTCTCAAAACCAAACTGTCCAAGTAGACCCTACTCGCTTCGCTGTTCCCCTGTAACCTCGGAACATAAGTAATGTATATGCCTAATTTGTATACAGGTACATAAAATGCTTATCAAGTGAATATTCTGTAACAGCGCCTCGATGCCTGAGGGCAGTTTGTGCGCTTTATAAATGGAATTAAAAAAAAAAATAAAAAAAAATATCTGCTCTTATGTGCACTGAGTTTCCTGAACCCCTCATATTCGCTGAGTTGGCAGCAACCTGTCGTGTCTGTGACAATGCTTTGTGTTTCCCGATACTCCAGTCTCTGCTTCGTACTTTGTTTCTCTACCCATCCTGTACTTGGTTATTTCTATCCACTCTGCTTCCCATCTGTGTTACATATTGATCCACTGTTGTGCCTTGCTCTGTATCCGTTTACAGTGCAACCCCTAAATTGGTCTCTGTTCAGATCAGATAAGGAAAATACTTATTTTGCCTTCATCTAGTCTGTTGGAGTCTTACATGTCTCTGTGTATGGTCTCCAGTTTCACACTTACACTGGGTACAACAGTCTCTTTAGCATGCATAAGTCATGATGCTGCTGTTTGACAGTTGTTATGAGTAATCTGCTGATACTGATCCCAGGAGCTTTCCTAATTCCTTGAGACCCCTTATCATATTCCAGTACACCCTTTATTCGGATCAATCAGTGTTACACATTTTATTTGCGTGCCTTTGTTTTCTCTTTGCTTACAGCCAGCTCCTGCCCCTGCAGTTTCTGTGACTACCTCTTTCAACTTAGATCATCCTGGTATGTACCCCGTTTCGGTTGTATGCAAAGCAGTTACCGCCAGAATCTCCCCTAATCTACAGTGCATACTCTGACAAATAACTTTTACCCCATCATTTTCTACCAGACTTCTGACAGATTGCTAGTACCTGCTATTCCTGGGACAGTGCTTAGCATAGCTAGATCCAATATGCCTTTGAAGAACAGTTTTAACAACCTCTGCTTTGGGCTTCAGCCTCCAAGCAAACAGCCTGCAAAGGTCCAGAGTCAGTCTTTTGGATGACAATGAATTTCTCAGTCTTGAGTATCGTTTGCAGAGTTTCTATTACCCAAATGTGATATCAATTCCTGCCACTCATGTCCCCAGCCCTCCAAGATGTCAGGCTGGAGTCAGGCCACGATCACCTACATGGCCCTCAAGGGCCTCTCCATCCCTCCAAAGACCCACTTGGAGTCAGACTTGGCGCTTGTGGCACCAGACTCACTCACTCCCATAGGATAACATTGGGGTTAGACTTGTAGTGCATTGATGGGGACAAGATGGATGCCCCCACATATTTCGGTTCCCAGAACTGCATGTGCGGTCTAGTCTTTTGGGTGTGGTCCAGTCCAGAGACACCTGGGATATCCAGAGACTATTTAAGCCACACCCAGGCTGAGAAGCATGCTTTGTGTTTTCTGCACCTGCAGCGTGACACTCACCATGTTCGGATCGGTCTCCAGTAGGCCTGCATCTTTCATCTGCGCTCAGCTCCTGCAAGAACAAGAACACCGTTAGGAACAGCCTTACCTTGTGGCGCTTCTGCCCATCATTCATTGCTCCTTCTGTTCTGCGGGCATCTCGGCGGTGTCATTCCCATCCCGGCACGCCGCTTCCTAAGGAAAAGGGAAAAGAACAGAAAAAAGGCATTAGTAAGCATTCTGCAAATCTTCGCTTATTTTTAAATACTATACGAGCTTCAAACACTTACCTGAATCCCAGCCACTCTGGGGGAACTCTGTCTCCGGAACTTCTCATCCATCTGCAAGAGGGAAAAGACACTCCAGGTTAGTGTGAAAACATCTAGAGGTCCCGCATTGTGCGCTTTCCCACCACATTTGTTCTTCATAACCGGCATCCACGCTGAAATCATCGCGGCACCTAAAAGACACAGAAAAAGAACTCAGTTCAATGCAAATGCGAAAGGGGTGCATCGCACATCGTGCTTTCACTCAACTTCAGCGCTATTCATCTCAGCAGCACGCCGCCATCCCCGGACGTCGGCCATCATCTAAGGAAGGAAAGGAATGAAGTTAGAGAACTGTTCAAAAGACTCATTATACTTACCTGTCGGACTCTTGCCAGTGAAGTAACTAGGCAGCAACGAGCCCGCATCAATCAACACGCCCCTGCGCTGAAAGCAGGGCGGAGAACACACTATCCAAGAAAACAAGGTGAGCTGTGGATCAAATGGAAAGGTTGGACCCCAGAGGAGAAGGGGTTCAAGCACACAGAGACAATAGGGAGTTAAACTCTACCAATCCTTTGTTTCAGGCCCAGTCTCCAGTTGAATAGCCTCCAGGGAAGGGTTTGAGGTCGTAAGAGGTCAGGACAGGCTGAGTGACGTCCCCGTGGATACCAGGTGAGCGTTACACATATACACTACAACCATATTTGATGGTTGCATATTAACTTCAAGACGAGAATGATTTCTTGCACCAGTTATTAGCACACCCAGAGAACCCCCCTCCCTTTAGTGATGTTGCTGTTGACCCTGGGGCTTCTATGAACTCAGCATCAGAGTCTGAATATTCCAACAAATTGCCAACTCATGTGCAACCAGATAACATTGCTAGCCCTAAGATACATGAGTCTGCCACCACTAATGGAACGTCAAAGGCACAAATAAAACTCCCTCCTCGGAGAGAATGGGAATCACTGTTTAGATAAGTTTATTTATTTATAGGGCGCACCTAACCCAAAGGTATCTGGGCGTTTTGCTTATGCAAACCACAAAAGTTACATACATATACATAGAAAAATACGGTTGGCAGTTGACTTGTGTTACAGATCTAGAGAACATGCCTTGCAGAAGCAGTACTTACGGAGATCACTACAGTTACAAGTAAAGAGAGAGAACGAGATAAGCACAGTGTTATCGATCCAGGCGATAATCCAAGCCGGGCATGGGAAATGTGCTAAGGCAATTTGTTGGCCTTAGTTTTGCTGGGCAAAGAGCCAAGATTTTACCTTTTTTCTGAATTAACACAATGATGGTTCAGCTCTTAGAGCTGTCGGCATGGAGTTCCAGAGCTTACCTGCTATAACTGGGAAGCTGGACCTGCCCGATTTTTGTAGTTTATATTTGGGAATATTTAGGCAGTGTGAGTAGTTGGACTTGGTGGGTCTGGTAGATTGGTTTCTGGTGAATTTGTCGACCATGTATTTTGGGGCAGAATTTGAGAGGCATTTGTGGGTGCTCACTAATGTTCTGAATGTGATCCTGTCTTGCACTGGGAGCCAGTAGGTATTGCATCTTGCTGAAGAGATGTGGTTGGATCGTGGGATGTTTAGAGCAGTTCTAAGCGCATTGTTTTGAAGCAGTTGTAATTTATTCAGGTTTTGTTTGTTAGTGCCTAGGTATAAGGTATTACAGTAGTCTAGCTTTGATAATATAGGTGCTTTAGCCAATGTGATGCAGCTGTTAGTGGACAAAAAGGGCCTGCACGCATTTATCAGCTTGGAGGTATAAGCTGTTGCTGAAGCCAATGTATTGACTCGCCTGGTGAGGGAGAGTGTGGAATCCAAGTATATGCCTAGAGTTTTAACATCGTTAGAGACTTTGATGTTATTCCCATCAATGTTGAAGGAATTATATTGGGAGTCTAACTTGTTTAGTTGTGATCGTGAGCCATTGAGTAGTATCTCAGTCTTGTCGACGTTGAGGCAGAGGCCATGAGTGGCCACCCATGCCTGAATTCTAAGGTAGATTTCATTCAGTAGTTTGGTATCTTTGTCGTAGGAACCCATTAGAGTGATGGTGAGTTAGTGTAGGTGACACCCAAATTGTCTAAGTGGTCAAACAAGAGCTTGGTAAAGATACTGTATAGGGTAGGGGAGACACAGGAACCCTGTGGGACTCTGCATGTGATTGGGCAGGTTCTGCTGAGGCCGTTGGTGCGAAGGCCCTCGTGGTCCTGTCTGATAGGATGACTGTAGCCAAGCGGTGGTGTTCGAAGCGAAGGAGGCTGCTGAGATCAAGTGTTTAGTGAGGATGCTATGGTCGACTAAATCAAAAGCCGCTGATAAATCGAGTAGGAGGAGGAGTGACAGATTTCTTTTATCTTTTAATTCATCCATCTGGATTTTTAAATCCACGAGGGCTGTTTCTGTGCTGTGTCTTGGCCTAAACCCTGATTGACAGAGGCCTAGAAGGTTATTGGCTTCAAGGTGATTTTGGATTTGGAGGTATGCCGCTGTATCCAGGATTTTCAATACGAAAGGCATTGTAGTTATAGGCCTGTAGTTGGTCTGGGTGCTATGGTCAAGTTATTTTTTTCAACAAGACTTTTTATTGAGGTTTTAACTACATGAGAACGTAGCTGTATACATCAATCAAGTAGTAGTAAGACGAGAGAAAAGAAAATTCAAGTGATCCACAAATAAAACCAAATTGTCCAAATTAACATCATGGGGCTGTGGGGGGTCATCTCGATCAAAAAGGGGGGGCTTCAGTTTGTTGGAGATCTTGGCGATCTTGGATAGGGGCAGCTACTGAGGTAGGTCCTTGGGTTTAGTAGCTGTGGCAGAGATTGGATCCGACGAGGTAGTTGGGTCGTTACTCGCCAAGTTCCTGAGACACTTGTATGGTGAGGTAGGTGTGGGTGACCCCAGCGGGGGGGATGAGTCTCATTAGTCGTACTTGGCCATCCAGCAAAGGGCTGGCGGTTGTCGTGCTACCCCAGGGAATTGTTGTGCGTAATCCAGGAAGGGAGTTTAGATGGTGAAGAACTTGGTCCTATTCCCAGTGTGGAGGGCAGATATTTTTTCTGCGCCAGCTATGTCCCAGCACTTGAACCACTACATGGAGACCGCTGGACCATCGGGGTGTTTCCACAGTCTTGCTATTGAGATTTTTGCAGCCGTCAGAAGATAAGAGGACAAATCTGCCAATCGGCCGGTCATCAGGAATTGGCCGTCCCCTGAGTCCCCCCCTACGACAATTCCTGGGTCCCACAGGATCGTTAGGCCCATGATTAATTTGATCTGCTCCAGTAACTCTTTCCAGAACCTTGCCACTTTCGGGCAGGTCCTCAGCAGGTGAAATAGTGTGCCAGTGTCTGCACAGCCCCTCCAGCACTGCGATGGGTTGGCCAGGTTGCTTTTGTTGAGGTTCAGTACCATCTGTAACAGACTTTGATTGCCCCCTCTTTATTGGTGATGCATTTTGTACCTTTCTTGATTCTTGACCAGATGCAGGTCCATGCCACCCTGTCCAGCTCTTTGCCTTTGTCCCACTCCCATCGCTGCGTGTAGGCTCCCTTCGTCTCGGGGTCCCCTCTGTCCAAGAGCCTGTATAGGGCCGAGAATTTACCAGTGGGTGTGAGCGAAGTCAGGGTTTGCTCCAGCGCAGTCAACTTCCTTCCTCCATGCGATTTTATTGTGTCGTGAGACAGCCAGTGGCTAAGCTGGGTGCAGCGGAATCTCTCCCCCTCCGGAACTTGGAACTTCACTTTGCATTCCTCTAACATGAGCAGCGTGCCATTGGTACAAAAGTCTGCAATATGCCTCAGACCTACCGCCTTCCATTTGTCGAAGCTATTCGGTGCAATCCCTGGTGTGAAGTTAGGGTTCTCCCATATTGGGGATAAGGGACCCACTGTGGTCCTGCCGTTCCATCTCCAGGCCACTTTCTTCCAGCTCTCCACCATGTTTCTGGTTGCTATGAGGGGTCCGACATCGTGAGGATTTCTGGGCCGAGCGATGTGGGGCAGCAACTCCAGGGGGGTTCGGCTCCAGTCTTCTTCCAGTTTCAACCAGCGGGGGCGGTCGCCTGCCTCTAGTCCATGTGAAGGCTGGGGCGATCTGCTGGGCTCCTGGGCTTTGGATCATCACGTTCCTGGCTATTCTTGGCTCCCCCCCAGACGAATTTGAATATGTTCACCTGCAGTTTCTGTAGATCTGTCTTGGTGACGGGGCAATCTCGGCACCAGGTTCATTTTTACTGCCGTAATTCTCCCCATCCAGGACACGTCCTGTTTTTGCCAGCGGGACAAGTCTGTCTGCAGCTCTTTTAACAGTGTCATAAAGTTCAGCTTATATGGTCGCTCTAGGTTACCCAGGAGTGGGATTCCCAGGTAGCTAATGGACGTTTTTGCCCAGGGGATGGGGAACTTTTCTGCCAGAGAGGACGCAAGGACTCTAGGAATGTTGATACCCAGGGCTGTAGATTTAGCCAAGTTGACGCTGAATCCCGACGCTTTCCCAAAACTGTCCAGTTATTGCCAGAATGCGTGCATGGAGGTTTCAGGTTGGGTTAAGGTTAGCAGAATGTCATCTGCGTAAAGGGCTGTTTTGTAAGTCTCCTCTTTTACTTCGAGGCTGTGAATCTGCGGGTTCTGGCGAATCCTGCAGGCGAATGGCTCCATAGATAGAGCGAATATGAGCGGGGATAGGGGACAGCCCTGCCGTGTGCCTCTGGTTATTTGGATCCTGGGAGATCTGTCACTGTTTACTCTCAGAGCCGTAGTGGGGTGTTGGTAATTTGCTATAGTCCATTTCGAGAACTTTGGTCCAAAGCCGGAGTGCTCCAGAGTCTCTTCTATATACCCCAGTCCAGCATGTCAAACGCTTTTTGGGCGTCAAGTGATAGGATGGCCATGAGTTCCCCAGTTCTATTCGCTGACTCAATGATGTTTAGAGTGCAACGGGTATTGTCCATCGTAGTGTGGCCCGTAATGAATCCTGTCTGGTCCAGATGGAACAGTTCTGGGAGAATGTTCACTAGTCTGTGTGCTAATAACTTGGAGAAGATCTTGGCATCATTGTTCATCAGTGTGATGGGCCCGTATGATGAGCAGAGTTCTGAGTCTTTCCCGGGCTTCAGAATCAGGACTGTCAAGGATTCCTCCATTGAGGGTGTAACGCTGCCGGTCGAGAGGAAAGAGTTGAATAGAGATGCCAGGTGGGAGCCAGTATGTGGACACATTTTTTATAGAACTGCAAGGTTAGTCCATCAGGTCCCAGAGCCGAGTTCTTCAAGGTACAGATAGTCTCGGTCACGTCCTTCGTGGTGGCAGGGTGCTCCAGTGTGTCCATGTTGGGATGTGGGGACGCTTTCTGAATGGTGCGCAGGTAGTGGATTTGCGCTTCCTTGTCGGTTGGGGCTCCAGGCATGATGCACCTGTGGTGTTCCATGATAATCTCCAGCTTTTCTGCTGCTGCACAGCAGGGATTGCCCTGCCGGTTTCGGAGGATAAGTATGTTGTTCCGGGAATGGGGCTTTTTGAGTTTGTATAGTAGAAGACGTTTAGCTTTGTTGCTGTTCAAGTAATAGTATTGCTTCGTGTAAACCAGGGCGCAGGCTGTACGGTCTGCCCGGTGCGTTTCGAGCGCAGCTCTCGCCTTTTTAAGGTTCCTTCCTGCCTTTGTTGATTGGCATGCTTTAAGGCTTGCCTTGCATGCTGCCACCTCTTCTTCCAGCTTAGAGATTTGGAGTTGGTGACGTCGCTTATGTGCCACCGTGGAGTTTATGGCGATCCCGCAGATCACCGGCTTCATCACGTCCCAGACCATGGCTTCAGTGCCTTTCGCTGTGTTTTCCTGGAAGTAGTTGGTGAGGGAGTCTGATAGCTCCTGGCTGGAAGCTGTGTCCAACAGAATATAGTCCTGCAGTTTCCATGATCTTTGTGGGGGTGCCGGTAGGCCCTCCACTCGCAGACGGGCTATCACTGGGGCCTGGTTCGATATCACTCGGAGGCCGATTTGTATATCTTTGATGCATGGGAATAGTGCACTGGATATCAGTAGTATGTCTATTCTTGAGAACCCCCCTTGGACATGTGAAAAGAATGTGTAGTCACAAGCTCCTTTGTTGGCTAGCCTCCATAGTTCCAGTTTTCCTGAGAAATCACGCCATCACCAGTGCTTGAACAAAGTCGGCCCTGGTGGGGGCAGTGTTTTGTCGGCATTGGGGGCCGGGGTAAGGTTAAAGTAATCGTCAATCAACAGGCGACCTTCAGGGACAGTGGTTATGATCAGGAGGACCTTGTGCAGGAAACGGTCCTGAGCGTCGTTCGGCAGTATATAGCTGCGATGGTGATTGGAAGTTCGATCAGCAGACCCTTGAGCAGTAGAAATCTCCCCTCAGGATCCCGCTTGACTGTAATTTGTGTGAGGGGAACCTCGCAGCTAAGCAGTATGAATGCGCCCCTTTTCTTCTGTCCTGAGGAGGCAAAGTACCTTCTGGGGTACCGTTGAGAGTTGAACCGTTTTTCGTCAGGCATCAGCAAATGTGTTTCTTACAAGCATATGATGTCCCTTTCGAGTTGTGCTAGCCTGTGTTCCACCGATTTTCTGTCAAGTATCGGCAGAAATCATCAGTGTTAGGACGCCTTAATTATCCGGCTTCCACGGCTTCCACGAGACCTAATACTTGTGGTTCTCGTATTTGCCGACGAACGGTGGTTACGGTCCCTTTAAGACCTCGTCTGCCGGGAGCTTGGAAGTTGGCATGGAGACGATGGCGTCCTCTCACGTCTTTCACTTTTCCCCGTACACGTTGAAAGACGTATAGTGATCATGTGACTATTATTTAAGCCACGCCTGTGCGTTTTGCCGGCGCTTCTGAATCTTGGATTCTAGCGGCTTGCTTTCTCTCGTATCCAGGTTCTTGTCCCTTTTGCCTTGTTTTCCTGTTTCTCGACCTCGGACTGCCTCCGGACCCGACTTGCTTACTCCTTTGTACTTTTGCTGCCAGTCCTGCTCATCGACCTCGGATTGTCCACGGACCTGCATTGCTTACTCCTTTGTACTTTTGCTGCCAGCCCTGCTCATTGACCTCGGATCGTCCACGGACCTGCATTGCTTACTCCTTTGTACTTTTGCTGCCAGCCCTGCTCTTCGACCTCTGACCGTCCACGGACCTGCCCTGCTACTCATTTGTACTGTCTCCCGCTTACCGTTTTTTCTCCTGCATTGGAACTCTGCACCATTGGTACACGGACTAGAGACTGCCTTTAATGTACCTTTAGGCGTCCTCGTGCCGTCGGGTTAGATTTTGCTCTTTGGACATTCAGCTTGGATCTTCACCCTGCTTCTTGCTTTGCCTTCATTTCTGGATTGATTTCCTGGTCCTTTCGTTTTGGGTTTGCCACTACCTTACTTCTTATTCCTTCCTGGGGATATTCGGAGATTCGGAGATTCTGAAGAACCGCACAGGTTAGTGGTTGGTTTCTGTTTTGATGTCTGCATTTTTGGCATAGAGTCGCATCAGTGTGATTATTGCTCTTATTGCAGCTCTCTGGGGGTCTTGCCTGTACACCTTGAGAAGACATCCCGTTCCAGTATCCTGTTCCATGCGGTTCTGGATTCTTCATTGGCATTCCATCTTTCCGCCAATCAATTGTTCTGGTTGTTCATTGTACTGACTAGTTCGGTAGATTGGCGAGAAGAATTCCTCGGCTACACTACGAGGGCAAGAGCGCTACTGACATTTTCATTTCCCTGGAGAGTTCAGACCTTGGACATGCCATGTTATCATGGTAAGTTCCTTAACATTGTTAGTCATCTGTGGCGACTATGTTTATAGATTCCTTTGGTAGCTTTATCCAGTAGGCCTCCTGTGACCCAGTTTGCTCATTGAGTTATTTGCCCCCTGGAGTGGCCCCCCATTTCCCCCTATCCCTTCCCCCGTCCTCCCTGTCCCAAAACAACACTGGGTTGTCAGGGCCAGCCTTCAACCAACGGGGCATCCGGCAAGGCCAACACGACCATCTGATGTAGAGGCTGCTAAGCCGTTGTTGATATTTGGTGAAGCTTAGGCATCCTGGTGATCGGGGTCCGGGGAGCTCTAGGACCCGGTCAATAGAGAGCGTCAGGTTCTCCAGCCAGGAGTCCATATTAGGTATTGGAGGAGTCAGGAGAGCTGGAGCACCAATCGTTCAATCTTTGTTTTTCCATTTGCTTTTGGCCGGGGGGGCCCTGATCCTTCTTCATCTCTCCACTCGGGTCCAGGAGTGTTTGAGCTCCTGTGAAGGGGGTTGTCTGGAGGGCAAGCCACTGTCAGGGTCGACCCTCTCTGATTCCGGGTACAGCAGCTTCTCGGCCTCTTTCAGGGTGCAGATCTAGCAGGGGTTGTCTTCCCAGGTGGAAGATAAGGACATGGGGTACCCCCAGTGATAAGGGATCTTGCTCTCCATGAGCCATTCCGTAACTGGTCTCAGGATTTTCCTTTTCATTAACGTGGTGGCTGAGAGGTCCTGCTATAGGGAGATGGCGGCGTCTCTGAAGAGTATGCAGGGTGAACTCCTGGCTTCCCACATTATTTCTTCCTTTACTTTATAGAAATGTATCCTCGCTAGGACGTCCGGAGTAGTGGTCGTGCTTGGTCTGGCTCTCTTTCTGTGGACTCTGTCAAGCTCGAGAGGGGAGTCATCAGGGAGAGTCAAGATGAAGCGGAAGAGGTCGTTGATGTAGTGCCCCAGGTCTGCGTCCGAGATTGTTGTTGGAATTCCCCGGAGGCGGATATTGTTGTGCCGGGAGCGGTTTTCGGCGTCCCCCTGCTTGAGCTCAAGGGCTTCACACCTGGCTTCGAGTGCTGTGATTCTGTTCGACCTCCCCACAATTTCGTAGCTATGTTTGCATAGAGTATTCTCCACCTACGCCGTCCGCTCCTCAATCTCCCCCACCCGCTTATCCAAGGTGGTGATCTTGCCCATGACCTCCTTCGTGCCCTTCTGATACTCCTTTGTAATAGCTGTTAGCAGGTCCTGCAGGTCCGATTTCGTAACTGCCTGTGTCGAAGGGTTGCTGTGTGTAGCTCTGTAGTCAGTGTTTTGTTGCAGTCCCCTTTCCTTGTTTTTTCTGCTGCTGGGGTTGTTAGCAAAGCAGAAATGTCTGTTTGTTTTGTTTTCAGATTCCTGGACATTTTGCACGAGTCGCTTATGATCAGGCTGGGCTGGGCTAGGACGCCTTGGGTGCCAAGTGTTCTGCTTAGTGGGTGGGTGGGTCAGTGGCGATGGGTTCCTCGGCTGCTGGGTGGCTAGGGTGGGGTTACCAGTATCCCCTTCTGCAGTTGCTCCTGATGTAGGCTGTCTTGGTACTGGGTTTTGACTCCTTGCCCGACGTTTATTATGAGGGGTCCCCAAATGGTGGCACAGATTAGTGTCCAGGGAGCACTCGGCTTAATTTCAATACTCACCCCAGTAGATGTGTCCTTAGTGCGGGTATTCACCTCTGGTGGCCTTGCGGGGGGATCTGTGAGTGGTAGCAGACCTGTAGGACTTTTAACTTTGCTGTAGACGCCTGTGTTGATTAGGGCCTCAGGATAAATGTATGCTGGGAGGCAGCGGGAGTCGGCAGGAGGAGCAGCCTCCTGGGGCCCAGCTGCCTTGACCATGGGTGAGGCATTTTAGTCCTTGTGAGTTGCCCGAGGCTGATGGGGGCGCTCCGTGTTGTGGTTCATAGATGGAGGACCGGCAAGCTGGATGGAGCCGCCGGGCCCAGGGCTCCCAAAGCCGCGGGAATATGTCTGGGGAGCGGGAGACCCTCTCAGCAGGGCCCCCAGCCTCCAACCCAGGCAAGGGGGATACGAGGGGGGAGAGCCTGTGAGTGATGGGGACGCACTGGGTGAGCACTTGGAGCGGAGGCGGCTCGGCTCCAGCAGGTTCAACAATCGGGGGAATTTTTTTTTACTGGCACGTCTCCCTACTCCGATCCCCGGAGACGCGGACAGGCGCGTTGGGTCTCCAACAGTGCGTGGGGCCACTAGGGTCCAGATGCAGGGTTTCTCGCAGGCAGGGGGGTTTCCTCCGTCCTTGATTCCGACCGCAGCTATGGGCAGCCCCCACCGCAGCAGCTCCAGCTGCTGGTTGCGCAGTCACAGGACACGGCTTATTGTGGGCTGTCCCCAGCTGGGTCGGGCACTAGTTGATACAGGGACTTGAGTCAGTAGGCTGATTTTCTCCTCTCTGTGGCTTCTGGGGTCACCCCTGGGATGGTGCGGGCCGAGGGCTTGAGTCGGCCGGTTGCGAGAGCTGGCCACCAGGCGTGGTCGGGTGCCGACTCATGGAGGTGCCCCGCTGCGGGCGGTGAAAGGTGGAGGGACGGGGACGCACCGCCTTTTCCGCTTCCAGTTAGCTTCTGCGGCGCCCCTCCAATGCTGTGCCGAGTTAGTATCCCGGGGATATCGGGGTTCATGTGGGGCGGCTTATGGCGGTCCCGGGGGCACGGGAGATAACTCTGCAACATCCGCAGGGGCGGGCTGATTCCTGGAGGTCTGCCGCATGTGGGGGGCGCTTCCCTTGACAAGGTCGAAGGCAGCGGACAGATCTAGGAGGAGGAGAAGTGCCGGTTTGCCTTTGTCCATGATGTCACTGAGTTGAATTTTAAGATCGAGTAAGGCTGACTCTGTTCTGTGTCCTGGACGGAAACCTGACTGTCTTTTCCCTAAGATGTGGTTTTCTTCTAGATATTGCTGGATTTGCGTAGAGGCGACTTTGTCCAGTATCTTGAGCAAGAAAGGGATGGTGTTGGCAATTTCTGGGTCTAAGGTGTTTTATTTTAGAAGAGGGTGCACCCATGCTTCTTTTAAGCTGTCTAAGACAGTGTTAGAGTTGAAGGAGGCATTGATGAAGGATTTGAGAAATGGGGCAAGAGTTTCTGCACAGTCTTTGACTAGTTTAGCTGGGCAGGTTTGCAATTGGATGGCCTGACTTTGTTCACTATATCGATGACTTTGCGTTCAGTGATTTCCCTGAATTTGAAAGGTGTATTGGATTATTGGTGACCACTGGCTCTGCGCTAGTGGGAATGGTTTGCTTAATGCAGGAGGTTAGTTTGATATGCTGTGTCAGATTTTTGTGGTGTTCATGGATTTTCTTTTGCAGAAGTTCAATTTTGTTCAGTGGGGCTGTTTGGATCTTTGACAATCTCTAGGGATTTGGTGGCTGGTGTGGTCAGTTCTTTGAAGATTGCAAAAAGTTCTTTGTTTTCAGAGTTGGCATTGGCAATTCTATCATTGTAGGACACAGATTTAGCTGTGATTATGGCTTTTTCGTATTGGGCAGCAAGTTTTTTTTATAAGAGGCTAGCGTGGAGGTGGTGGGTGAGCTTTGCCAGTTATTCAGCACTTTGCGTTTTTGGGTGCAGAGCTCTTTTAGTTCAGTGGAGAACCAGGTGTTGGAATGTTTCAGGTTTTAGGCTTTTTTCTTCGGGAGAGGAGCGATGATGTCTATTGTGGTGCTGATAGTGGATTTGTAGATATCCGCTAGTACCGATGGGTCGGAAAAGTTGGAGGGGTTGGCAGCGCGGCTGTTTACGTGAGGTAGAATCCTCTCTTTCGTGATGTTTTTTGCACTTCTCGCCATAGCTGGGGGAATCGGGTTGGGATTTTTGGTGTAGGTGGCAGTGGTAGGGATGAAGAAGCGAATGAGAAGGTGGTCTGACCAAGGGGTGGGGGTGATGGAGCTGATGTCGATTTCACAGTTGTGGTCAGCTACCAAGTCGAGGGTACGACCTTTACAATGCGTGGGAGAGTGCATTTTTTGGTAAAAGCCTAATTCTTGTAGGGCTAGTGCCAATACTCTGGCTGGTTTATCATGCTTGTCGTTGAGACCGAGGTTGAAACTCGATTAAGAGGATTG
The DNA here is from genome assembly GCF_040938575.1 of Ambystoma mexicanum. Lineage (NCBI taxonomy): Eukaryota > Metazoa > Chordata > Amphibia > Caudata > Ambystomatidae > Ambystoma > Ambystoma mexicanum. The sequence continues at coordinate 1,012,886,815 of NC_090921.1, forward strand.
TTTTAGAGGTGGTTTTTAGGTTGTCCCTCAAAAGGTGTATAAGGTTGTCATGGAAGCCTGTTAGTGGGCCAGGAGGGTGGTAGACAAGGTGGAGGGAGATGGTAGTATTAGGGGGAGGGCAATCTTTACCGAGAGGGCATCAGTGTCCCCTTCTATGTTGGGGGGCGGGGGGGTTTGTCTTTAATTATGAGTGAGTGCTACCCCACCTCCAACGGAGGTGAGACGGTCTTGTCTGATGATGGGGGCATCAACGTATAACCCTGTGAATATTCTTACTACTAGTTTCAAGCCCAGTCAATCTAAGAACGGCCCTGTCCCTGTTCAGTGTGTAAGGGCTGACACCATGAATCAAGTTCTCAAGATGCTTCATGTTGGTGCTATAAATGATCAGGATAGACAAGTGTGGCATATCAGAAGAAGGACGAGTAAAGATATTTATACTGTGAGGTCTATTTAATGAAAAATAAGGCCTACCTTTCCCTATGAATACGGGGTTTTCCCTACCTATTTTACTAACTAAAGTACTTGTCAGCCAGTGTAAATGTCCAAAACAAGTCTGTCCACTGTCCAAATCTAACCCATCTTACCCTACCACTAATATAACTAAGAACCCGAGAATTACTCCCTTCTCCGGGTTACTGTCTTCTTCAGAGGGATTCTATTTAGATCCTTCTGTTCTACTCAGTAGACCAAATGCAAACAGTATTTTGTTATCTTTTTAGTTAAGTTCTCTAGCTCACTTAGGGCACTGACAGTTTCCTTTTTCTCTTTCTCTCTAATTATCTTAGTTTGAAGTTCGTTCTCTATCTCTTGTAGGGTTTTGGGTCCCCTTGTATATTGTTCTCCTTTCATATACTTTGAATACTCAATTTCCAATTACAATTCAGCCTTTCATAGAGTTCTGTCTCTTGTATGAGGTTTATGTGCTTGCCGTCAAATGACTGTATTCCCCAAGTGTCTTTTCCTTTTATATTCTCCTTTTTAACTTGGGATATGAGTTGTTTTTTCCCCTTTTCCCAACGTGAGAAGTCTCCAACTGTTCTTCCCTCCAACTTTGCAGTATTTGTGTCTCTTTCTATTTCATTAGAATATTTCTGGTTTCTTACTTCATTTCCAATTCCCTTCACACCAATACTGTCACGAGATTTGTTTGCTTTACATGGAGCCTCTCCTGCTCTACCGGTATTCCTATTCCATGTATTACCTTTTGTTTTCAGGGCAACAGTGCCGGTACCTGGTGGACATTGGATTCTCATTCGTCTACTCTGTAGCTCTGTGGCTTAATTTATACTGCATCTCTTTCTTCTGTGCCTAGCTCTCATGTTCTAAACATCACTGGTTCCAGGACTTGGATCGGGAGTGTTTTCCTCCCGCTGGTGGTGTCAGCGTTGTTGTATGGGCAGACTGCCCACCATGACTACTTTGTGATCTTGCCACCACCAAACTTTCTCTTTCACCAGACTTGGATTTCCTTCGCTCTGACGTGCCGTTTTCACATCCTTTCTCGCTCCGCATCGTAGCTGCTCTGACTTACGCGGGCCTAGCGTTCTATGACAGCACTGTCTTCTTCCATTCTCTCTTACGTGCAGGGGGCTTCCCCTGGTTCTCTTGGCTCTCTCTCGACTCTCCGCCCTCTCGCTGCTTTCCGCCCTCTCTCTGCTCTCCACCCTCTCTCTCTGGTTCTCTGGCATATCATCCCTTATAAGTCTCCTCGGCACAGTCCATTGAAGAGTCTGATTTAAAGGGCTATCCTCAGTTTCTTGTTCATGATGATATTGGTTCACTTTATCATCATGAAACTGATAACACTCTGGTGTATTATACAAGTCCATATAAATCATCATGTGGAGGGTCTCAGGGAGTTCCTCACACGAACGGGAGTCTTGGTCACCAAAGGGGGAGTCTCTCCCAGTTAGGTCCTACTTTCCTCAACACTTAGGGTGGGCCTTGCGCAGCAGGCTCACCTTCCTAGCCTCACACGGGGGAGCCCCTCCCACTTGGTGTGAAGTCACGAGTGCCCCCATTCATCACATAAGCCTGTATCCGCAATAATGCTACCTATGCCAGTAGACTTTGTTATGTATCACAGATACACTCTGACACTCCTGAGGTTTATGCTAAGACAACAGCCAATCCTGGGGTGTATGCCAATAAAGATTATATTAAACACAAATCAGCTATGTCCCCCGACAAAAACTTTGATTGGTAAAATAATGACTCATCCTGCATTGGCAAAATGTAAGAGAGGGATACATTTCCCCTTCAGATAACCCTGCACCAGATATTCTAGCTCTACTTATTGATAACATAGTGTCACGGTTCGCTCTCTTCGCTCCCGTTTTCGCTCCCTTCGTTCCCGTCCCTGCCACTTGGGGGCATGTTCTGGGGTTTATTCCTTACTGGACATTTCCCTCGAACCCTATGCTACAGTGTTCTGATGAATTGGGAGCGTTAAAACCTTATTTTCCCAGTTACTTCCCTTCCGGATCCATTCCTGGTTTTTGGCAGCCAGCATGCTATTTAAATCAAATGACTATGTTTCCCAGAATGCCTTGGCTCACTGTTTCACCTCCTGCTTCCCAGAATGCCTGGCTCACTGCTTCTTCTCCTCCCTGGCATCCGGCATGCTACTTAAATCAAATGACTATGCTTCCCAGAATGCCTTGGCTCACTGCTTCACCTCCTGCTTCCCAGAATGCCTGGCTCACTGCTTCACCTCCTGCTTCCCAGAATGCCTGGCTCACTGCATCATCTCCTCCCTTGCAGCACAACGCTGGGAGGAGGATAGGCAACACCTGTGGCTGCAGGTGCAGCAGGCGGCACGCCTGAGGGGTGTGTTCGTTAAGCAGCTTTAAAAGCCTCAGTTTGCTTCAGTCCGGCGCTGGTCATTGTAGCAGTGTTCCTGTTGTGACTAGTCCCTGTTTCCTGTACTTAGTTTCTGTGCCTTGTACCTAGTTCCAGTTCCCTGTTCATAGATATTGAGACAAGTATCTATTTCCAGTTCCTTGTTCCTAGTTTCTGTGCCTTGTACCTAGTTCCAGTTTCTTGTTCTTAGATATTGTGCCAAGTATCTCGTTCCAGTTCCTTGTTCCTAGTTCCATGCCTTGTACCTAGTTCCTGTTCCTAGTTTTGTGCCCAGTTACTAGTTCCTGTATCTTGTTCCTCTGTCCTGGATTTCGGATTTATGCGCTTATTTGATTTATGCTTTCTGAATTTCCCTTTCTGTCTTCCTCTGTCTGCAGACAGCCTTTCTCTGTACTTTACTATTTGATGCAGCCCAGTCTGCCGGTGTTTTCTGTCCCTTTATGCTGTCCTGGTTACTGAAAAGCATGATGTATTAATATTTACTTTCGTAGAATTAGTTACTGCCTTTTCTCCTTGGATTGGGTGGGAAAGGTTTCCTTTTGTGATATCATTTTCCCTGCTCCTGATCCTACTTTATTGAGATTCCACTCCATGTTTTCCATTACACTTCTGCATTCATTTTCCATTTGAGTATTAGGTGTGGGTTTGTTGTTACAAGTTCCAGAGTGTTCTGTGATATAATTTTCCCTGCTCCTGATCCTACTTTATTGAGATTCCACTCCATGTTTTCCATTACACTTCTGCATTCATTTTCCATTTGATTATTAGGTGTGGGTTTGTTGTTACAAGTTCCAGAGTGTTCTGTGATATCATTTTCCCTGCTCCTGATCCTACTTTATTGAGATTCCACTCCATGTTTTCCATTACACTTCTGCATTCATTTTCCATTGATTATTAGGTGTGGGTTTGTTGTTACAAGTTCCAGAGTGTTCCCCTTTTAGTTTTCCTCACGATTTATTATCACAATTCAGACTTGCCTTTTACTAGGGTTTATGTATTTTGTTATCTTTAACCCTTTGCTTTTACAGCCTTCTGGGTCCCTGTTTGATGTACAGGGTTCGTGAAATTACTGACATTCAAGTGGTCTTTCCGGTCCTCGTGAGTACTGTTTATAATTTCCTTATTCAGTATTCTACAGATCGTCAGTTCACAGAATCTGTCCTTGCTTGCCTGCTACGTGGGTTTAGCGCTGTCAGTATCTGTAAGAGTATAGTGGGTAAAGAGTTTGCCGACTTTTCCTTTCAGTCATAAGGAGGTCCTAAGTGTTTACCCCACATCCCTTTTCCTATATTGGTAATACTGTTTTACCTTATTGACGTTCCTGGGTTTTACATATATACACAAGACTTGGGTATTATATACACGTTGTTAGATTCAGAGTTGTTCACAGTGCAACTGTGTGCATTTTCCCTTTTGCCATAGTATGCCTTCTTCCTTTCTTAACACATAGATTCCAAAAGTTAAGAGAAAAACATTGAAGAAAATAGAAGTATTGAAGTGAGAATATGCTTACCAGTTGCATGCTAACATGAAATATCTTTCACTTTCCACTCAAGATGCCAGCCAGGCGTCCTTTAACTCTGATCTATTTTTTTAAGCCCTTTCTTGTACCTCACATGTCAGCTCATGTGCAATGCCTATTGTGTCTCCTGCTGAGTCTCCCTCTGCTATGATATGAAATTTTATTTGTATTGCGCTCATACACAAGTGTTTCAGAGCGCAAATGTCTATCACCTCTGATGTGTCTGCAGACTCTGTTGTGAATCTTTACCAGGAGCCTACCCCTACCCTAGTGCCAATGTTGCCCTCTGACCTAACTCCCCTCTTAGCTCCAGTGCCAGTATCCAGTGCTGCCGCTGCACAGCCAGCAATTGCGATTGACTTTTCTAGTGATTACAGCCCAAACTTTGCACCAATCTCCAAAACAATAGCTATTTGTCAGAGACTGCTTCAATGCTTACTTCTGCCTGTAACTTAAATCTGGACTTTGAATCCATACTTATTCCTGAGTACGCTTCAACACTTGAAGCAATCCACATGCCCAGTGAAACCACTAGAAGAATATCTAGATCAAACTGAAAGCCAATCATACCATTGAAGGTGAAGGAAGTCAATGGGCCTCATTACGAGTGGCGTTACTCCTGCCAGGTCAGACCTGGCGGGAGTGACACCTCCCGCCTGCAGAACTCGGAATTAGCCGGTCCGGAAACAACAGTGGCGGCGGTTTTACCGCCACCGTTGTTTCTGGACCGGCAGACTCTAAATGAGGCCCAATGTAGCGGATTCATTTCAAAGCCTTATGGTCAGTACTCATTTTAGTGTTAAGCTGATTCAACATTTGAATGAGTGGAAAGAGGTATCTGCACTTTCCTGTATGTGAAAAGACATTGGTCGATCCTCTGCTAGCATAGCAATTGGCTTTAACTCCTGCCTTAGTACATGATGATTCAGAGCCCTTCAGCAAAGACTGCATGAGAGTGGTACCCTATAGAAATGCCCATGTGAGCTGAAGTAATGCCTTCAGAACACAATTTTTCAGTGGCAAAGAGAATGCCTGCACTTCCTGATACCCATCAAGACAGCCCAGATTTGGAGGGCTTAGCCAAGATGGCGGACAGGGTGGACGCACCTGCATGAAGCTCTCTGCTGCGGCGACTGTCAGAGAACTTCACTATGGAATTTGAAATCTCTTGGGGTGCAATTTTAGAAATACTCATTGATGGCATCAATGTGATGGGCCCAACTTTGATAACAAGCTTGTAGTTTGGCGCAGACATGAGCGGATAACCTTTACGAATACTGAGGTCCTGTTCACCATCTTATTCCGGTGAAGACCGCTGTGCTTGAGGAGGACAGCAGAGCTCCATAGGAAAGGCTAGATGACAATCAACATACCTTGTTCCTGGAGCAGTAATACTGTGAGAAAAGGCCTGTCCTAGAGTGATGCCAGAGTAGGCAAGAGACCCGCGAGCACAATGCAAAAGCAGCCTAGGCTAGGGGAGAGGACTGGTGTGTGGAGCGGGAAGCTTGCTTGTGGAGCAAAAAGCTCTGCCGACTGCCTGATCCTCGGCTAAGAGATTACTTCAAGCACTCATTTGAAGTGAAGGCGCGCGATTGGGTAGTCAGACAGCTTTGCTTTTGGAAGGGATAGCGTCCACCCCCAGGCCCATCCACAACTGTCTCTGGAGGAACAGAGAGAGTGGGGCTCCACAAAGGGGTCCTACCTCCAAGGGCAAAAACCTCAGTAGAGGAAAAACCCTCTAAACATCTAGTAGAGCTGTCGATGAAGGCTGTCCAAGAGGTGAGTAACAAAGGACTGAGAGAGCATCAGGATACAAGGGAGATTGGCAGCGGGGAATAACAGGAGAGAGTGTGCAAGGCTCAGGAACATAGGAAAATAAGGGGAGAGCAAGGAAGCAAGTTAGATGCTGGGCAAAAGACAGAGAAATTAGTGCCAGCGCAACACGGAAGAAAGGAAAGTTGTGACACAGAGAACCTACTTGCTGCGTACCGTTTTCTATGCTGTTCGGCATCTTCCTCCTCTGGGATCGTACAGCGACATCTGTGCAACGTGATTTTGCTCCTGCGACAATTTTGATGAGGTCCAGTGTCAGCATAGCCACCAGCCAGGAGCGCAGTACAGCCGTGTAATGACACCTGAGGCGTTTCAAACCAGCTAGAGACCTTCGCTTGCCACGTGGTGGTGGATCAGTATTCTGGAGAGTGGACGCATGGTGACGAATCAGCACCAAGGAGAAAAGATGCCAAGACCCCGTGCAGAATTCAGAAAGGCAGCATTGATACATTTATTGAAGGCCAACACGTACTCAGCTGTCGAAAATGACCCATACACAGGTGTCCTATTTGGGGGGCAATACTCTAGTAGCCTACTCAGAGGAAGACCTGAAGGCTTGCTTACAAAACTTCCTGGATAATCTTGCACGCAAAATGGCAGATTCGAGGCAGGAGTATCGAGGAGCGTGATGGAATTAAAGAAATAAATTAATAAATTAGGCGATTGGGTAAATGAAATTGAACAAAGAGTTAACAACATTGGACATCAGGCACCGATAACTGGGGCCTCATTATGAGTTAGGTGGAAATTTGATGGTAAATCCACCAAAAAATTGCCCTAACTAATTACTGTTACCACCACTTGGTCAGGCAGAATTTCCGCCTGATTACAAGAGGTGGTGTGATTCCCCATTTATTTCTGGTCCATTGGACCCATTGTGGCTTTTTTGGCAGAATTACTGTGGCAGAGTTTCCGCTGCGATAATTCTGCCAATTCTGTTGATTTTTGAGTGGTGAGTGTGAGGATTTACTTCTATGGTTTTCTTGGAGGCAAATCCTCCACTCCATGTCTAAACTCGTAATTTGGTGTAGTGGTAAAGTTGCCGGTAACTGAGTTACCGCCAACTTTACCACTTACTGCCTGCGAACTGCAGTCAGCAATCTGGACGCCAAAGGCAAATACCTTTAAAACAGATCACATAAGGACAACATACGCTTTACATTTCTACAATAAGGAAGGGGAGGTAAAGACCTCAAGGGAATGTTACAGGAACTATTCTTGGCGCTACTTCCAATAGAACCAACTTTTCTGCTGAAAATGGATAGAGCGCACAGATTAGCACAATGAAAGGTGAAGAGGAATAGGGCCTCATCACGAGTCCCGCAGTGATTCCGGCGCAAATAGCGTTACCACCGGGTTGTGCAGTGGTATTAGCGCAGCATCACAAACTGGCGTGAACGCGCGCCCCACTCTGGCTGTAACACTATTATCGCCCAGCGTAAACTGAAATAAGGCTCACCTCTGAAATGTTTGTGCTAATAGCGCTATTGCTGCCGCCAGCGGAAATTTCATTATCGCCAGAACGGGAAGCATGGCGGCGGTGATCTGAAAAAAACTCAATCCAACCAGAATCTTCCACTTCCTGCATCCATCCGGATCTGGGAGATAGCTAAAATGTCACAGGAGAGGACCCGAGGCAAGGTGCCAGAAAATCGCCTACGGAAACCAAAGTTCAGTGATGGAGAACTGGTGGTCCTCACTGACGAAGTTGTGGGCCACTGCATGGAACTGCACGGCAGTAGGCAGCAAAAAACATCAGGCCAGCACAGGACAGCCATCCGGCATGCCATCAGCCAGAAGGTGACTGCTGTGCCCAGCAGACCCCATGATGGGGAGGACTGTAGAAAGCGCTGGAATGACCTCAGGGTCAGGCTGCATGGACTCTTGTCACAACTCCGCCGGGAGTCCCTTGCGGCTGGAGGTGGTACTGTAGAACCACTGGTTCTGACTGCCTGGGAGGAGAAGTGCAGTACGGTCCTGGACATGGAGGGCATTGACAGAGTCAGAGGTGCAGAGGTGGGTGCCAGCAGCCAGGAGGTGAGTCAACCCCCTGCTCCAGCCCAAGTCTATGCACAAATGTCATCCTCGCACAAGACGCCCCAGTGGATGTGGACACATGTCAGCAGACCCAGAAGCTGGGCAGGTCAATCAGGGTGAAGTGGCAGGGTGCCACATCAGCCACCCTCCACAGCAGCCATGGGGCAGGGCACCAAGGGAACCCCTGAGCATTGCAGCAGTGGGAAGGGGTGGCAAGTGGCCTTCCCAAGTGCCATGCACACCACAACCCTGCTGGTGCACCCTGTGCCAGCGGGATTGTGGTGCGTGAGTAACCACAACACCGTGCAGCAGTCACACCAACATGTTGCGGATGCGGTTGGCTTGCCCCATGTTGGCATGGCAGATGAGCCACATGGAAGTACATGTCCCCCTACACCGACATGGGAGCAGCTAGAAAATCAACACTGCTGACTGCAAAGCAGCGACCCCATAGAGCCATGCCAGCGCCATAGACGAAGGCACCACACCCACTTCCACAAGGTGTGTGTGCCTTCCGGGGAGGAGATGAGGGGGCATGAAGGACCACAAGCATGCATGCTATACATCAGCTGCCCCAGCATGGACACCCTGCCCTCCCCAGACACAGGTCAAAGGCAAACTGGTCATGTGTCTCACACACACATTGCTGCAACCATCCCCACAATGCTGTGCCCGCATGCAATGTCCCCTGACCAACCATGCCCGTCTGCCCAAATGTGTGGGGTCCAACTCTGTACCATAGCAAATGTGACTTGCATGCCAACAAACGTGGAAGAACCATACCTGACCAAACTTCCTATGTCCCCTAAAGGCACTCACGCATCACCAGAGGCATCGGAGGAGCTCGGGGGTGGAGGACCATCTGGAAGTGGCGCCACCAGGCCCTCAAGGTCAGCCACCACAACCACCCTACAAAGGCACACACAATCTACGCCTAGGCGCATGGTCCGCCATGAGACACCACTACCCAGCAAGGACAAGCCTACAGGTGACACTGCAGACCATATGGCAACACCACAGGCCACTAGGAGCACCTCCAAGTCCACTGCACCCACTCCGGTAACTGCAGTGTCTGTCACAAAGGCCACACCTCCAGGCAGGGTGACTGTTGAGTCACAGGGGGACATCAGCCAAGTGTCAGCACCTGAAGAAGGGCCACAAACCCCGAGAGCCCTCACTGCCGCCAGCATGCACAGACACCTGAGTAGGATGTGGACATGACATTCTATGTCTCCCCGGCTCACAGCCCAGAGCCACTGCACAGCCTCCCTCCCATCCAGCACACACCACCAAGCAACAGCATCCTCTAGAGGCTGAGATGTTGAGGTGACAGGGTGAGATGGAGGCCATTGGGCACACCCATTCGCAAACACCTCCAGTCGATCCGTGAATGCCTTCAAGGGGCTAGCCGCAGGATTGTGCGAGCCATGGGAAGGAAACAGGCAGAGGAAGCTACCAGTACTGCTGCCCTGACTGTATATGGGCAGAGGGTCAGGGAGATGAGTGAAGTGGTCTCGGCCCTTGCAGAGGCCATCCATCAGAGCACGGAGGTCACACTCAGCACATCCGGGGACCAGGGTTGATATCCTCATGTTCTACAACACTGACTGAGGGGTCGCAGCCGAGTACACCCAGGCACTGGTCCCAGATAGTGTTCCGGGGATTTGGTGGTGGGAGGGGGGAGGGGTCATAGTGTGCTGGCGAGTTGGTGGTGGGAAGGGTGAAGGGGGATAGTGTGCTGGGGAGTTGGTGGTGCAAGGTGGGATAGTGTGCCGGGGAGTTGGTGGTGGGAGGGGGGATAGTTGGTGCACATTATTCCATTAAAACTGTTGAACTTCATCAATGAGAGGACATTCCTGATTGGGTCATTGTTGTGTTTTGTTTTTAGTGGTGAGTGTCGCGAAATAGTCTATCAGTCCCTGTCGAGCTAGTCTCCCATCCCTCACATCATTTCTGGCAATACATGCATTTTCTTCTGCCATCGGCCCTCAATTCTCATCCTCTGGGGGTAGCATGTCTACCTCAGGGGGTAGTGGAAACTTTCTCTTCAGGCAGATATTTTGCAGCATGGCAGCACAAGCACAATTCTACCCACTTTCCCTGGAGCATACATCAGGGCTCTGCCAGTGCGGTCGAGCCAGCGGGAACCATAATTTCGTGGCATGTGTCCGCACAATGTCTGTGCATGTTGTGTCCCTCGTATCATGCATTGTTTTTACTTCACATGCACCCAAGTTCCCTTGCAGCAGGTGTTACGTAAGGTGTCTGTCGGTGACATGTGCAGCTGACATGGTGGCAGTCTTGTGGCAGTGTATTTCTCCCATGCATGTGGCATACTGGGTTTGCCATCGGCCCTCCCTAGGCTTCTGGGGCCAGCGGTTCGGCATTGCAGGCTGGGCGCACATGGGTGCATGGCTGTGGTACTGGCAGGGATGCTGTTGTGTGATGTGATGTGGCCATTTGTTAGCATTGCTTTGGATTGTGCATGTTGCATTGTGGTACCTGTATTCGTGTTTGCGTTTGGAGTTGCGACTGTATGTGTTCATCAGATTCTCCATCCAGGAATGTCTGACATGTGCATGCTCCCTGGGCTGCACTGTGACGTTGGTGAGTGAGGTGGCCAGCTATGACTTTTGCATTCGCTTGTCATGCCATGTGTAACGCTCACCTGGTTCCCAGGGGGGCGCTGGTCTAGTCTGGATTGCTGTGGCCTCTTCTAGCGTGACTCGCAGGACCCGGAACACCGATTGGACAGGACCTCCAAATCGTGCTTGCCTGGCCTGTAGGAATATCCTTCTGTAGATGAGAAAGGGGATTAACAGTCTGCAGAATAGTGTGCTAGCTTCCCCCTTTCCCCCTTCCCCCTTTGTTCCTCTCTAACTTCCTCCAAACCCCGGTTTAAGCTCACCTTATGGTTTGGAAGGATGAACTCTCCATCCTGCTTCTGGTGCAGGGGCGCGTGTTCGTCCAGTTACTTCACTGGTTTTCAGAATGGCGCTGGCAAAATCCACTTGACTTTCCTGAGCGATGCGCCGTAAGTATGAAAGTTCAAAGTTCAAGTGAGGCCCCCTTTATGTTGTCTTTCTAACCTGTGATCTGTCCTTTATTTCAGGTGCAGAATGAAGGCGATGCGTCGAGGGGTTAAACTGCCGAGGTGAGTAGTGATGAGGCCGATCCCTCTAAATGTCCTTATCATTCCCCAGAAATGTCTCTTGTCCTTTCCCCATAGGGGCCGGGGTACGGTACCTGCCAACGGGGCGGCGCCGACCCGAAATGTGGAAGAAAAGCCGGTAAGTATTATGGCTGTTAATCAGGCTTTCCTTCTGTGTTCCTTCTGCTCACCTTTTGTTTTTCCTCTCTCCCCTAGGTGCAGAGATGTGGCGTCCGATGCTGACAGCCGCGATGGAGCCGGGAGATGTCTCGAGTACAGGTGAGTGAAGCGTGGGGCTGCAGCGAGCAACGCAATGCTTTTAAATGGAAGTCTTTCTTCAGGGATGCTGGCGAGAAGATTTCGGATGCAGGTAAGAAGTTTGAAATAGTCCTTGGTTTTCACCTTTCTCCAGCGTTGGATCTTTCATTGATTCACATGCTTAGAATATTCCCCGTCGTCAGACTGGGAACCCTCGGTACACATATATAGCCATTTCCTATAGGAAAACTTCTGACACTTGTGTGTCCTATCCACATCTACGTCCTCCCCGGGATCGTCCACGCATGCCCTTAGGACGTAATGGTATAAAAGCTCCGCCCCCGCAGGTCCCGTCAGATTTCAAACGTCTCAAAAGATAGTGGGATCTCCTCGTGTAGTCTCTACTTTCTAGGATATCGTTGAAATTACTCGCTGGGTTGACCGAACGAGCCTCTGAGGTTTTTTGGTCTTACCAGAATGTCGGGCAAACCGTTGTTTCGCCCGTGCGCCACGTGCGGATTGAAGAAGGTTTACGAGGGGGACGGCCATCTAGATTGCATTTATTGCCTCCACCCTCACCATTCCGCAGACCAGTGTGAAATATGTAAAGGTTTTTCTCAGAAAACTCTGAAAGATCGGAATCGGCGGCTGGTGTCATGGTTAAATGATGGGGCGGGCGCATACCCTCAGTCGGAGGTGGGCTCCGTGCACAGCGTCGCCTCGAGGAAAACATCGGGAGCCCCACGCCGTTCAACCTCGTCGGAACCACTGGCGAAGAAGACTCGACCGGCGGAAAGGGATGTTCCACGAAGCCACTCTTCCAAGGAGTCTTCAAAAGAATCTTCAAAAAAGTCATCATCGTCGAAAAAACATGGAAAGGAGAGGCCAAAATCCTCCTCGGGTGATCCTCACAGATCTGCCACGAGTAGAGATTCGGATAAACGCAGGGAGAGCACCGTTAAGGCGGGACCGCCTAAGCCACCTGCAGGCCCACCGTCGACGACGACGAACCAGTCAGTGCCCTCACTACCTCTGACGCAGTTGGTTTCCCCCGTCATCAACCCGATGACGACGGCGACAACGTCCTCGTCGACCGAAGTTCTGGCCTGGAGACCAGAAGTTTTTGATATGGGGTTGCCGGACACGTTACTGCAGGAACAAGCAGTGTCGATTTCCTCGAAGGAAGACGACGGTGTCAGGATTGCGGGCCCGGAAGACCTTGGGCTACGAGCCAAGTCGCCATCAGGAGCAACCTGCTCTCAGGTGTTTACCAATATTCCAAACCAAACGGCCCTGTCCATGGAGGTCCTGTCCTCCTTACACTCGCTGCTAAAATCGTTGGATGAAAGGCTTCCACCTGTGGCGTCGACCCCCCCCCCGTCGACGAACCCGGCCCGTCACACCGTCCAACCAAAACGAGCGGAACTCCGGTGACTCCAGTAGTCCAGGAGGAGGGTGAGCTTGCGGACTCTTTATCTGACCGTGGGTCAGCATCGGATGTCTCCCTGTCTCCATCTAGGGATCCATCCTGGGTTTCGGATGTGGAACTGGAAACACCAAAGAGTCCCACTCATCCATCGCCACCAGACGATATTGGCTCTTTTCATTCAATGATGGAAAAAGCATGTAAGGAGTTTGGCCTGGCCCAACAGGAGGAGAAAAAGGACTGCTTTCTATTCGATCATATGGGTAAGAATAGACGCTCAATATTCTCAATACCCATTTTAGATCATGTCTGGAAAGAGGAGGTTCAAACTATGCGTCACCCGTTTTCGGAACCGGCCGTCAAAGGCCGCATTGAAAAGAAGTTTAAAGTGCCAGACTCTACCCCGAAGTGTCTTTCGTCCCAACCTACACCTGATTCAGTGGTGTCGGCAGCGGCGACGAGGAAAGCCAAGGCTCAACACAAGTGCTCTACCCCTCCGGATAATGAGGCAAGACGCCAAGACGCGTTTGGTAAGAAGGTTCTTTCCGTGGGTGCTGCAACTGTGAAAGCAGCCAACTCTCTGGCTATTGTGGCCAGGTACGACAGGGAGATGTGGCACAGACTGGCCCCTATACTGGACCACCTTCCGGAGGAACATAGAAGAACGGCGATGTCTCTGGTACGAGAGGGCGAAGAGGCGTCGAATCATGCTATTAACATAGCGGTGGACCTGGCAGATTCGGGTTTTAAGCAGATAACATCGGAGTTGTGCTGAGACGCCAGGCTTGGCTTAAGTGCACCAACTTCAGACCCGAGGTGCAGTCCTTGGGTGCTCTTCAGGGTGGTAAACACTTTCGATCCTTTTGTCCCTTTAGAGGGGCATCTGGCAACTCAAGATTTTCTACACCCAGGGATAGATCCTTCGGAAGATCGGCGTACCCTTCCCAAGGATATAGACGCGCCTCTCAAAACTCAAGCCGGCGCAGAAACTTCCAGTCATCCAAGAGACGACCGACCTATTCGTCGTCGACGAGCAAACAGAAAGACCAGCAATGACGGAAAGCGCACTGTTCTGGGAGGAAGAGTGTCGAGCTGTGTCAAAGAATGGGAAAACATCACAACGGATCAGTGGGTGTTGGACACAGTGAGGTACGGACATTCTCTACTATTCAAATGCAAACCTCCAAAGTGTCCACCTATCCCCCTACCCTAACCACATCTGGACAATTTGCTGCAGGAAATAGCACTTATGTTACAGAAAGGTGCCATAGAGCTAGTCCCTGCATCGCAGAAAGGCCAAGGGGTATACTCGCGGTGTTTCGTAGTAAAAAAGCCGAACGGAAAATGGCGTCCCATTCTCGACCTACGCGACCTCAACGAGACCTTACAGAGCCAGAAATTCAAAATGCTCACGCTGCAGGAAGTGATCAGGTCTGTTCAAGTGGGAGATTTTTTGGCATCTCTAGATCTGCAAGACGCGTACTTCCACATCCCTATGTGTCAAAAACACAGGAAGTTTCTGAGGTTCATGGTAGGTCAGACACACTACCAATTCGCAGTGCTCCCGTTTGGTCTCAAATCCTCCCCAAGAACGTTCACAAAATGTTTGGCGCCCGTGGCAGCCTGGCTGAGAAAGAAAGGGCATCATGTATACCTGTACCTGTACCTCGACGACTGGCTTGTGAGGGGATCCTCCTCGGCGTCGACCAACGACAGCGTACAGGCTACCTTACAGCTTCTACAACGACTGGGTTTCGCAGTGAACTTCGAAAAGTCCTCTCTAAGGCCATCAAAGAACTTAGAGTTCTTGGGAGCTCAATTCGAAACCCAGTCGGGAATAGTGAAGCCTTCCCTAGGCAGAATGTCAAAGATCAACCGGCTGACGAGTCAACTACGTCTACATGGCACACTCTCGGTGAGAAAGTATGTGGCGATCCTAGATTCCATGGCTTCCTGCATCCATCTAGTAGCCAACTGTCGATTGTTCATGAGGCCGCTTCAGGAATTCCTAGCGGACAGATGGAAGCAGTCCACGGGTCGGTGGTCGGACAGGCTAACCGTCGACGACGACAAAATCATCCGAGCCCTCCAATGGTGGAAAAGCGTTCACAACCTGTACAGAGGGGTTCCACTACAAGAACCCGAATTTCAGAATACCATCATCACGGACGCATCCCTGACGGGCTGGGGAGCACACATGGACAACCACCAAACCCAGGGCAGATGGTCTCCCACCAAATCATGCCTACATATCAATGTACTGGAACTGAGGGCAGTGAGATGGGCCTTGAAATCATTCCTCCCACATATCAAGGGGTCGAGAGTGAGAGTGCTGACAGACAACACGACAGCCATGTTCTACTTGATAAAACAAGGCGGCACGAGATCCAGGACCCTTTCTGTGGAGGCTCAAAAGGTATGGCATTGGGCTTTGAAACACAACATATCTATAGTGGCTCACCATCTCCCAGGAGTGAAGAACGTACAAGCGGATTCCCTGAGCAGGAGCATGGCTCAGATACACGAGTGGGAGATGGACACCATTCAGCTGCAAAGAATCTTCAAAAGGTGGGGTCACCCCTCAGTCGATCTCTTCGCAACGAGAGAAAACAAGAAATGCGAGCAGTTCACGAGCAGATGGCCTCAGAAAGGATCCCTAGGGGAAGCGTTCTCATTTCCGTGGACAGACAAGTTCCTGTACGCCTTCCCTCCGTTTCCCCTGATACGGAGGACAATACAGTGGATTCGCAGGTACAAATGCCGGGTCATTCTGGTGGTACCGTATTGGCCGAGACAACTGTGGTTTTCCGACCTACTACACCTGTCGTTGGAACAACCGATAACTTTCCAGAAAGTTCCGAATCTCCTATCCAGGGACAAGGGAACGGTGTGGCATCACAATCCGGACAGCCTCAACCTGACGGCATGGCTCCTGACTTTGCAGAATTTGGCAATTTGAATGTCTCGTCAGATTGCCAGAAAATTCTACAGGCGGCTAGGGCTCCTTCCACTAAGAAGTCCTGCATATGCAAGTGGCGAAGGTTCTGTATGTGGTGGCAAACACAGCACGAAATACGACCTGGGGAAGTAACTCCTGAACAAATTTTACCGTATCTTCTGCACCTAGCAGAGAGTGGGCTATCCTCGTCATCCATCAAGGTGTACCTGGCGGCCATCTCAAGGTTCACGAGAAGGAGACATTCTGCACCGTTATTCAGCGACAGACTGGTGAAACATTTCATGAGGGGTCTCTTTAGAACTTTTCCCCCTACGAAGCGGTTTCCACCGTCGTGGAGTCTAAATGTGGTGTTGGCGGCTTTAATGAAACCTCCTTTTGAACCAATGTCCTCTTCATCCATGCAGTTCCTATCGTGGAAGCTGGTTTTCTTAATTGCCATTACATCAGCTAGAAGAGTGTCGGAATTACAGGCGCTAGTCATAGACCCTCCATATATGAGATTCTTTAAAGATAAAGTGATACTATCAACTAATCCTACTTTCATCCCGAAAGTACCGACTGTCTATCACAAGCATTCGACCATTGCTCTCCCTACTTTCTTTGCGACCCCTTCGTCGACGGCGGAAAAGGCTCTTCATACGCTCGATGTGAAAAGAGCGTTAAAGTTTTACCTACAAAGAACGCAAGAACTCAGAACTACAAGACAGCTGTTCATTGCATATGGTCCGTCGACGAGAGGTAGGGCAATTTCCAAGCAAGGACTGGCCCGATGGGTCTCGTCGGCAATTGCTTTTAGTCACTCCAAGGCCAGGAGACCCCTACAGGGACGCCCCAGAGCCCATTCCACGAGATCCACAGCCTCCTCCGCGGCGCTATGGGAGGGAATTCCTCTGACAGACATCTGCCAGGCGGCGGCGTGGTCAGTCCCACACACGTTCACACGCCATTACTGCTTGGAAAGGCAGCATGCGGATGAAGTACAGATGGGGAGGGCAGTGCTGCGCCATCTTTTTCATCATTTTTTAAGACAAATGGTGAAACTGTTGTCTTTTACCTTGCTGTTGTTTGTTTTTTTCCTTTATGTATCGCCTTTATATAAATATGTTACTGCTTACGTGCATATATATATATATATATATCTATATATACATATAGATATATATATATATATAGATATAGATATAGATATATATATTTGGACTGGGAGTGGTTTAACTTTGTAATGTAAGTTGCATTGCATTCTCACCTCCTTCTTCTAGGATACTGCTATACAATCTATTCTAACCATGTGAATCCATGAAAGATCCAACGCTGGACAAGGGAGTAGTTTCTTACCTGTAACTCCATTTCTCCAGCGTTGGTATCTTTCATGGATTCACATGCGCCCACCAGCCTCCCCGAAATGCAATGTGCAGGATATGTACATAAACAGGTTTTTCCCCCCTTTCTTCTTTGGAGGGGTCGAAATCTGACGGGAACCGCGGGGCTTTTATACCATTACGTCCTACGGGCATGCATGGACGATCCCGGGGAGGACGTAGATGTGGATAGGACACACAAGTGTCGGAAGTTTTCCTATAGGAAACGGCTATATATGTGTACCGAGGGTTCCCAGTCTGACGACGGGGAATATTCTAAGCATGTGAATCCATGAAAGATACCAACGCTGGAGAAATGGAGTTACAGGTAAGAAACTACTCCCTTCTCTTCCTTCCTTGCAGGTCTTCCAGGTTCGAGGCGGGCGTGGCTGGAGTCCAGGAGCAGGAGCAGGAGCAGACACGGTGAGCGTTAAGCTTCAGGAAGCAGAACAACACGAAGCATGAGCTGCTGTCTGGGCGTGGCTTAAATAGCCTCCAAAGAAGTCCCAGGTATGTATCCTTCCCCAACTAGGTATGTATCCTTCCCTGGCCACGCCCAAGTGAAAAAATAGTCCCTATGAAAAAATAGTCCCTTTCAGGTCTCAGGAAGGCCTGAAGCGTGCAGCATGGTCTGCATCAGGTAAGTGCACAAAACACCTCCCTTTATGAGCCTGGCGCCTATGGCGCCAGGACCGATGTCCAACATGAGCCTGGCACCAAAGGCGCCAGGACTGAGTCCAAAGAGCCCCTATAAGGGGCTGCTGGGCTTTTACCCGAGGGCATGATGCCTGCTTCCTGGGGTGCTGGGCCTGGCCTGGTGCTCCTGGGGTAGGCATCATGACACCATGCTTGGTTTTTTTGATATTCCAAACCCACCCGCCCCCCCATTTGGTCAGGTGCTTCACAATGCATGCGTGCAGGCAATTCTACTCACCCACGATCTAAGTCTGTTGTCCTCTGTGCCTCTCCATGTATCCTGGCAGTGTGCTGTTCCGTAGGACCATGTAATCATGGATGGAACCAGGATAGCGGGCACAGCAGTGGGTGATGTACAGGTTGGGGATCGCAGGTCACCTGCACATTTAGGGAGTGGTTGTGTTTCCGATTACTGTACACTGCTTTGTGGGCCTGGGGGGCCACCAATGCAACATTCGTACAGTCCAGGGCTGCGATCATATTTGGCATTTGGGCAATGGCATAGAACTGTGCCTTCATGCACATTGAACTGGGGTGGTAGGCAGTGAGATGTGGCTTTGAACTTGTCACAGGAGGGCTTCAAGCACCTGGGAAAACACTACAGAATTCTGGGCTGTGCCATGCCATGCATCATGGCCACGGAGTGTTGGAAGGTGCCAGTTCCGAGGAATAGTTGGACGGACCCTAGCTTCAGAAATGGGGGCACAGCTTTGCGGATGTTGATCCTGCTCCCTATGTCGCCCTGTATTGTGGTGAGCAGCTCAGTTATGGTCTCCCTATTAAGGCGGTACAGGGTGACCAACTGGCTGTCAGTGAGGGTTCAGGGTGAGGGCCTGACCCTCAGGATCAGTGCATGCCTTGCTTGGGCTCTTGCCCCCGCACCCCCCCACTGTACTCTATGTGCCCTGGCCTGGTTGTCCTGCATCTCTACTTCCAGGCGCTGCATGAGCAGCTACCTGTCCCAGTTTACAGTGGCTAGTGTCAGTAAGGTGTTGGAAACCATGTTTGGATGTAGGGGTGTGCCTTATGTAGCCCTCTGGAGTGGATTGGGATCACCTGTGGCTTCATTTCTGACACCTGTGTTCATTTACCGCCACCTGGAGGCTGGAGGTAATTTTGCTGTGTTTTCAGCTGTATTAGCAGCGGTTTTTGGTGCTTTGCTTATACCACCGTACATGGACTTGTGATGCAGCAGTGATTGCGCTTCGTGTTGCCGGCGCAGATTCCGCCAGCTGTAATAACGCAGTCGGATTTTATAGTCAGCAGTATTTGTGCCGGCTCGTGATCCGGCAGAGCGGTATTGGTGGCGCTAATTCCATTACCGCCACTTTTAGGGCTTACCGCCCAACTTGTGATGAGGCCCATACTGTTTAAACTGCAAGAATAGATGCTAAAAGAGATGATGCTGCCTGAAGCAAAAGAGAGAGGGCAAATTGACTTTGAAGTCTCAAAAATACAAAGGTTCCGAGACATATCGAGTGCCAGCTCCAAAAGAGGCGGCAGCTCAGACCTATCACTGAAAAACTCACAATTAAGAGGGGATCCAATAGAAATGGACGTTCCCTTCAGTGATACAGTTTGAATGGAATAAACAAACACAAGTGATCAATGATCTAGAAAAGGGATGCAAACATCTGAAAATGGAGATCCTAGAACAATGGAGGCAGCCTAACAATAAGAAAACCCCTAACCTGAAGACAAACCTATGGTCCACAAAGCCTAACACAACAAATAAAACAGTACAAAACCATAAGTACCTATGTGCTTCAATCCAAGATGGGTTGTTGTGGCACGGCAAAATATCCCACACTGTGCTGAATGAGTTATGGAAAGGAGGCAAAATTAAAAAGGATGGGAACCAGCATGAATTTCAAGACCAAGGAATGACATTTGCCCCTTTAGAGAAGATTAACGGAAGTAAATTGCAAACTAGTGTGATGAATCCAAAGTGGCCATCACAGATTACCCGGCGGTGACCTCCTCCCATGTGGCCAGGGAACGGCAGCCGCTACCTGATCCTGACCCTGAGGGTGGTTTCATGAGGGAAGACCACATGGGAGGAGACAACTACCAGTGACATGTCATGACTTCATTGGAGGAGTAACAGTGTTCCCCACTACTTCCCCATGAGGAAGACCCTCTGATACCCGCATTCTTGTCACTCTAGTCAGGACCCCACCTGTCACTCAAACACTCACAATTCATACATAACACCTTTTTCTCTATGTTCCTTTTTGTGAAAATCGTGAGAGAAAACATCCAGGATCTAAAAGCCCAAAGAAAGTTATGGACTTCAACTCCCATAACCACTCATGATTTGAGATGGGGAGGAGGACAAGGGAGTTTGTGCAGAGTGACAGGAGCTCAAAGTGTAATATGCAGACTAGTTGTTTTTCCAAACCTGCAATGATCGGGACATTTACAAATGGCAACTGCGCTATGGAGAAGAGAGGTATAGCGAGCAGCGCATAGGGAGACGCTGCCATCCACACTGGGGCTTCTGAACGTGAAGCACACCGACAGAGGCGGCAGAGCAGAGAAGGGCATTGGGACAGGAAGACAAATGCTGTGTGTGAGCAGGAAAGACCGTGGAGGTGCCGAGATCAGTGCAGGAGCCCCTGGAGTTTTGGTCTCTCTCACTCAGCCAGGCAGCAAACTTTGTCCCAGGCCAAAAAGGGCCGGCGTGTAAACTGTGGAGCTGTGCCGGGTGTTGGAGGACCGTCCACACACTTCTTCTGCCTTCCACAACCTAGAAGGCAGAATAAGAAGCCATACCGAGGGGCACGGCAACGTCAGAAATGCTGGAAAAGGCTGGTGAGTCTGCCCAAAGCCCTGCAGACCCCAGGGCGTTCCGACAGCCGTGTCACGAAGTGATAGAATGGTACAAGATTGCTAATGCAGAAAATATACAAAATCAGAGTTTGTTTGAATGCAGTCAAGGCAAAGTACAGATTCAACACCCAATAAGACGAATGTTTGATGCAGAAAATATACAAAGGCAAAGTTTGTTAGAATGAGGGCAAAGGGAAAGTACAAAGGCAAAGTTTGTTTGAATGTAGCCAAGTCAAAGTACAAAGGCAAGATTCAATGAGAAGAATGTTTGAATGCCGACATGGCAAAGTATAAAGGTAAACCCCAAGAAAATACAGAAGCATGAGATGCCAATGTGGGGAGATGTTTGAGCAAGTATATTTGAGTACACATATTACCACACATAGATATACTAAGGAGAACATGGTATATGCTATTATGGTATCTGAACAATCTGTGGAATACATATATAAGTCCTGGCAGGTGAGTATACCAGGCAGTGGAAATTGTGTAAAGATTCCTGGCAGGAGAGTAAACCAGGTGATCTGAAAATTCTAAAGAGAAGTCATGGCAGGCGAGTATATCAGGCAGTTGGCAATTGTATAAAGATTCCTGCCAAGCGGGTATACCAGGTAATCTGCAGTACAGAAAGATTGTTACAGAGCTCTTTGCTTGAACTGAACTTTTTGCTTGAACAGAAGTTTTTAGTTGAACAAGAACTTGGTGAGTCCCGTGAAGACACCAAGGAACTGTTAGCTGAAAAAGCATGTTACCATACTGTTTAAGAATCCAGGGGAAGGGGACAACCCTCTGGATTCAAGGGTCTTTACCTTGGACAACATGTTCATCAGAGTCATTCGTACACTTTTGGTGTTTGCACATTTTCTTCGAACACCAAGACAAAGGGCCTCATTACGAGGTCGGAGGTAAGGGAAAAACGATGCCGGTAAAGGATTACCGGCGTCGCTTACAGCTCTGGTCTATTATGACCCGCCAACCCGCTATTAGCGGCACCGTAAATAACGGTGCCTCTATAGCGCCATTGGCGCAGACACGCGACCCTACATGCCGGCAATAGCGGCATGGCGTAAACAGGAGCTGAACACAAGTCAGGCGGACATACAAATAACGGCCTACAGAAGCCCAAAAAGTACCTTTCCATTCACTGGCAGGCATCCCAGGTTGCATTGGTGTCATCACCTGCACCCATGTTGAATTGGTGGTCCCACATGCCATGTAGGTAGTGTACCGGAACCGTAAGTTATACCACTCCATCAACGTGCAAATGGTATGTGACTCAAACAAGATCATCACACATTGTTGTGCCCGATTTCCCGGATCAACCCATGACTCAATGGTCATGTGGAACTCCACGATACCACGCTACATGGACCGACACATAGGGCAAAGATCCTGGCTACTCGGTGAGTTGCATGTCAGGCTCATGGCAGTGTGATGTGGGGAGATGATTGGGGGGAGAGATGCATACTTCACCTGGCTGTTATAGGGGGGGCGAGAGATGCATACTTCACCTAGCTGAGAGTACCTGAGAGGATGGACCATGCTCATACCCCAAAGCAGGCCAGACTGGACCTGACACCTGACACCTAAATGCAAGCCGTAAACTGCCCTACTATGAAAATGAGGCAGTGCTACAACCATTCCATAGCCATCAACATGTACACTGCACATAATCAGACCGTAGCCCCCGCAACACAATGCAGCAACATGCATTTAGTATGGCCAATGCACAGGACCAAATTCCATCATCAAAAAGGACAGTTGTCCATTACTGCGTACAAAGGAATCACACAAGGGCAAAATACATGAACCCACTCCTACACCAACACAGAGGTCCAGCATAACAGCATGGCAACATCTGCCGTGGAAAGTTAGATCATCAAGAGTCTGCCATCAACGGTGACAGGATGAAAGCAACAATTGACTACACATCACCTAGGTCATGGGAACAACCGGCTTGGACTACCACAGTGCATGAGCACACATAAGGAATAGGACACCCCTGCGCCCACTAGACGATGCCAGTCACACCTGTTGATCAGATGAATTCATACATTGCAGTTACTTTATGTGGCTCTATTCAAGCATGGATATGTGGATGCAAACAGGAAATAAATGCATGCTATTGTGTCATTGATACAGGTCCCATTTGATGTAATCACTTACACATAACCATTGTTGCACACATGCAGGTGATGCTGGCTATCCCTTGAAGAGGTGGCTCCATATCCCTGTGCGGAACCTGCAGAACAGGCACGAAGAGGACTACAATCATGCGCATACACATACCCATGTGGTGATTGAGCAGACATTTGCCCTTTTGAAGGCACGGTTTCGCTGCCTCAGCAGGTCTGGTGGGGCACTCCTGTACGGGCATGAGAAGGTGGGCAAGATCATCATGGCATGTGTCATGCTACACAATATGTGCATCAGATGGAATGTGCCTCTGCCCCCTGACGCTGAACTGCAACCACCTGACGAGGAGGATGAGGAGGGTGGAGATGGGGCTGCACTTCAGGGAGGTAGCGATGCACAGGAGGGATGTGCCGTGCGCCAGACTTTGATTAACCAATGTTTCTAACACACATGGATGCAGAGTGTGCCATGGAGGTGGGACTCAGGGCACTGGGTGTGTCAGGGACATGGACACTGTACACTGATCACCAATAAAGCACACGTACACAATAAGAAATGTCCGGTCATGTGAATTCTCATTTCACAACAGGTGTATTGAACAAATAGAACATAGAAAGTGCACAAGCCCTCCACCCCACACACCCTCTCCCACCTCCCCCTCCCCCCTCAACTTCCCCACACACCCTCTCTCCCCTCCCACTCCCCCCTCAACTTCCCCACACACCCTCTCCCCCCTCCATCTCCCCCCTGAACTTCCCCACACACCCTCTCCCCCCTCCCCCTACCCCTGAACTTCCCCACACACCCTGTCCCCCCTCCCCCTCCCCCCTCAACTTCCCCAAACATGGTGTGCACTCGCATGCACCATTAGTCTTCATGAGTTCCGAATGGCAGGCTGCACCTACACCCCTTGTCCACTGCCAGCATCAGGTTGTCCCCTGTCTGACCTGCGCAAGTTCCGCCCAGACCTACGCAGGGGGCTGGTCTGAGTGGAGCTGGCATTTGAGGAGGTGCCAGGTTGATCAACCACCTGTGCGGGACGCAGGGCCTCCAATGCTGCCACCATGTGGGTGAGGACCTGCCTCACAGCCGCCAATTTGTTGCATATGTCTTTGGAAGTAGACTCAATGGCAGATTTGGGGGACGCTGTGCATTCCCTGATATCCTCCCTTGCCTGGCCACATTCGATGATGTGCTGGGTCACCAGCCCTGTCAGCTCCTCCTGGCGCTGTTGGATTGCCCTGATCCCCTCTTGCCTGTCCCGGACACTGGTGGATGTCGAAGGTGCATGCGACATGGTTGGTGCTTCATGCATGCTCGCCGTGGGGCTGAGGCTCCCTGGCCATGACTCCACAGCAGACAGCTCATGGCTGCTGGTATTGTGTATGCTGGGTGGGGAGAGGTGGGGTGACTCCAGGGGGCCTGTAGCGGTAGGTGTGCCAGGTGTCGGACTATGAGCTTCATCATCTGACATGGCTGCTGTGGCAGCTGCCTCTCCGACAGTACCGCTGGCAGTGGATACAGTGCCTTCAGCCACTGGCTCGTGTGTGGTGGTGGCTGGCGTGGGTGCTGTGGTGGTGGGCATATTGCACATTGGTGCTCTAGGTTCTTCGGTTGTGTGGGGCTTGTGAGGTAGTGCTGGTTTCACTCTTGCCCTTGATGTTGAGGGCCTGTTTGCTCCCTCCATGCCCCTGGACTTCTTGACTGGTGTCGCAGGCGGCTCCCTGGGGTCATGATCATCGCTGTCAGATTGTGTGCCTGTGGGGGACGAAGAGAGGGAGAGCATTAGTGATGGGTCTACGTGCATCAGGCATGCATTGGGGTAGCAGCATTTCTATGGAATGGCTGGTATTTGCTGTTGGAGCAGTGACATACGGGTTGCTTGCCTTTTGGGAGGGTCATGCAGGGATGCATCTGGGCTGACACATGTATGGGGTGCATCATGCATGTGGACAAGATGGTGCTGTGCACTGCCTGTAGGCAGGTTTGCATACATGTGTCTGGTGGCCCCTGCTTTGCATTATTACATTGTCAGTACGGGGGGACATCTTCATGGTTTCCATTACACTGGTTTATTTGGGACACCTACCTGCATCAGCCGATGACGGGGCTCCTCGTTCCATATCCCCCACTCCCTCAATTGCCTCCATTCCGATGGTGCTCGCACAAATCTCCTCCCAGCGAGTCATCTTTATGGGTGAGCCACCTCCACCACCTGTTGCCATTCCCTGGCTACGGTTTGCCGAGATGATATTCCGGACGCGTAGCCGCAGGTCATCCCAGCGCTTCCGGACATCTTTTACTGTGCGCGGGGTGGTGCCAACCGCACTCACGTTACGCGCCACCTCCGCCCAGATTTCTTTTTTGCGCAACAGTGCAGGTCGGCGCATGTCATTGGAAAACACAACATCCCCATTTTCTGCCAAGGTTTCTGCGAGCATGTTGAGCTCTTCTTCGGAGAAGCACTCCTTGAGCATGCGCGGAGCACCTTTTTTCAGGGCCTTGGGCATTCTAATATGCTGCTGGTTTGTTTTGGGACAGGTGTGGTTGTGATGTGGATCCTGGGTGCAGAGGATGGCAATGGATTGTGTTTTTCAAGATGGCCGCCATGCTCTTTCCCCTTCCTGTGCGGTGACTCTACTTCCGGTTCCACCTATTTGCTGTCACCGCTATTAGCGGTGGCCACTATTAGCGGTCACCGCTAATGCCGGAGGCATGGATGGCGGTGGTGCTATCTGCACTTTACTCGATGCTGCTAAGGGCAATTTTTGGGTCTTTTGCGGCATGGCGGTAAGGTCGTTACCGGCATGTTGCAAAGCTTGTGCCCGTGAAGTCATAATAGCCCTCTAATAGCGGGCTCTAGGCTACACGGACATGGTATTTGCTCCATGCCGGTAAGGACTGTAACTTACCTCCAACCTCGTAATGACCCCCAAAGACATTTCCTTGCGTCTTTTATTTTTTTTGTAAGTGTGAGGTTCAGGATAGGTTGTGTTGGACACAAAGGCTGTTTTTTAGTTACTGACATCTTAATGCAGACAGATACTTAGTTTTAATTTCTTGGTAGGGAAGTTCCTCTTTAGAATAGGGCTAGAGAGGCATTTGAACACCCATTTTTCTTTAATAAAAATCTCTTTGATTAAGAACACAACAACCTTGTGTCAGTCTCTCATTTCTGACCCCTCACGGTAGATATGGGAAATACAAAGAATTTAACTAAAGTCGCAGACATGGAGACTTCGAGGAGGAGCATCAGCATACAGACCCTGCACAAGATGAGCATGTCTATATACCTTTCAGTAAAACTTTGTATTATAGTTGAGGGAAACGAGGGAGGACGGTGAGGGAGGTAAGGTCTAGTGAGGTGGGTAGTCATATGGCAGATGGATTCCCAAATGACGATTTTGCTTAAGTAACGTAAATGGTTAAGATAGTGAGCCTCATTACAAGTACTCCGGTCCGGAATTAACACTGCCGGTAAAACCATACCGGCACCGTTTCCACGTCCGCCCAATCATGACCCGCGGCCCCGGAAATAGCACCACCCCCATCCGCCACCGCGGAAATAAGTGTTCCGTTAAGTCCATCTGCATGGAAACCCCTCCGTTACCGGCAAGACGAAACACCGCGAGCATCACAACTAGCGTGGACATGGAAACACCGCCAGAAAAATGGCATTAAAACCGTGATCACGGTGGCGGTACCGCCGCCACCGCGAACATGACGTTAAACACTGCCTGCTGAACTGAATCAGGGCACAGGTGCACCAAATCAGCCCAGCTGGACCTAGCAGCCCACTGGGAGCCTACAAAAGGGCCACACCCAGCCCAACACAACACAGAACCATGCAGGCAGCAGCTCTAGTAGCACTGGGACTGGGCCTACTCAACCAACAGGCAGCACTGCACATGATGGCAGTAATGGCGCAGAGGAGGAGGAGGCGGAGGAGGCGCAGGCGGCAACCAGCCAACCCTGCACCTATGGCAAACCCCATTGTCCAGCCGGCCCTACCCCACAGGCAGCCAGCAATACCACGCATCAGGGCCTCACCCTTGAACCTCACCCCAGGACAGATCCACACACTATACCGGCTGGACCGTGCAACAATACTGCACATCACCGCCATGATTGAGGATGACATCAGCAGCCAAATTGACACGCCCACCGCCATCCCCCCCTCCTGAAGGTTGTGGCAGTACTGCATTTCCTTGGCACTGGCACCTATCAACACACGGTTGGTGAGCTGCACAGCATATCACAACCCTGTTTTTCAAAAATCCTGGTACAGGTACTGGATGCCCTGTTGCGCCATGTGTCGGAACACATAGCCCTACCCCGCACCCTCCCCGAGGTCATTGCTACCAAGTTGGCCTTCCATGCCATAGCAGGCATGCCAAATTGCATAGGCGCAGTTGACTGCACCCACGTAGAGCTGACAGTACCACGTGCAATTGAGCTGGTGTTCCGCAATAGGAAACAGTATCACTCGTTGAATGTACAGATGGTATGTGATGCCATGCAGCTGATCACACACTGCTGCGCACGTTTCCCAGGCTCAACCCATGACTCAATGGTACTGCGGAATTCCACATTGCCACGGTACATGGAACGCTATGCCGGACAAAGCACATGGCTATTGGGTGAGTACAGCTGACAATGCACCAACCCTGTCGAAGTGGTGTGTGTGTGTCCAGGCCAATGAGCATTGTGAGTGTGCCGCTGTGACCGCACATGCATCACCCCCCATTCCATCTGCCAAATACACAGCGGATACCAAACATCACAAAGGAAGACATGACAGGTCACCACAATGTGCCCGTGCACACCCTGCCACAGCCCATCCCGTCACGGTCCCATGAACCGTGTGCCACTGCAGACACCCACCCTCAAATGAAACACTGCCCTCAAAATGCACGAGATGCCTGTAAATGAGACGTCGTGCATCTATTACTTCAGTACAGTGGAGTCACTCTGCCATGTGTGGACAGCACCTCACTGTGACATGCTCACAATCAAATGTCACCCGCAGGGCACAGTAGACATGCACGTTAATGTGTTGGCCCATATCCAGTTTCCGACATACATTCTGATGCCCAATATACACCTCCAAACACTGCATGGCACATATGTATGAATGAACAATGATACAAGATTGCACAGCATCAGATGAGTACATGATGCCACAAACACTGACATGTTCCCCCATCTACATCCCATGTAGGTGATGCCGGATATGCACTCACGCCAATGTCCACACATGTATGTCTTGATTTCAAATGGTGATATATTGATGTAAACACAACAGGGAAGGAGGTGCATTGGTTAGGGAAGCTGTACACCCAAACCCACCCACCACCTAAACGTACCCACCCCCGCCCAGGGCCCATTGTTCAAACCCCCAAAACTACCTCCCCCACCACCCAAACGTACCCACCCCCACCCAGGCCCCATTGTTCAAACCCCCAAAACTACCTCCCCAACCACCCAAATGTGCCCACCCCTCTCACACCCTTCAAGTCCACGTGTGTCCTGCACTGCCCCACACACATGCCATCACTTCCGTGTGCGCTTCTGTGCCTGTGCAACCTTGCCAGAGGGCCCCGTTAGCCTACTCGAGCACCTCCTTGGACTGGCAGTAGTGGAGCTGGATGGGGTGGGTGGTGTTTGATGGCACTGAATCTGGTATTGATGGCATCCGTGCCAGATTTGCCTGTTGCCCAATCAACATGGCCTCTATGAGCCTGGAGGTGTTGTCATTACCCTCCCGCACATGGCGTGCAAGGGTGACTATTGTGCTAGCAAAGCGTCCAATAGACCTTGACAGGCGACGCACTGAGGTTCTATAGCTCTCCACCTGCAGCCTAGATTCCTCAAGCTGCCTCTCCACCAGCTGGGTGAGGGTAGCCTGCTGCTCCTCCATCAGCTGCATGCTGGTATTCAGCTCGGCCATAGATGGGGTGGGTGACCTCATGGGACTCCTGAGTGAGGTGGGGCTGAACTCCAGCTGATGGAAGGAACCCATGTCCTCAACTGTGGACCTCTCCCCCTGTGGCCCAGTATCAGAGTGCTCTTGCAGGGCACTGTTATCACAACAGGCCGCCCCCTCTGCTGTGCTGCAGCCTTCTGTGTTGGGTTGGGTGGCCATGATGGGTTCCCGTGGCACCTGTCTTGCCTCAGGCAGTGTGGAGACGGTGGGGAGGTCGGTGGTGGTGGGCGGCACATCAGTTGCAGTTGGTAATGTGGGCAGAGATGCCGAACTGCCGGCAGCATCCTCTTGTGTGGTGGCGGTGGCTTGGGCACTTGCCGGTGCAGATTGCCTGGCCTGTTGTGCAGTGTCACTGTCACTTGATATGGCTGTGGGGACACAAAGGACATGCAATTAGTGTTGTGGTGGTGGCTGATGGGTGCATCACATGTGTCATACAGGTTGGACATTGAATAGTGTTAGTTACATGCATCTTATTGCTGGGGGTATGCATTTTTCTGATGTTGGTTGCCATACGGATCATGTGTCCTATGGGCCAGTCATGCACTGCTGGGTGGGGGGGGTTGTTAATGGGTCCTATGGGCCAGTCATGCCCTGCTGGGGGGGGTTTGTTGATGGGTCCTATGAGCCAGTCATGCACTGCTGGGGGGGGTTGTTGATGGGTCCTATGGGCCAGTCATGCACTGCTGGGGGGGGAGGGTTGTTGATGGGTCCTATGGGCCAGTACTGCCATCTACATATTCTCATATGGCATTCAGGTTTCACCACTTACCAGCATCTGCAGGTGGGCTCACTCCTGCCTCAGCCTCCCCGATACCATGGATGCCCTCAAGGTGGAGGACACTGCTGCAACGCTCCTCCCATGCTTGCAGCCTCAGTGGGGTAGGGGGTCCTCTGCCTGTACCACTGCTGCGTTGGCGGTGTGTGGATATCAGGTGCGTACCCTCAGCCTGAGGTCGTCCCACCGCTTGTGGCAGTCTTTGACGCTCTGCAATGTCACGCCCACAGCGGTGCACTTGCGTGCTGCTTCCGCCCACACTTCTTTCCTCCGCTGCTGTGTGGCACGCCATTGATCGGCGCTGAACAGAATCTCTACATTCTCCACAATGTGCTCCACCAGGACAGTTAGCTCCGCCTCACTGAAGCGCTGTTTGCCCTGCCTCTGAGCTGGAATCCTGGCAGACATGCTGGTGGTTCCTTTTGCCTTCTCACAGTATGGATTGTGCTTGTGCTGACTCTGGATGGCAATGGATTGTGCTTTTATATGATGGCCGCCTCTCTGTTTCCTGTTTTGGCGATCATGGTATTTCCGGTTCCGTGTCCGCAGCGACGGAGGCGGACACAGGTTTTGCGCTACTTGTGGCAGCGCTATGTCCATTTCCGTGACTTTTTCCGTGATGGCGGTAACAACGTGTCTGCGTCCGTGTGGTGCGCGCGACCGACAACATGTAATCGGACGGTCTTTCGGCAACCTTGCGGACACGGAAACGTTTTTACCGCCGTCATGGATTTACCGCGGTCCGGCCCTGGCAGGTTGTAATGAGGCCCAGTATCTATAAATATAAGAGGACTAACTCCCTGTATAAAAGAACACCAATGTTCCACCTACTCAATGACCTGAATACAGCCATTGCCCTGATCCAAGAGACCCCTTTTGAGTAAGGACCAAGGTCAGCTTAGTAACAGAGACTTCTCAACACAGTTCTTGAAACAGCTCAGACGAAAAAACCCTGGGTGGCGATCCTCTGCAGAAGGTGACTCATTAGGCCTGGAAGTGATGAATGCCTTTGTAGACTCTGAAGGCCGGTACATAGCCGAGGTCTGTAGGATTGAACGTATGCTGTTCACTCGGCTTTCTGTATACGCCCCAAATACAAAACAAATCGAATTTTTACTGAACCTCACACCAAAAATTGTCCACTTTGCAAAGGGGGAAATTATAATGGGCGGGGACCTGAACGCACTCATGGACAAAAACCTTGATCATTCCGAACAGAACTATTTACAGGGGGGGCTGGCAACTTTTGGTCTTGGGGCAAGCACAATATAGTGGCCCATTGTGCAGCGACATCAGGCCATGCTATAGTATTCCTAATGCACCATGCAAATTGTATATTTCATAATTAAACATTCTTACAAGTAAAACAGACAGGAAAGAATAATTTAGCATTGATTAACATTTTGCGAATAAACAAAACACAGAAAAGAGACACAACTCGCAGCTTACTACTAGCATTTAAGGTCATCTATTTCCGGTTCCACTGACAAAATCAAGGAACTCATATGCGACGCCACTGTGCCACACTGCGACATCACTGCCACCTAAAGTTCAGGTGGCCCTATTTTGCCCAACACAGAGTTCCCTATGATATCTCTGGCAACAATTCTAAATATGGAAATGCAGCTAAGCAGCCTGCCATGCTCTTCCATAAAGTACATACGTAGACCACCAGCAGGGCTGTGTTTAGACCACACTGGACTGTAAGTGGTAACATTCCTCTGTCGGGTGCCCCCACTCTTGCATGCAACTTGTTTTTAATACTTTTTTGTTGTACATGCCTAATTGAGAAAACACTAAGTATCAATATGTGTTTAAAAGAGATCATTTTTCAGAACTTTGTAAAACACATTGGGGGCACTACGTTGGCGCACTGAACGCTTAACCACCCCCAAAAGACTATTTGAATTAACTTCTAAAGAAAAACAATTAATTCTGCAGAATCAACCCGATGGCAACTATATTCCAACTTAAATCTTCTTTGATACAGCTGTGATGTGTATTATTTAAGTGTACCAAACGGATGGGTGCCCCCTCCATCTTGGACACAGGGGAAGCAAGTAACCAAAACACAAAAGGATTGTGTCTCACGGAACAGACTAAGGTATATAATATATGAACATTAGACTCTATTGGTAAATACGAGGATGGACTCGGCCAGGCAACATGCAAACAAACAAAAAATGTGCATTCAAAAATGTTTTTATTAATACAATTCCTATAATATAAAAAACACCACAATGTTGATTCTAATAAAAATCTAGACATCAGGTGATGCTAAAAGACATTCCGATTTCATATTATATCTGTAAAAAGTGTATTCAGAGCAAAACATTTAATTGTTCAATTTTTTTGCTGTGCAAAAATACTATTTCATAAGTACTTCCACCTTGAACATGACCCTGAGGAACGTACTTATATATGGCTGCTACTTGTAGCTGCTCTTGGTTATTGTCTTTCCATTTACATGGTAACAGACAACAATAAAGCACATATAGTGCTTTGTGTGTATCTTCGGGCCAAGCAGTACAACCTACCAATGTCATAATTATCTAAACTTCAGGACATATAGTCTTTATTTCTAAGAGTATGGATTACTAGTTCACATTCATTGAAACAGGCGAACAAAACTACAAATCGATTGCTCGAGTTAGAGATTTCACCTAAAGAGGAGATTTTGGCGCAAGCTAAGAGGTGGGAAAAAGCCTATAGTATGATCTTATCTCTTCGTTGGACAAGACACTAATCACACAACAAATGAAAGTTGTGCAGTTCCTGGTTTGCACAATTCAGTCGATGTTGTAAGGGCCTACCAGAAACAAGAAAGCAGGAGTTTCATGTGGTGGACTGGCTAAGCTAATAAGGTTTATTTTCAGAAGCGAATAGAGAAAGATTCAGTGAATCTGTATGCTACAGCTTTTGTAAAATAATAGTCTATTATTTTAACAGAGCACTACACGCGTGTATTTGTGTGTTGGGGACATGTTTGGAAAGTTTGATTTCATACACTTGTTTTTTCTATATGATTTTATAACAGAGCAGTCCAACGACTTTACTTACTGTGAGACAGGGATGGTATCGAGAGATGACACAGACAACTAAAAGATAGTTCAAAAACCTTTATTTTACTGGTCAGGATGGTGTAACGCCCATCTTACCCTATCTCTAAGGTGGGAATGTACCCTATCGGAAAGAAAACGAAGGGAAGTCTAAGTCTGTCAATCCAAAACAAAATACTGTCTGTGTCAAAACCTATGCTTGCTCTCACTTCTATAGAATAACAATGTGTATGGGACTTGGTAAACTCAATAGTGTTCAAAGCAAAAACAGTTTGGCAATGGAGTTCTTCTGTAGCTCCCTTCCCCAAGTTCAAGGCACTCGTGATCACAAAGTTCCACAGGCTTCTCAGGATTCACTGGTCAAAGGTTCACAGTACCTTATTTGGCTTCTATGGGTTACCTCTCTATGAATCCAAAAGCCCTTTGGTTTATACTCTTCATTGGGCCTCCCAGGCTTTCCTTGCCCAAGCTTAGACCCCTTCGATTCCACAGAGTTCACTTTCAAAATACCAATATTCAACTGGTAAGTTCCACTTTCTTTAACACAAAGGTTCAACTTGCTTAACACAAATGTTCCACTTGCAAAACCATGGCAGTTCAACGGGTTTTCTTCGGGGTTCCCTTCCCCATTCTCAATAGCTCTCTTTGCTTATTTCACTTTAGTTTTTCAGGCAGTTCACTTATAATGGGGCTCCCTTGATCGTGGTGCAGTTGTCAGACCACCCGGTACACCCCCTACAGGTTGCGCAACCAGGTGCCCTGGGCTCCAGCTGTGCCCTCTTGTTATTAGCCAAAATAGGATTCTCTTTCAACATTCACTTTCTTTATAAATTACTATTTCTTCATATTTTCTTTACTGGGTTTCTGTGGCTCTCCTGGGTCACTTCCCTGCCTCGAAACCTTCCCAGTATAGATTTCTTTATGGTGGGGTCTCTGCGGCCATCCTGGATTACTCTCCCACCTGTGGGACACCCGATGCTTAATTATTCTTTATAGTTTTTCTTGGGGATATT
The DNA here is from genome assembly GCF_040938575.1 of Ambystoma mexicanum. Lineage (NCBI taxonomy): Eukaryota > Metazoa > Chordata > Amphibia > Caudata > Ambystomatidae > Ambystoma > Ambystoma mexicanum. The sequence goes on from NC_090921.1 coordinate 1,012,920,724, forward strand.
GCTCACACTTCATCTCTTCGCCTAGCTCCCCTTTTCTCTATCAATGCTTTTTTGCTCACACTTCACAGCTTCACATAGCTCCACTTTTCTTAAGGTCTTCCTTCTTGACACAGAGGCTGATTACTTTAAAGTACATTTCACATGGAGGCTTTTGAAAGGCCCTTCTTTTAAGGAATACGACCACTCCGATACAATGTATACTTTAAAACTGGATAGAATGGGGGGGCATGGCTTGGAGCACCAGCGATGTGGTTGCTCCGCTGAAGACGCCCGTGGATCGCCCGCTGCCGCAGCAGAATTCATGCGTTTCCCTTGGCTGAAATGACTCGCCGACATTAGCAATAAGGAGCGGAACTGCCAGAGCACAAGCGGTCCGAAGATGAAGAACTTGCAAGGAAGCTCTACGCCCGAATTCGTCGTCTGAAACATAACGCCCTGCTCCCCTTGGAAGAAGCAAGATGGCGGCCGCACCTATGAGCTCAGACGCAGCCAGGAAATTTAGGCAGATCTTACGCTGACCCAGGACTCGAAACAGAGGCGAGCCCGAGTACAGCCGGCAGCCCGAAGCCGGATGCACAATGCGACCCAGATCTAACATAACGGTGAGGGGGCCAGCAGAGCTCTAGCCGGTGGGAGCAGCCCCGGCGCCCAAGCATGACGCGTGGCGGCAGAGCCCGCGGCGAGCCCGCACTCCATAAGCATCTTGGAGCCGGCGGGGCGAGTGCCGCCTGCCCCAGCCCTGCAGGGCACCGAAAAACAAAGACTCTGGACACAGACAACCCAGGCCTCCCCCACCAGCCTACTCCGCCGGAAGACACCAGGACCCCGCTCCAGCGGGCAGTAACCTCAGCTGCAGACCCACACCTGTGGACTGGGAGCACCCTAAGACCACGCGCCCCACATAAGATCCCCCTGGCTATATAACGAAACCGCCGGTCGAAGCCAACGACCTTGCCACGACCTGCCTCCCGTGGGTTTCCTGGGGCGCCCCGGCCCACATCCCTGCCCAACCTCATTGCCTGCAGAACCTCTGCCGCAGCCGCCATGACGAAACAAACGAAGGCCGGCAAAAACTCGGACATAGCTACTATGTTCTCAACGACAGAAAAGGGTTAGAAACAGGACCCTCCCAATCTTACCCCGCAAACACCCCGTGGAGGAGAAGAAGCCCTCGCTACCAAGGGAGACCTGGTGGCTTTTATGGCGGACATCAAGTCCGAATTCCGCTCATGCCTAGCAGAACTCTCCACCAAAGTGGAACAGACCGATCAGAGGGTGACTGAGGCGGAGCAGAGGCTGGGCGAGGTCGAAGATCGCTCACTAGAACATACGACCGCACTAGAGGAGGTGCAGCGCTCAATCAGAGCCCTACAAGATAAATACGAGATCCTAGAGTATAAACAAGAGGACCTCGAAAACAGGGCCCGTCGGAACAACCTCCGGATCCGAGGAATTCCCTCCTCTGTACCCGACAAAAACCTGGCGGAATACGTCAGAGACTTCTTTCGGTCCTTGCTCCCAGATCTCGATGAAGCCCACCTCATATTAGACCGCACCCATAGACTGCGTCCACGCCAGGGAATAGACTCGGATCTCCCCCCAGATGTCATCACCAGGGTCCATTTCTTCTCTACTAAGGAGGCCATCTCGGCGATCAGCCGTACCGGGGACAAACTCTCTTTCCATGGCTCTCTGCTCCAAATTTATCAAGACCTCTCAATGCTCACCCTACAGAAAAGAAGGGCAGTTCTCATTCAAAGGTGTGATGCGACGTATCAGTCACCTGGAAGATGCAAATAAAATCATGCACCCAACCTCACCTAGAGAATCCGCCTCACCAAACTCAGAGCTAACTGGAGACCGAGACCCGCCCCCCACCCCCAAAGCCAAGGCAGCCATCATGGTCAAAGGTGCAGCGGAACAACCGGAAGAGATAACTGAAGATATAGGCGCTCACCACACCTTTCTCATCAACCGCTTGATCCTGCCCCGCAAGGAACCGTCATCTTCGGGGTAAGGAACATGCGCCATTAACTGCGGCGGCGGGCAATATCCACGGCTCATGCCCGTTCCAAGAGACGTTCCTACTCTGAGTCCTTACAAATTCACAGTACTGTATTGCTTGTTGGTCTCGTTGGCCAAGGGTGGGGCCACTCACACAATGTCGGCCCACCAGCTAGTTAAAGTTACCCCCCCCCGTTGGGGGCTCGTGTTAAAATCCCAAGTGCAGGTTGACCCCTTCTTATCTCCCACAAGCGATGGTGGTTGACCCAGGCGCCATCAACCCTTCCCCCCCCAATCCAGTCAACGGGGGGGAATCTGGCCCCAGACCACCAAAACCTAAGACCCCTCTCCCTCATTGTCAATGGGCTGAACTCTCCTGCCAAACGGAAAAATATCCTGCAAAAACTCCAAGATGAGGAGGCAGCGGTGGCCATGCTGCAGGAGACCCACCTGCTACGAGCAGACTTTGGGCGTCTCCGCTCCCGGATGTATCCACTCCAGTTCTTCGCCTCGGGAGAAGGCACTCGGGAGAAGGCACTGCAATCCTCTTCAGGGGAGACCTACACCCTCAAATCCTGGACACTAAAACATGCCCAGTAGGCCGGTTCTTAGCAGTCAAATGCCTCCTCCTTGGTGACTTATATACCTTTGTCTCCGTATATGCGCCTAACTCTGGCCAATCGAACTTTTTTACGACTCCTTGAGCATGTCTCTTTCACGCTTCATAGAAGGCCAGGTGATAATAGGAGGGGACTTTAACAGAGTACCAGACCCGATAAGAGATAAGTCGCACCCTCCGACCCCGAACGATTTCACCCAGGCTCTGAGCCTCATACACCTATTCAGATCCCTAGAAGTAGTGGACTCATGGCGGGTCCTACACCCCACTGAAATAGACTACTCTTTTCACTCCTACGTCCACCGAACCTTTTCACGGATCAACCTCCTCCTGGTGTCCCCACACACTCCCGCCTTCGTCAAATAAGTTTCTATTGGTTCAAGAATTCTATCTGACCACGCTCCAGTGATCATGGAGATCCGGGCCCAGAACCCCACCCCTAAAGCTCCCCGTAAATGGTCATTATATGACCCGATCCTCAATGACATGTCGGTGAGAGACAGAATCGCGAAGGCGATCAAGAATTTTCTTGAAGAAAACCCAGCTTCTGATACCTCCCCAGCGAATAACTGGGACGCCATGAAGGCAGTGATCAGAGGCGTCCTGATTGCACAGGGAGTAGCCTATCATCGGAACAGGCGGCAGACCAGGATAACCTTGGAGGAAGAACTGAAAGCGGCAGAGGAGATCCACAAAGAAAAAGGCTGGTCCCCCAAAAAGCAGCGAGCCCTACGCATGGCCAGAAAGAAGCTGGAGGCCCACTACGCGGAACAGACCGCACAATTAATGGCCAAGGCCAAATAATCCTACTGCGCAAAGAATAATAAGGCAAAAAATTCTTGGTAGCCAAACTGGCCAAAATAAAACGAACTAACCATCTCCGGCCTGCCCGATCCCCAGGGAGCTGTCCAATATTCAGAATCTAATAAACAGCAACTGGCGGTAGCCCACTTAACGCAGGTCATGACGGCTACTCCACGAGACCAGCTCAAACAGAAGGAATACCTGCAGAGCGCAGCACTGCCCCAACTCTCCACCTCGGCAAGGGAATCTCTGGAGGCACTGATCACAGAAGAAGAGGTTGAGAAAGCCATCAAATCTCTCAAGACATGGGCCCCAGGCCCAGATGGATTCTCAACAAGGTACTACAAATGATTTAAGCACCAGCTAACCCCCCCCCCCTTAGTAACTCTCTTCAACTCCTTCAGAAATTCTGGCTCAGTAACCCCCTCGATGCAGGAATCAACCACTGTTCTTCTACCCAAGCCAGGGAAAGACCCGAGAGACCTAGCCTCCTACAGACCAATAGCACTATTGAACATAGATGCAAACATATATTCCAAAGTCCTTGCGAATCGTCTGGGTCGCATCCTACCGGAGATAATCCAGCCAGACCAAGCAGACTTCATCCTAAATCGGTCGGCAGGGGACAATATCCAGAGAACTCTAAACTTGGTGGACATCGCCACCCGAAAATCCCAAAAACTAGTATTGATGGCACTAGATGCCACCAAGGCATTTGACAAGGTAAACTGGCCATTCATGAAATGCACCCTGGGGGCCTTTGGCTTTGGAACAGCTTTTCAGACAATGATCCTGGCCAACTACAAAGGACCCAAAACATTTCTGAGGACCAACGGATCCATCTCGGCCCCGATCTCGCTGTCCTGTGGTACGAGGCAGGGCTGCCCATTATCACCTCTGCTTTTTGCACTTACCATGGAGCCCTTTGCCCAGAAAATAAGACAAAACACCCAGATCACAGGCCTGCAGGTCGGCCCCTCCCAACACAAAATCGCCTTATATGCTGACAATGTCCTGTTAACGATCTCAGAACCCCGCTCCTCCCTGAAGCATGCCCTGGCAGAAATAAGCAGCTATGGCGAGGTATCCGGCTTTTCAGTTAACTTCGCTAAATCAACAGCCTTGAGCATTGGCCTCACCCCGGAGGAGCGGGAGACACTGACCAAGATGAGCCCGATCAAGTGGGAAAACAGAGCCATCCCCTAGTTGGGGGTCTACATCCCGGCGGACCCAAAAGAAACGTACCTGACCACCTTTCCCCGGCTATTTAAAGAACTGGAGGGAGACCTGAGACGTTGGACGACCCAGGAGATCTCCTTAATGGGGCGAATAACAGCCTGCAAAATGAACCTTCTCCCGAGGTTTCTCTATGCCTGCTCCTCCCTCCCAGTGGCAATCCCCGCACCAGCCCTTCGAGACCTGCAGAAGAAAATGGTGAAGTTCATATGGAGGGGTAAAAAACCTAGAATTCCTTACAAAACTCTACTGGGGCCTCCAAAATGGGAGGGCTCGGAGTCCCGGACTTACAGGCCTACAGAGTGGCGGCCCAATTGGCACACGTTCACACATGGCAAACACTCACAAACCGCCCAAGATGGGTATAACTGGAACAGTCACGGCTGCCCCTACCCCTCAGATTCCTGCCACACATCCCGGCCCCCCTCAGGACACATTGGGGAGACCTCCTGCGGGCAACCAAACACACCGTGAGTGTCAGGGACTGGGCACTAAAACGGAAGGGCGTCCCAAGAGGCCTGAACCCGCAATCGCCGATTTTCCACAATCCAGCTTTCTCACCCGGATGAAACTTGCGCAATTTTCAACGCTGGATAAAGGGAGGCCTTGAGACCCTGGAGCAGATGTACGAGGGGAACGCGCCATGTACGTTCGAACGATGCAAGGAGAAGTTCCAACTTCAGGAAAAGGACATATTTACCTACATACAGCTGCGCCACTGGTGCTCACATCCCCAAGTCCTACAAGCAGCAACGCGCGCCCCGACTTCACTGGAACTATCGCTCAAGGACCCCCCATCTCGAGGTAGGGTATCTACCCTTTACAGATGCTTTTTGGGCGATTTCCTGGTTGAGAGAACCCGCTGCATGGCCCAGTGGGAGGCCGACCTGGGGCACCCGATAGAAGACCAAACATGGGTAGAGATTTGGACCCAAGCACACTCCTCGTCCTCCTGTGTCACCAATAGGGAATGTGCAAATAAGATCATGCTGAGGTGGTACTACCCCACTCTTAGGCTCCATCACATGAATCCCAGGGTGGACCCCTCCTGCTGGAGAGGATGTGGCCACCCAGGCTCCTTTTTCCACATGTGGTGGGCGTGCCCGAAAATCCAGCGATTTTGGAGACAATGGCCCTCATTACGAGTCAGGCGGTGGACCATGGTGCTGTTAGCACCATGGTCCATGCCGGATTCCGCCATGGTGGATGGCGGAATTACCGCCCCACTCCAAGGTGATGGGGGGGTAATTCCCCATTCACCATTTGCCCTTCCCCATTCCCATTTTTGCCCCATAGGGCATAATGGGGATGGGGAAGGCGCTAATTACGGCACCGTAAATTACGGTGCCATAATTAGCACCAAGGTTGCTTAGCACCTTGGACTTTAACGCCTGCAAAAAGCAGACGTTAAAGTGTGAATCAGGCGTTAAGGGTTAACGGCGCCGACGGCGCCGTTAAACCCTTAACGCCTGACTTGTAATGAGGGCTAATGCCTGGGGACAATTACACAGATCACGGGGATAATGATTCCACTGGAGCCAGGCCCCGTTCTGCTGGGGGTCCGAGTCCCGGCGACCTACCCACGCTTCGGGAATAGGGCGAAACTATTGACCCAATGCCTTTAGCCGGGAAATCAGTGCTGGCCCGCCACTGGAAGTCCCCGGACGGCCCCTGCTTAGCTCATTGGTGGACAAAACTATTGAACATACTGATAGCGGAAAAGGTGACGGCGGCAAAGGCTGGGGTCCTTCACCGGTTCCAGAACATTTTGGGCCCGGTACTGGAATATGACCAGCGATTTTCCGTCCGGACCTATAAGCCTATCAATGCCCGATGGACCCTGGGAGCCCGGGAGGAACCCGAAGGGGACACATAAACTGTGGGGCCGCAGAGGGGGGGGAACGGAGAGTGGAGGCCTGGCAGGGGAGTGGAGGGAGGGGGGACGGGCCGAGGGGAGAGGGCTAGGGGTTAACACGTCTTTGCTACTATTTATGATGTATGCTTGTCAACCTGCCTTGATTTAAAATAAAATTTTCAACAAAAAAAAACTGGATAGAATAGAAGATCTTCCTCTATCACTCGCAGTAAAAGTCACACAAGGGTTTTCAGCCTCTCAGACTCACCGGCTTCCCTTTGAAGACTTTCCTTTCTATTGCGCTTGCCACAAACTTGAAACTTGAAATGCCTCTAGGGTTTCTTCGTCTGCCCCTCAGTCACTCCTGCACTATCACAGTGATCCAGGGGGGCAAGCACTTCTCTTGGTGGGTGAATGAATGTCCCCTAAGCTGACCTCCTTTCTTTGCATCGCCTCTGTCCCAAGGAGCTCCATCTCCTAAGGCACACCTGCACTGACCAACAGCCCTCCTAATCCCCAGGGTGTGGGCGCTTTCCAGGCTGCAACACTGCATACACAGGCTCCCCTCAGAGTGTTGCTTCCTTTCAGCTTCACTTCTGGCTTCACAACCACGTCTGCTCTGTCACTCCCAGGACTGCTACTGCTGTTGCTGATTTCTCCCTCCTTTGTGTACACCCGTGACTGGTTAATGGGTTGCAGGTGGGTATACTTAGTTTCAATTGCCTGACCATGCCTGGCCTTGTTATTGGGACTTCTCCATTGAGTATGCTGGTGTGCCTCTGTTTGCATCTTCTTCATCCCAGTACCATAGTATTGTTTCACATAGGAAGTCTGTATTCCTCCTGACTTTCTCTTCTTTGTCATAGTACTTGAGTAGTATTTTGGGAAACAAAAAGATGGTGTACCTTAATATATCCCATAAAGGCTGAGGGAGAGTTGGGTAGGCCGATGTCAGAAAAGAGGGGGATACTGTGTCTCAGGTCTTCAGGGATACTTATGATAGGAAGTTTGTATCACTTTTAGTTTTCTCTTCCCCACCTCAATGCTAGAATGATGTTCATAATGGTAAGGTGGTGACACGTTGAAGCCTCTCCTTCTTGTTTTATTATATACTATAATGATAGTAAATGGGTGCATGCTCTAATCCTTTCATTCTTGTATCCTCAGTAAATGGGGATAACAGGGAAGGAAAGGATTGTGTTTCACAATAGTCTACAAGAGTTGAGGGAGGGGAGGATAGGTCAGTGTCATAGTTAGAAAAAGTATTTCACTGACCTTTGTTTTTAGATTTCTTTCCTTTTCTTCTATTTGTAGTATTTGATAGAAATTCATGGGGGAGGACAGGACATGAGTGACAATATCCAATGAAAGTAGAGGGAGGGTAGGATAGGTTGTGATCAGAAAGGGTAGGATACCATGTCTCACCCTTGGGTATTCCCTCCCCAATCCCTGAGGACCCTCTTCTCAGGTGATCCTCCCTCGCTAGTCCACCACCAGGGTTGGGATCCGAAAGTGATGGCTCTCCCCTGGCCCCCTTTGTAGAAGATCCTCAGGGAGTAGGCAGGGAACGACCCTTTGCTTTTTCACATTACTTAAAGTGCATCATTCATGTTGCAGTCCCTGATAACAACTGCAATGCAATTGTAATACACACACAGCACCTTAGTTGATCCGGTGTTTGACTTCAGCTTGTTCGTTTCTTGAACTGCTTGATGCACCTCTCCCACTTCAAGCTGGATGAGGGCCGTGAGCTTATGCAATTACTTTTGTTTCTGGCTGGTCTCAGGCTGTCACTGAGGGGCACATGGAAAACAGACACAAAGGAGCCCCCTATCACTCCACTGCCTGATGCTGATGGCTGTGACTGACACTCTCTAAGCACCAGTGCTCACCAGGCGTAGGCTGCACTATTACAGGGCTGGCCAGGGTTGTTGATGCGGCAGGGCGGACTAGACTGGGGGCAGAAGGGAAATGGCCCCCCAGGCTGAAAGGGTTACTCCTCTGGTGGGCTGACAGGACTAATCTTTGAACATGATAGAAAAACCTGTGCCAGCCTGCCTGAAAAGAAAAATGTCAATGATGCTGCAATTCCTCAGATCAGCCGGGCTTCTGTGAAGTCAAGTGACATGATTTGCGTGGGGCACATGCAAACAAACTTGCAGGCCCAACTTGTTCTCATCACGCTTGCAAAAGCGAATGCTGCACATCTTCATAGCTGCTACACTTTCAGTAGAGGGGCCTCTCCGAGCATATCTGCTTCCTCAATCTGCCCCTGCATCACAGGAAATCTCTGCCAAAGTGTGGTATATAAACCATTATTGTCCAATGCCTATCATCATTCAGGGCATAAATGTGGCAAAAACGGTGTGCTAGTCTGTTAGCTGAGCTAAGGACTCTTACCTGGAACTAGAGGAAGCAGCCAGGGGCTGCGTTGTACACACATCACACTACAGGCTGGGTAGTGTGTTTGGAGTGGGGGACCCGGGCTAGGGACAGTGGCTAGGCCTGTCAGGTCCTGCCTCTTTCAGTGTGTCAACTTGTGATGCCTCGTGGAGTCAGGCGTGCCTATGGACTATTTTTTGCCCCTCCCTCTGTCATTGTCCCTCACATGCTGCGGTTGAATGAGCAGCTCTTGACCCCACCCCAACTAATGATAGGCAAGGACAGAGGGCGGGGCCAATGCCTCCTCCATCAACACGGGCGAGGCCTGGTATCACCGCACTAAGAACATCATTGTCACTTTATGTTGCTCTGCCACCCAGCCCTCGGATTCATGCATGTGGGGAAGGGGGGATGACTGTTCAGAAAAGCGCCCTTCCAACCCCACTTGCACAGACTCAGTCAAATGAGTGAGGCTCTGCCAATCTGTCTTGCAGACTGGCAGTG